>NC_044557.1:4404860-4758969 GCF_007565055.1 Rhinopithecus roxellana | reverse complement strand
TCTGCTTTGTGTTGTACAGATTTATCTCACAGACTTAAATCTTTCTTTTGATTCAGCAGGTTGGAAATGCTCTTTTTGTAGACTCTGCGAAGGGACATATGGGAGCCCAATGAGGCCTATGGGGAACGATTGAATATCTCCAGATAAAACTGACAAAGAAACAATCCGTGAAACTACTCTGTGATGTGTAGATTTATCTCATGGTGTTAAGCCTGTCTTTTTATTTAGCAGGTTGGAAATACTCTTTTTGTAGAATTTGTGAAGGGACATTTGTAGCCCATTGAGGCTTAAAGGGAAAAACCAAATATCCTCAGATAAAAACTAGAAAGAACCTATCTGTGAATCTTCTTTCTGATGTTTTGATTCATCCCACAAAGTTAAAGCATTCTTTTGATTCAGGAGGTTGAAAACACTCGTTTGGTGAATCTGCAAAGGGAAATTTGAAAGCCCTTTGAAGCCTGTGGGAAAAAAACAGATATCCTCAGATAAAAACTACAAAGAAGCTATCTGTGAAACTGCATTGTGATGGGTCGGCTCATCTCACAGAATTAAAATATTCCATTGATTCAGCAGGTTGGAAACCATGAACTGAAAATCAATGAACATTTAAGTCCTTTGGTGGAAAACCAAATATCCCCAGATAAAAACCAGAAAAAAGCCTACCTGTGAAACTGGTTTCTGAGGTGTGGATTCATCTCAGAGTTAAAACTTGGTTTTGATTCAGCAGGTTGGAAACACTGCTTTTTGGAGCATCTGCAGGGCCATTTGCAAGCTCATTGAGGACTACGTAAAAAAATTGAATATCCACATATAAAAACTAGAAAGAAGCTACCTGTAAAACTGCTTTGTGATGTGTGGATTCATCTTAGAGTGTTAAAACTTTCTTTTGATTCAGCAGTTTTAAAACACTCTTCTTGTATCTGTGAAGTGCCATTTGAGAGCCCATGGAGGCCTAAAAGGCAAAATGGAATATCCCCACATAAAAACTACAAGGAAGCTATGTGTGAAACTGTTTGTGATGGTGGATTCAACACAGAATTATGCACTTATAACTTTTTTCTAGTTTTTATTTTTGTATGTTCACTGTTCCCCCATAGGCCTCAATATGCTTCCAAATGTCCCTTTGCAGATTCTACATTTAAAAAAGTGTTTTCAACCTCTTGAATCAAAAGAAAGATTTAACTCTGTGAGATGAATTCAGAAGTCACAAAGCAGTTTCACAGTTATCTTCTTTCTAGTTTTTATATGGGGATGTGCAGTTTTTCCCCACAGTCCTCAACAAACACCTAAATGTACCTTTGCAGATGTTCCAAAAAGAGTGTTTTCAACATACTGAATCAACAGAAAAGTTTAACTCTGTGAGATGAATGCACAAATCAAAAAGCAATTTCACAGACTGCTTCATTACACAAATAGCTTTTTCCTAGTTTTTATCTGAGTATACTCAGTTTTCCTTATAGGCCTCAAAGGGATCCCAAATGTTCCTTCACAATCTCTGAAAAGAGGATTCCCGAACTCCTGAATTTAAAAAAGGTTTAATCCTCTGAGGTGAATTCACACATTACAAATCAGTTTCACAGATAGCTTCTTTCTAATTTTTATCTGGGGATATCCTGTTTTTCATCATAACCCTCAATGGGCTCGTAAATATCCCTTCACAGATTCTCCAAAAAGAGTGTTTCTAAACTGCTGAATCAAAAGATTGGTTGAACTACATGAGATGAATCCAAACATCACAAAGTAGATTAAAAGATAGCTTCTTTGTAGTTTCTAACTGGAGATATTCTGTTTCCCCTTAGGCTTCAATGGGCTCCCAAATGTCTCTTCACAGACTCTAAAACAAGAGTGTGTCCAAATAGCTAAATAAAAACAAAAGTTTAACTTCACAAGTTGAATCCACACATCACAAAGCAGACTTACAGATATTTTCTTTCTATTTTTTAATCTGGGTATATATTATTTTGACTCACAGGCCTCAATGTACTCCCAAACATCCCTTTGCAGATTCTACAAAAAAAAGTATTTCCAACCTGTTGAATCAAAACAAAGGTTTAACTCTGTGAGATGAATCCAGACATCAAAAAGCAGCTTAACAGTTATGTTCTTTCTAGTTTTTATCTAGGGATATTCCCCTTCTCCCCTTAGGCCTCAACTAACACCAAAATGTACCTCTGCAGTTATTCCAAAAAGAGAGTTTCCAACCTACTGGATAAAAATAAAGTCTTAATTCTGTGAAATGAATCCACACGACAAAAAGCAATTTCACAGATGCTTTCTTTCTAGTTTTTATCTGGAGATATTTGGTATTGCCTCATAGTCCTCAATTGGCTCCCAAATATTGCTGCGCAGATTCTCCAAGAAAGTGTTTCCAATATGTTGAATAAAAAGAAAGCTTTTACTCTGAGATGAATCCACACATCAGAAAGCCGTTGCATAGATAGCTTCTTTCTAGTTTTCATCTTGGGATGTTTTTTTCCAGTAGGCCTTAATGGGCTCCTAAATGTCCCGTTGCAAGTGCTCCAAAAAGAGTGTTTAAACCTGTTGAATCAAAGGAAATGTTTAACTCTGTGAGATGAATCCACACATCACAAATCAGATTCACAAATAATTTCTTTCTAGTTTTTACTTGGGGATATTTGGTTATTCCCCATAGTCCTCAATGGGCTCTGAATTGTCCCTTCGCAGATTCTCCAAAAAGAATGTTCCCAACCTGCTAAATCAAAAGAAAGATTTCACTTTGTGAGATGAATCCATACGTCAGAAAGAAATTTAACAGATAGCTTCTGTCTCCTTTTTATCAGGTGATATTGGATTTTTCCCCACAGGCCTCAGTGGAATGCAAAATGTTCCATCGCAGATTCTACAAAAAGACTGTTCTCTATCTGCTTAATAAAAAAAAAATTAACTCTGTGAGATAAATGCACATATCAAAAATCAGTTTCACAGGTAGCCTCTTTCTATTTTTTTTTTTCTGGGAATATTTGGTTTTTTTCCCTTTGGCTTCAATGGTCCACATCTCCCTTCGTAGATTATCCAAAAAGAGTGTTTAAACCTGTTGAATCAAAAGAAAGGTTTAACTCTGTGAGATGAATCCAAATATCACAAAGCAGTTACACAGATACTATCTTTCTAGTTTTTATCTAGGGTTATATAGTTTTACCACTTAGGCCTCAATGATTTCCAAAATGTCTTTTTGTAGATTCTGCAAAAAGAGTGTTATCAACCTACTGAATCAAAGGAAGTTTAACTTTCTGAGATGAATCCACACATCACAAAGCAGTTTCACAAATAGCTTCTTTCTAGTTTTTACCTGTGGATATTTTATTATTTCCCATAGGCCTCAATGCACTCCCAAATGTTCTTTCACTGAGTCTCCAAAAAGAGTGCTTCCAACCTAGTTAATCAAAAACAAAGATTTAACTCTGTGCAATGAATCTAAGCATCACAAAGCAGTTTCATAGATAGCGGCTTTCTAGTTTTTATCTGGGGATATTCTGTTTTATTCCCCCGGCCACAAAGGGCTCCCAAATGTCCCTTTGCAGATTCTTGAAAAAAAAAATGCTTCCAACCTCCTGAATCAGCAGAAAGATTTAACTCTGTGAGATGAGGTCACACATCAGAAAGCAGTTTGACAGATAGGATCTTTGTAGTTTTTATCTGGGGACATTTTTTTTTCCCTGTAGGTTTCAATGGGCTCCCTAATGTCCCTTCGCAGATTATCCAAAAATAATGTTTCCAGCTGACTGAATCAAAAGAAAGGTTTATCCCTATGAGATGAATCCACACATCACAAATCAGTTTCACAGACAGCTTCTCTCTAGTTTTTATCCGGGAATATTTTATTTTTCTCCATAGGTCTCAATGGGCTCCCAAATGTCCCTTCACAGATTCTCCATAAAGAGTGTTTTCAACCTGCTGTATCAATAGAAAGGTTTTACTCTGTGAGATGAAGTCAAACATCACAAAGAGGTTTCACTTATAGATTCCTTCTAGTTTTTATCTGGGGATATTCAGTTTTTCCCAATAGGCCTCATTGGTCTTCCAAATGTCTTTGCAGATACTCCAAAAAGAGCGTTTCCAACCTGCTGAATCAAAAGAATGATTTAAATCTGTGAGATGAATCCTTACATTTTAAATCAGTTTCACAGATAGCTTCTCTCTCATTTTTGTCTGGGGATATTCATTTTTTCTCCATAGGTCTCATGGGCTGCCAAATGTCTTTGCAGATTCTACATAAAGAGCATTTTCAACCTGCTGAATAAAAAAAACTTTACTTCTGTGAGATGAATCCACACATAACAAAGCAGTTTCCCAGATACCTTCTTTCTATTTATTATTGGGGGATATTCAGTTTTTTCCCCATAGGCCTCAATGGACTCCCACATGTATTTTTGCATATTCTACAAAATGTGTGTTTGCAACCTGCTTAATCAAGAGACAAGTTTAACTCTGTGAGATGAATCCACACATCAAAAGGTAGTTTCACAGATATTTTCTTTGTATCTTTTATCTGGGAATGTTCAGTTTTTATCCGTAGGCTTCAATGGGCTCCCCAATGTTTTTTCAAAGATTCTACAATAAGAGTTTTTCCAGCCTACTGCATCAAGAGAAAAGTATAATTTTGTAAGATAAATCCACACATTAAAAGCAGTATCACATTAGCTTATTTCTAGTTTATATCTAAGGATATTTGGTTTTTCCCCATAGGCCACATTGGGCTCCCAAACGTCTCCTTGCACATTCTACAGAAATGTGTTTCCAACTTGCTGACCCAGAAGAAAGGTTTAACTCTCTGAAATGAATCCACACATCACAAAGCATGTTCACAGATAGTTTCTTTGTATTTTTTATCTGGGGATATTCTGTTTTTCCCCATAGACTGCAAGATGGACTTTCAAATGTCCCTTCGGAAATTCACCAAAGATAGCGTTTACAACCTGCTGAATAAAAAAAAAGGTTAACTTTCTGAGGTGAATCCACACAAAACAAAGCGGTTTCACAAATAGCTTCTTACTAATTTGTATCTGGGGATATTCAGTTTTTCCCAATAGACCTCAATGGGCTCCAAAACAATCCTTCACTGATTCTCTAAAAACAGTGTTTCCTCCTGCCGAATCTAACAAAAGCTTTACATCTGTGAGATAAGTTCACACATCACAAAGCAGTTTCACGGAAAAGGAAAACTTCTTTCTAGTTTTTATGTGGAGATATTCAGTTTTTCCCCATAGACTCAAAGAGCTCCCAAATGTCCCACCACAGATTCTACAAAAAGATTGTTTCCAACCAGCAGAATCGTCATAAAGAATTAACTCTGTGAAAGGAATAGACACATCACAAGGCAGTTTCACCGATAGCTTGTTTTCAGTTTTTATGTGAGGATATTCGCTTTTTCCCCGGGCCTTAATTGGCTCCAAAATGTCCCTTTGAAGAGTGTATGAAAATATTGTTTCCAACATGTTGAATCAAAAGAAAAGCTTAACTCTGTGAGATGAATCTGTGCATCACAAAGCAATTTCACAGGTATCTTCTTTTATCTGAGGTTATTTGGGTTTTCCCCATAGTCTTCAATGGGCTCCAAAATGTCCCTTTGCAGATATTCCAAAAAGAGTGTTTAAAACCTGCTGAATCAACAGAAAGGTTTAATTCTGTTAGATGAATCCACACATCACAAAGCAGATTCACATATAGCTTCATTCTAGTTTTTATCTGGGGATATACATTTTTTCCGATAGGCCTCAATGGGCCCCAAATTTCCCTTCACAGGTTCTAAAAATATAGTGTGTCTCCAACGTCCTGAATCAAAAGAAAGGTTTAACATATGATATGAATCCACACATCACAAAGCAGATTCACAGACTACTTATTTCCAATTTTTATCTGGGAATATTCCGTTTTGGCCCACAGGCCTTAATAGGGTCCCAAATGTCCCCTTGCAGATTCTCCAAAAAGAGTGTTTCCAACCTGCTGAATTAAAAGAAAGGTTTAACTTTGCGAGATGAATCCACATATCATAAAGCAATGTCAGAAATTGCTTCATTCTAATTTTTTCTATGCATATTTGGTGTTTCCCCACGTCCCTCAATGGGCTTTCAAATGTTTCTTCACAGATTCTCCAAAAATAGTGCTTTCAACCTGCTGAATCAAAAGAAAGGTTTAACTCTGTGACATGAATCCACATATCACAGGGCAGTTTCACAGATAGCTTCTTTTCAATTTTTATCTGGGGATATTCATTTTTTCCCATAGGCCACAATGGGCTCCCAAATGTCCCTTCTCAGATTCTACAAAAAGAGTATTTCTAACCTCCCAAATTAAAGCAATGTTTGAACTCTTTTAGATCAATCCAAACATCACAAAGCAGTTACACAGATAGCTTCCTTCTAATTTTTATCTGGGAATATTCGTTTATTTTTCATATGCCTCAGTGGGTTCCCAAATGTCTCTTCACATATTCTACACAAAGAGTTTTTCCAAAATGCTGAATCAAAAGAAAGGTTTAACACCATGAGATGAAACCACACATCACAAAGCTGTTTCACGAATAGTTTCCTTCTAGACTTTAAAATGGGATATTCTTTTTTCCCCCATAAACTTCAAGGGCTCCGAAATGTTCCTTTGTAGAGTCTCCAAATGAGTCTTTCCAACCTGCTGAATCAAATGAAAGCTTTACCTATGTGAGATGAATCCACACATCACAAATCAGTTTCACTAGTAACTACTTTATAGTTTTATCTGGATATACTCCTTTTGTATCCATAGGACTCAATGGGTTCCCAAATGTCCTTTAGTAGGTCCTCCAAAAAGTGGTATTTCAACCAGCTGAATCAAAAGAAAGGTTTACATCTGTGTGATGAATCCACACATCACAAAGCATATTCACAGGTAGCTTCTTTCTAGTTTTTGTCTGGGGATATTCAGTTTTTAAATGCAGGTCTCAGCAGCCTTCTGTATGTGTCTTTGCAGACTATCCAAAACAAGTGTTCCTAACCTGCTGAATCAAAACAAAGGTTTAACTCTGTAAGATGAATCCACACGTCTCAAGGCAGGTTCACAGATAGGTTCTCTCTAGTTTTTAATTGGGGATATTCTGTTTTTTCCCATTGGCTTTAATGGGCTCTAAAATGACTCTTCCCAGATGCTCCAAAAAGAGTGTCTCCAAACTGCTTCATCAAAACAAAGGTTTATCTCTATGAGATGAATCCACACATCACAAAGCAGTTTCACAGAAAGATTCTTTCTAGTTTTTATATGTGCATAATTTGATTTTTCCCATAGTCCTCAATGAGCTCTGAAATGTCCATTCACTTTTTCTACAAAGAGAGTGTTTCCAACCTGCTGAATCAAAAGAAAGGTTTACATCTGTGAGATGAATCCACACATCAGAAAGCAGTTTCACAGATAGCTTCTCTCTAGTTTTTATCTGTGGATATTCGGACTTTCCCCTTAGGCCTGAATGTGCTCCCAAATATTCGTTTGCAAATTCTGCAACTAGAATGTTTCCAACCTGCTGAACCAAAGAAAGGTTTAACTCTGTGAGATGAATCGACAAATCACAACGGAGATTCACAGATAGCTTCTTTGTAGTGTTTATCTGAAGATATTCATTTTTTTCACATGGACCTCAACTGACACCCCAATGTCCCTTTGCAGGTCCTTCGTTGGAAACAAAAGAGTGTTTCCAACCTGCTGAATTGAAAGAAAGGTTTAAATTTTTGAGATGAATCCAGACATCACAAAGCAGTTGCACAGATTGCTTCTTTGTACTTTTTATGTGGGGATATTCGATTTATCCCCATAGGCCTCAATGGGCTCCAAAATGTCCATTCAAAGATTCTACAAAAACAGTTTACAACCTGATGAATCAAAGGAAGTTTCAGCTCGCTGAGATGCATCCAGACATTACAGAGCAGTATCACAGATAGATTCTTTCTAGTTTTTATCTGGGGATATTCAATGTTGCTGCTCAGCCTCAATAGGTTCCAAAATATTTCTTTGTAGGTTCTCCATAAAGAGCGTTTCCGACCTGCTTCATCAAAAGTAAGGTTTATCTCCTTTAAATGAATTCACACATGACAAAGGAGTTTCACATGTAGCTTCTTTCTATTTTTATCTGGGGATATTCGTTTTTTATCCATAGGCCTCAAATGGCTCCCAAATGTCCCTCCACAGATTCGCTGAAAAGATTGTTTCCAACCTCATGAATCAAAAGAAAGGTTTAACGCTCTGAGGCAAGTCTTCACATCACAAAGCAGTGTCATAGATAGATTCTTTCTAGTTTTTATCTGGGGATATTTGGCTTAATTTTTGAGCCTCAAAGGGTTCCAAAATGTTCCTTCACAGATTCTATAAAAAGAATCTTTAAAACTTCCTGAATCAAAATAAAATTTTAACTCTGGGATATGAATACACACAACAGAAAGCAGTTTCATAGATAGCATCTTTCTAGTTTTTGTCTGAGGATATTCCATTTTTCCCCATAGGCTGCAATGGGCTGCCAAATGTCCCTTCGCAGATTTTCTAAAAAGAGTGTTTAAAATCTGCTGAATCAAAAGAAAGGTTTAACTCTTGGAGATGAATCCATGCAAGACAAAGGAGTTTCACAGATAGCTTCTTTCTAGTTTTTATCTGGGGATATTTGGGTTTTACTTGGAGGCCTCAGTGGGCTTCCAAATGTCTCTTCACAGATTCTACAAAAAAAATGTTTCCAACCTGCTTGATAAAAATAAAGGATTAACTCTTTGAGGTGAATCCCAACGTCACAAAGCAGTTTCACAGATAGCTTCTTTCTAGTTTTCAACAGGGATATTTGATTTCTCTACACAGGACCCAAAGGGCTGTAAAATGTCGTTTCATGGATTGCATAAAAATATGGTTTCCAACCTACTGAATCAAAGGAAACGTTTAATTTTGTTCAATGAATTGACACATCCAAAAGCAGTTTCACAGATAGCTTTTCTAGTTTGTATCTAGAAATACATGATTTTCCATATAAGCCTGAATGGGCTCCCAAATGTCCCTTCACAGATTATCTTAAAAGAGTGTTTCCACACTGCTGAATCAAAAGAAAAGTTTAACTCTGTGAGATGAAATCCATACGTGAAAAAACGGTTTCACAGACAGTTTGTTTTTACTTTTATCAGGAGTTATTCCATTCTTTCCCATAGACCACAATGGGCTCCCAAATGTCCCTTTGCAGGGTTCCAAAAAGAGTATTTCCACCTGCTGGATCAACCGAAAGGCTTAACTCTGTGAGATGAATCCACACATCACAAATTAGTTTCACAGACAGCTTCTTTCTGGTTTTTATCTGGGGATATGTGGTTTTTATTTATAGGCCTGAATGGGTTCCCACAGGCCCCTTTACAGATTATACAAAAGGAGTGTTTTTAACTTACTGGATCTAAGCAAATGTTTTACTCTTTGAGATGAATTCATACATCACAAAGCAGTTTCACAAATAGCTTATCTCTAGTTTTAATCTGGGAATATTCAGTTTTTTTACATTGGCCTCAATGGGCTGTTTTCCTTTGCAGTTTCTCCAAAAACAGTGTTTTCAACCTGCTGAGTGAAAACAAAGGTTTAAATTTTGGAGACAAATCCACACATTGAAAAGCAGTTTCACAGATTGCTTCTTCCTAGCTGGGGATATTCGGTTTTTACTCATAGGTCTCAATGGGGCCCAAATGTTTCTTTGCAGATCCTCCAAAAAAAGTTTTTCCAACCAGCTAAATCAAAACAAAGGTTAACTTTATAAGATGAATCCACACATCACAAATAAGTTTCATGGATACCTTTTTTCTTGTTTATATCTGGGTATATTCCGTTTTTTTTCCAAAGGGCTCAAGGGCTCCCAAATGTCCATTTGCAGATCCTCCAAAGGGGCTGTTTACAAACTGCTCAATCAAAAGAAACGCTTAAATTTGTGAGATGAATCCACATATTGCAAAACAGTTTCACATATAGCTTCTTTGTTGTTTTTATCTGGGGATGTTTTGTTTAGCCCCCTAGGCCTCAATGGTCTACCAAATGTCCCTTTGCAGACACTCCAAAAAGTGTATTTCCAACCTGTTGAATCAAAAGAGTGATTTCACTCTGTGACATGAATCCACACATCACAAAGCACGTTTACAGACAGCTTCTTTCTAATTTTTACTTAGGGATATTCGGTTTTCACCATAGGCCTCAATGGGCTCCCAAATGTCCCTTTGCAGATTCTCCAAAAAGAGTGTTTCTAACCTGCTAAATGATAAGAAAAGTTTACCTCTGTGAGATGAATCCACGCATCACAAAGCAGTTTCACAGAGAGCTTCTTTGTAGTTTTCATTTGTGGATATTCACTTTTCCATTGTAAGCCTCAATGAGCTCCCAAATGTCCCTTCACACACTCTTTAAAAAGAGTGTTCCCTTTCTGCTGGATCAAAAGAAAAGTATGTATCTCTGAGATGAATCCACACAACCCAAAACAATTTCACAGACAGCTTTTTTTTTTCTAGTTTTTATGTAGGGATATTTGGTTTTTAATTATAGGCCAAAATGGCTCCTAAATGTCGCTTGATAGATTTTTTCTAAAGAGTGTTTCGATCCTGCTGAATCAAAAGAACTGTTTAATTCGGTGAGATCAATCCACACATCAAAAACCAGTTTTACAGCTAGATTATTTCTAGTTCTTCTCTAGGAATACTCATTTTCTTCCTGTGTACCTCAGTGGTCTCACAAATGTCCCTTGCAGATTCTCCAGAAAGAGTGTTTTTAACCTGCTGAATCAAAAGAAAGGTTTGATTCTGTGAGGTGAATTCACAGATCAGGAAACAGTTTCAAAGACAGCTTTATTCTGTTTTTTTATTTGTGTATATTCCATATTACTTATAGCCTCAATGGTCTCCCAAATGTTTTTTCACTGATCCTCCAAAAGGAGTGTTTCCAACCTGCTGGATCACAAGAAACATGAACTCTGAGATTAATCCACACATCACAAAGCAGTTTCATAGATAGTTTCTTCTAGGTTTTATCTACGGATATTCGGTTTTCAAATATCCCATCACAGATTCTTTAAAAACAGTGTTTCCAACCTACTGAATCAAAACAAAAGTTTATCTCTGCAAGATAAACTGCACACAAAAAGAAGTTTCACAGATAGCTTCTTTCTCACTTGTATCAGGAAATACTCAGTGTTTTCCCATAGACCTTAATGGGATCCAAAATGTCCCTTCACAGATTCTCTAATAGTATTTCCAACCTGCTGAATTAAAAGAAAGGCTTAACTATGTGAGATGAATCCACATTTCACAAAGCAGTTTTACAGATAGCTACTTTCTTGTTTTTATGTGCGGATATTCTGTATTTCTCCATAGGCTGCAATGGGCTTCCAAATGTCCTCTCGAAGATTCTCAAAAAGGTGTGTTTCCAATCTGTTGGATTGAAAGAAAGGTTTAACTCTGTGAGACGAATCCACACACCACAAAGCAGTTTCAGAGTTATCTGCTTTATAGTTTTTAACCTTGGATATTTTGTTTTTACCCACATACCTCAATGGGCTCCCAAATATCCCTTTGCAGATTATACAGAAATAGAATTTCCAATCTGCTGGACTAAAATAAAAATTTAACTGTGTGAGAAGAATCTACACATCACTAAGCAATTTCACAGATAGCTTCTTTCTAGTTTTTATCTGGATATATTCGATTTTTCACCATAGGCCTCAATAGACTCCGTAATGTCCATTGGCAGATTCTCCAAAAAGAGTGCCTGCAACCTGCTGGATGAAAAGAAGGGTTTAACTCTGTGAGATAAATCCTCTCATCACAAAGCAGTTTCACAGATAGTTTCTTTCTCATTTTATCTGGGAATATTCAGTTTTTACTTATAGATCTCAATGGGCTCCCAAACGTCCCTTCACAGATTCTACAAAAAGAGTGTTTCCAACCTGCTGGATCAAAAGAAAGGTTTTTCTCTGTGAGATACATTGACACATCACAAATCCGTTTTACAGGTAACTTCTTTCTAGTTTTTATCTGAGGGTATTCCATTTTTACTTATAGGCTTAATGGGGCCCCCAGATGTTCCTTCACAGATCCTACGAAAAGAGTGTTTCCAACATGCTGGAACAATAGAAAGGCTTACCTCTGTGAAATGAATCCGCATAGGGCAAAACGGTTTCTCAGATAGTTTCTTTCTAGTTTTTTTCTGGAGATATTTGATTTTTCCCAATTGGCCTCAATGGGCTCTAAAATGTCCCTTCACAGATTCTCCAAAAAGAGTGTTTCCAACCTGTTGAATGAAAAGAAAGGTTTAACTTTGTGAGATGAACCCACACATCACCAAGCAGTTTCACAGATGAGTTATTTCTAGTTTTTATCTGGAGACATTCAGTTTTCCCTATATGCTTCAATGGTTTTCAAAATGTCCATTCAAAGATTCTTCAAAAGACTGCTTCAAACTTGCTGAATCAAAAGAAAAATTTTACTTTGTGAGATGAATCCACACATCACAAAGCCGTTTCTCAGATAGCTTCTTTGTAGTTTATATCTGGGGATATTTGTTTTTTTCCCCTTAGGTCTCAATGGGATCTTAAATGTCCTTTTGCAGATTCTCCAAAGAGAGTGTTTCTAAACTGCTGAATCAAAGGTAAGATTTAACTCTGTGTGATGAATCCACACATCACAAAGCAGTTACAAAGATAGGTGTGTTCTTTGTAGTTTTTATCTGGGGATATTCTGTTTTCCCCATACTGCCTCACTGGTCTCCCAAATGTCCATTTGCAGATTCTTCAAAAAGACTGCTTCAAACTTGCTGAATCAAAAGAAAGTTTTAATGTTGTGAGTTGAATCCACACATCACAAAGCAGTTTCACATAAAGCTTCTTTCTAGTTTTTATCTGGGGGTATTCTGTGTTTCCCCATAGTCATTAATGGATTTCCAAGTGTTTCTTCACAGAATCTACAAAGAAAGTTTAACACTGAGATGAGTCCAACATCACAAAGCAGCTTTACAGATAGTTTCTTTCTAGTTTTAATTTGGGGATATTCTGATTTTCCCTATAGGACTCAATGGGCTCCCAAACGTCCCTTTGCAGATTCTACAAAAACAGTGTTTCTAAACTGCTGAACGAAGGGGAAGTTTAAACTCGGTTGGAGGAACTCACACATCACAAAAGAATTTCTCATATACTTCTTTCTAGTTTTTATCCGAGAATATTTAGATTTTCCTTGTAGGCCTCAAAGTGTTTCCAAATGTCTGTTCACAGATTTTACTAAAAAAGTGTTTTCAACCCACTGAATCAAAAGAAAAAATTACTCTGTGAAGTGATTCTGCATATCACAAAGCAGTTTCACAGATAGGTTCTTTTTAGTTTCTATCTGGGGATATTCGGTTTTTCCCTATAGACCTCAATAAGCTCCCAAATGTCCCTTTGCATATTCTACAAAAAAAAGTGTTGCCACCTTGCTGAATCAAAAGAAAGGATTAACCCTGAAAGAAGAATCCACACATCACAAAGCAGTTTCAGAGATATTATCTTTCTAGTTTTTATCTGGGGATATTCTGTTTTTCCCCTTATATTTCAATGGGCTCCAACATGTCCCTTCATAGATTCTCCAAAAGCAGCGGTTACAAACTGTTGAATTAAAAGAGAGATTTAAATATCTGAGATGAATCCACACGTTACAAAGGCAATTTCACAGAAATCTACTGTGTAGTTTTTCACTGGGGATATTCTGTTTTCCCCATAGGCCTCAATGGGATCCCAAATGTCCCTTCACAGATTCTGCAAAAAGTGTGTTTCCAACCTCTGAATCAGAAGAAGAATATAGCTTTGTGAGATGAATCCACACATCACAAAGCTAGTTTATTTTTAGATTTTATCTGGATATTGTGTATTTCCCCATTGGAATACATAAGCTCCCAAATTTTCCTCCAGAGATTCTTCAAAAAGAGTGTTTCCAACCATGCTGAATCAAAAGCAAGTGTTATCTCTCTGAGATGAATCCACACATCGCATAGCACTTTCACAGACAGCTTCTTTCTAGTTTTTATCTGGGAATATTCAGTTTATCTTTTAAACTTCTATGGACTCCCAAATGTCCCTTCTCAGATTGTGCAAAAAAAGAGTTTCCATTCTGCTGAATGAAAGAAAAGGTGTAACTCTTTGGAGTGGATCTAGACATCACAAAGCAGTTTCACTGATAGTTTATTTCTAGTATTTATCCTGGGATTCCAAATGTACCTTTGCAGATTCTCCAAAAAGAGTGTTTCCACGATGTTGAATCAAAAGAAAGGTTTAACTCTACGAGATGAATCCACACATCCCAAAGCAGTTCCACAGATAACTTCATTCTTGTTTTTATCTGGGGATATTCAGTTTTTTCCTGTAGGCCTCAATGGCACCCAAATGTCTTTTCACAGATTCTCCAGAAACAGTGTTTCCTACATATTGAATAAAAAGAAAACTTTAACTCTGTGAGATGAATCCACACATCACAAAGCAGTCTCACAGATAGATTCTTCTAGTTTTTGTCTGGGTATATTCAGTTTTTTCCCACAGGCCTTGATGGGCTCCCAAATTTCCCTTTGCAGATTCTCCAAAAAGTGTGTGTCCAACCTGCTGAATCAAAAGAAAAGTTTCATTCTGTGAGATGAATCCACATACCACAAAGAAGTTTCACAGATATATTCGTACTAGTTTTTTTCTGGAGATATTCAGTTTCTTTCCATAGGCCACAATGGACTCCTATATGTCAATTTGCAGATTTCCCAAAAAGAGTATTTCCAACCTGCTGAATCAAAAGAAATTTTTAACTCTGTGAGATAAAACCAGACATCACAAAACAGTTTCAAAGATAAATTCTTTCTAGTTTTTATCTGGGGATATTCTGTTTTTCCCTTTAGGACTCAAAGAGCACCCAAATGTCCCTTCACAGTTTCTCCAAAAGGAGTGTTTTCTACCTTCTGAATCAAAAGGAAACTTTAACTCTGTGAGATGAGCACACATATTACAAAGCAGTTTATTAGATAGCTTTTTTCTAGATGTTTTCTGGGGATATTCGGTTTTCCCCATAGACATGAAAAGGCCCTCAAATTTTCACACAGATTCGAGAAAGGAGTCTATCTAATCTGTGGAATCAAAAGAAAGAATTAACTCTGAGAAGAATCCACAAATCACAAAGCAGTTTCACAGATAACTTCTTTCTTCTTTTTCTATGGGAATATAAGTTTTTCCCCCGTAGGACACAAGGGGCTCCCAAATGTCCCTTTGCAGATTCTAGAAAAGGAGTGTTCCTACCTGCTGAATCAGAACAAAGGTTTAACTCTGTGATCCCTACAGAGATTCTCCAGAAAGACTTTTCCCAACTTGGTGAATCAAAGGAAAATTTAACTAAGTGAGATGAATACCCACATCACAAAGCAGTGTCACAGATAACTTCATTCTAGTTTTTATCTGGAGATTTTTCTTTTGCCATAAGCCTCAGTTTCCCCACAAATATTCTTCTCAGATTCTCCAAAAATAATTTTTCCCACCTGCTGAATAAAAATAAAGGTTTAACTCTGTTACTGAAATCCACACATCAAAACGTACTTAACTGACAGCTTCTTTCTCATTCTTATCTGTGAATATTCATTTTTTCCCCATAAGCCACAAAAGGACCTCAAATATCCCTTCTCATATTCTCCAAGAGTGTTTCCAACGGGCTGAATTAAAAGAAAGGTTTAACTTTGTGAGATGAATCAACACATCACACAGCAGTTTCAGAGATAGCTTGTTTCTAGGTTTAAATAGGCATATTCTATTTTTTTCCATAGGCCTCAATGATCTAAAAAAATGTCCCTTCATAGATTCTCTAAAAAAAGTGTTTCCAACCTGGTGAATCGAAAGAAAGGTTTAACTCTGTGAGTTGAATCAACACATCAAAAAGCAGTTGACATACAACTTCTTTCTAGTTTTTATCAGGGGATGTTTTGTTTTTCTTCATACAACACAATGGGCTTCCAAATGTCTCTTTGAGGTTCTACAAAAAGAGTGCTTCCAACCTGAGGGATTAGAAAAAAAAAACCAACTCTGTGAGATGAATCCACACATAGAGAAGCAGTGTCACTGATATCTTCTTTCTTGTTTTTGACTGGGGATATTCAGTTTTTACCCATAGCCCTCGATGGACTCCCAAAATTCCCTTCAAAGATCCTCCAAAAGGAGTGTTTCCATCCTGCTGATCAAAAAAGTTTTAATTATGTGAGACGAGTCTATACATCACAAAAGAGTTTCACAAACATCTTCTTTCTAGTTTACCTCAACGAGCTCCCAAATGCCCTTCTCAGATTCTCAAAAAGGAGTGTTTCCAGCCTGCTGAATCAAAACAAATGTTTTACTCTGTGATATGAATCCATCCATCACAATGCAGCTTCACAGAGAGCTTCTTTGTAGTTTTTATCTGTGGATATTTGGTTTTCTTTTATAAGCCTCAATTGGCTCACAAATTTCCCTTCTCAGATTTTCCAAAAAGAGTGTTTCCAACTTGCTGAATCAAAACTAAGGTTTAACTCTGTGATATGAATCCACCCAACACAAAGCATCTTCACAGAGAGCTTCTTTGTAGTTTCTATCTGGGGATATTCTGTTTTTCCCCACAGGCCTCAAAGGGCTCCCAAATGTTCCTTCACAGATTCTACAAAAAGGGTGTTTCCAACCTGATGAATCAGAAGTAAAATTTAACTATGTGAGATGAATACACACATTCCAAAGCAGTTTCGCAGATGGCATCTTTCTAGTTTTTATCTGGGGATACTCAGTTTTTCCCTTAGGCCTCAAAGGGTTCCCAAATGTGCTTTCATAAATTCTACAAAAAAAGTGGTTCCAATCTTAAGACTCAGAAAAAATTCAACTCTGTGAGATGAGTCCACACATCACCAAGCAGTTTCACAGATAGCTTCTTTCTAGTTATTATGTGGGGATATTTGCTTTTCCCTCATAAGCTTTTTGAGTGCCTAAATGTCTCTTTGCATATTTACCAGTGGAGTGTTTCCAAGATGATGAATCAAAAGAAAGGTTTAACTCACTGAGATGAATCCAAACATTGAGAAGCAGTATCACAGATAGCATTTTTTCTAGTTTTTATCTGGGGATATTTGGTTTTTCCCCATAGGCCTCAATGGACTCCCAAAAGTCCCTTTGAAGATTCTCCAAAATAGTGTTTAAAACCTGCTGAATCAAAACAACTGTTTAATTCTGTGAGATAAATCTGCACATCACAAAGCACTTTCACAGATAGCCTCTTTGTAGTTTTTATCTGGGGATATTCTGTTTTTCCCCATGGTCCACTATGGGCTCCCAAATGTGTTTTCACAGATTCTCTAACAAGAGTGTTTCCAACTTACTGGATCAAAAGAAAGATTTAACCCTGTAACATGAACACACACATAACCAAGTACTTTCACAGATAGCTTCTTTTTAGTTTTTATCTGGGGATTTTTTGTTTCTATCCATAGGCCTCAAAGGGCTCCAAAATGTCCCTTCACAGATTCTACAAAAAGAGTCTCTACAACCTCCTGATTGAAAAGAAAGGTTTAAATCTGTGACATGAATCCACACATCACAAAACAGTTTCACCAACAGATTCTTTTTAGTTTTTATCCGGGGATATTTGGTTTCTCCCTTTGGCCTCAATTGACTCCTGAATGTCCCATCACAGATTCTCCAATAAAAGTGTTTACAATCTGCTGAATAAAAAGAAAGTTTTAAATCTGTGAGATAAGTCCACACATCAAAAAGTAGCTTCATAGATTGCTTATTTGCAGTATTTATCTGTAGATATTCAGTTTTTCCCATAGGCCTCAACAAGCTACCAAATGTTCCTTCACAGATTCTACAAAAAGAATGTTTCTAATCTGCTGAATCAAAAGAAAGGTTTAACTCTGTGAGATGAATCCACACATCATGAAGCAGTTTCACAGATTGTTTCCTTCTAGTTTTTATCTGGGGATATTCTGTTTTTCAACATAGGCCTCAATGTACTCCCACATGTCCATTCGCATATGCACTTAAAAGAGTGTTTCCAACTTTCTGAATCTAAGGAAAGGTTTAACTCTGTGAGACGAATCCACAGATGACAAAGAAGTTTCACAGACAGCTCCTGTCTAGTTTTCATCTGGTGGTATTTTGTTTTTCCCATAGTCCTCTAAGGGCTCCCAAATGTCCCTTCGAATATTCTCCAAAAAGAGTGTTTCAAACCTGCTGAATAAAAATAAACTTTTAACTCGGTGAGTTGAATACACATATTAAAAAGTAGATTCACAGATAGCTTTTTTCTTGTTCATATCTTGGGATATTTTGTTTTTCCCCTTTGGCCTCAATGGGCTTCCAAATATCCCTTTGCAGATACTCCAAAAAGAGTGTTTATAACCTGTTGAATCAAAAAAAAAGATTTAAATCTGTGAGATGAATCCACACATCACAAAGCAGTTTCCCAAATTGCTCCTTTGTACATTTTGTCGGGAGATATTCAGTTTTTCCCCTTAGTCTGGAATGGGCTCCAAAATGTCCTTTCAAAGATTGTACAAAAAGACTGTTTCCAACCTGCTGAATCAGAAAAAAATTCAACTCTGTGAGGTGAATCCACAAATTACAAAGCAGTTTCACAGATATCTTCTTTCAGCTTTAATCTGGGAATATTCTGTTTTTCCCCATAGGCATCATTGAGTGCCCAAATGTCTCTTCTGCTTCGCAGATATTCCGAGAAAAGCATTTCCAAACTGCTGAATCAAAAGAAAGGTTTTATCCTCTGATATGAATCCACATATTGCAGAGCAATTTCACAGATAGCTTCTTTCTACTTTTTCTCTGTGAATATTCGGTTTTTACCCACAGGCCTCACTGGGCTCCCAAATATCCCTTCACTGATTCTACAAAAAGAGTGTTAGCAACCTGCTGAATCAAAAGAACATTTAACTATGTGAGGTGAATCCACACATCACAAAGCAGTTTGACAGATAGATTATTTCTTGTTTTTATCTGGGGATATTCAGTTTTTGCTCTAAGAATCAATTGGTGCACAAATGTGTCGTCACAGATTCTCCAAAAAGACTGTTTCCAAACTGCTGAATAAAAAAAGAAATGTTTAACTTTGTGAGTTGAATCCATACATCAAAAAGCATTTCACAGGCAGCTTCTTTCTAGTTTTTATCTGTGGATACTCGTTTTTATTCCATAGGCCTCAAAGGGCTTTCAAATGTCCCCTCACAAATTCTCCAAAAAGAGTGTTTCCAACCTACTAAATCAAAAGAATGGTTTAACTTTGTGAGATGATTCCACACATCACAAAGGAGTTTCACAGATAGCTTCTTTCTAGCTTTTATCTGGGGATATTTGGTTTTTCCCCGTAGGCCTCAATTGGGTTCTAAAGGTGATTTCACAGATTCTATGAAAGAAGTGTTTCCTCTCTCAAGAATCAGAAAGAAAATTCAACTCTGTGAGATGAATCCACACATCGCCAAATAGTATCACAGACAGCTTCTTTCTAGTTTTTATGTGGGGAAATTTTATTTTCCCCCATTGGCCTTTTGAGTCCCTAAAAGCCCCTTTGCAGATTTTTGGAAAGGAGATTTTCCTAGCTGCTGAAACAAAAGAAAGATTTAATTCTCTCAAATTAATCCACACATGGAGAAGCAGTATCACAGATAACTTCCTTTGAGTTTTTATCTGGGGATATTTGGTTTTTCTCCATAGGCCTCTATAAACTCCCAAAAGTCCCTTTGAAGATTCTCCAAAAAAAGTGTTTCCAACCTGCTGAATCAAAACAAATGTTTAATTCTGTGAGATAAATCTGCACATCACAAAGCACTTTCACAGATAGCCTCTGTAGTTTTTATCTGGGGATATTCTGTTTTTCCCCATGGTCCACTATGGGCTCCCAAATGTATTTTTACAGATTCTCAAAAAAGAGTGTTTCCAACCTAGTGAATCAGAAGAAAGATTTACCTCTTTGTGAAGAACACACACATCACAAAGGATTTTCACAGATAGCTTCTTTTTAGTTTTTATCTGGGGATATTTTGCTTCTTCCCATAGGCCTCAATGAGCTCCCAAATTTCTCATTGCAGATTCTACAAAAAGAGTGTTTTTAACCTGCTGAGTGAAAAGGAAGTTTTAAATATGTGAAATAAATCTACACATCAATAATAACTTCACAGATAGCTTCGTTCTAGTTTCTATCTGGGAATAATCAGTCTTTCCCCATAGGCCTCAATGGGCTCCCAAATGTCCCTTCACAGATTCTACAAAAAGAGTGTTTCCAACTGCTAAATCAGAACAAAATTTCACCTCTGTGAGATGAATCTACATATCACAAAGCAGTTTCACAGATAACTCTTTCCTAGTTTTTATTTGGAGATATTTGTTTTTTTCCCCTTGGGCCTCAATGGACTCCCAAATGTCCCTTTGCAGATTCTACTAAAAAGGAGTTTACAATCTGCTTAATGAAAAGAAAGGTTTTTAATCTTTGAAATGAATCCATAAATCACAAGTAGTTTCAGAGATAATTTCTTGTAGTTTTTATCTGGTGATATACAGTTTTTCATGCTAGGTCTCAAAGGGCTCCCAAATGTCCCTTCACAGATTCTACAAAAAGAGTGATTCTAAGTGTTAAATCAGAAGACAATTTCAACTCTGCAAGATGAATCCACACATCACAAATAAGTTTCACACATAGCTTCCTTCTATGTTTTATCTTGGGATATTCTGTTTTTTCACATTGACCTCCTTGGGCATCAAAATGTCCTTTTACAGATTCTCCACAAAGAGTGTTTTCAATCTGCTAAGTCAAAAGAAAGGTTTAACACTCTGAGATGAATCAAAACATCTCACAGTAGTTTCACAGATAGCTTCTTTGTACTTTTTAACTGGGGACATTTCATTCTTTCCCATAGGCCTTGATGAGTTCCCAATTGTCCTTTGACAGATTCTCCAAAAAGACTGTTTTCAAATTGCTGAATCAAAAGAAAGGTTTAACTCTGTGAGATAGATCCACAAATCACAAAGTGGTTCCACAGAAACCTTCTTTCCAGTTTTTATCTGGAGATATTCCGTTTTTCCCCATAGGCCTCAATGAGCTCTTAAAAGTCCCTTTGCAGATTCTCTAAGAAGAATGTTTCCAACTTGGTGAATGAAAAGAAAGTTTTACCTCTGTGAGATAAATCCACACATTACAAAGCAGTTTCACCAATATCTTCTTTCTAGTTATACTCTGGGGATATTTTGTGTTTCCCATCAGCCTCAAAGGGCTCCCAAATATTTCTTTGCAGATTCTCCAAAAAGTGTTTCCAACCTGCTGTTAAAAATAAGCTTTTAAGTCTGTGAGTTGAATCCACACATTAAAAAGCAGATTCACAGAAAGCCTCTTTCTAGTTTTTATGTGGACATTTTCTGTTTTTCTTCTTTGGCCTCAAAGGGTGACAAAGTGTCCCTCAGCAGATTCTCTAAAAACAATGATTCCAATCTTCTGAATCAACAGAAAACTTTAACTCTGTGAGAATAATCCACATATTATAAAGCAGTTTGTCAGATACATTCTTTCTAGATGTTATCTCAGGATATTCACCTTTTTTCACAGGGCCTCAATAGGCTCCAAAAGGTTGTTTTGCTGATTCTCCAAAAAGAGTGTTCCCAACCTGATGAATAAAAACAAAACTAAAGAAAACTAAACTAAAACTTTGTAGTTTTTATGTGGGGATATTCGTATTTTTCCCCATAGATATCAAGGGACTCTCAAATATGCATTCACAGATTCCATAAAAAGAGTGTTTCCAACGTGCTGGATCAAAAGAAACGTTGAACTCTGTGAGATGCATCCACACATCACAAAGCAGTTTCACAGAAATCTACTTTCTAGTTTTCATCTCAGGAGATTCAGTTTTTCCCCATTTGTTTCAATAGGCTCTCAAATATTTCTTTGCACATTCTCCAAAAAGAGTGGTTCCAACATCCTGAATCAAAATAAAGTTTTAACTCTTTGAGATGAATCCACACATCACAAAGAAGTTTCACAGATAGCTTCTTTCTAGCTTATATCTGGGGTTATTTGGTGTTTCCCTGTGGGCCTCAATGGACTCCCAAAAGCAACTTCGTAGGTCCTCCAAAAAGAAAGTTTCCAACCTGCTGAATCAAAAGAATGTTTTAACTCTGTGAGATGAATTGACAAATCACAAAACAGTTTTACAGATAGGATAATAGTGTCTTTCTCATTTTTATCTGGGGATATTCTGTTAATGGGCTCTGAAATGTCCCTTCGCAGGTTCTCCAAAGAGTGTTTCCAATCTACTGAATAAAAGAAAGGTTTAACTCTCTGAGATGAATCCACAAATCACAAAGCAGTTTCACAAGTAGTTTTTTTTCTAGTTTTTATCTGAGGATATTCAGTTTTCTTTCATAGGCCTCAATGGGTTCCCAAATGTCCCTTCCCAGAGTCTTCAAAAAGAGTGCTTCCAATCTTCTGAATCAAAAAATGTTTAACTCTGTGAGATGAATCCACACAACACAAAGCAGTTTCAGGAGTAGCTCATCTCTTGTTTTTATTTGGGGAAATTTCATTTTCTCTCTAGGCCTCAATGGACTCACAAATATCCTTTGGCAGATCCTCCAAAAAGAGTGTTTACAATCTGCTGAATCAAAAGAAAAATTTAACTCTGTGAGATGAATCCACACATCACAAAGCAGTTTCACAGAGAACTTCTTTGCACTTTTTATATGGGGATATTCAGTTTATTTTATTTTATCTTATTAATTAATTAATTCATTTTTGAGACGGAGTCTCGCTCTGTTGCTCAGGTTGGATTGTAGCAGCACCGTCTCTGCTCACTGCAAGCTCCACCTAGGATATTGAGTATTTTCATAGGCCTCAATGGGCTCCCACATATGCCTTTGCAGATTCTCCAAAAAGAGGTATTCCAACATACAGAATCAAAATAAAAATTTAACTCTGTGAGAGGAATCATCACATCAAAAAGCAATTTCAGAAATAATCTCTTTCTAGATTTTATCTTAAATATTCTATTTTTCTCCATAGCCCTAAATAAGCTTCCAAATGTCCCTTGGCATATTCTCCAAATAGAGTGTTACCATCCCTAGTGAATCAAATAAAATTTTAATTCTGTGAGCTGTATCCACATACCACAAGGCAGTTTCACGAATAAAATACTTCCTAGATTTTCTCTGGGGATATTAGATATTAACTTTTCCCCATTGGCCACAATGCACTCCCAAATGCCTATTTGATGTTTCCTCAAAACCACTGTTTCCAAACTGCTGAATCGAAAAAGTGTTTTAACTCTGTGACAATAATAAACATATCACAAAGCAGTGTCACAGATAGCTTATTGGTAGTTTTTATCTGCAAATATTCAGTTTTTTTGTCAAAGGCCTAAATGGGCTCCCAAATGTCCCCTTGCAGATTCTCTAAAAAGATTATTTCAAATGCGATGGATCAAAAGAATGTTTTAACTCTTTGAGATGAATCAACACATCACAAAGCAGTTCCACACATACCTTCTTTTTGTTTTTGTTTGGAGATATTCAGTTTTTCCCCATCAAACTCAAAGGGCTCTCAAATGTTCGTTCTCAGATTCTCCCAAAATAGTGTTTCCAACCTGCAGAGTGAAAAGAAACGTGTAACTCTGTGAGATGAGTCCACACATCACAAAGCAGTTTCACAGATATCTTCTTTCTAGTTTTAATCTGGGGATATACTGTTTTTCTTAAGAGGCCTCCATAGGCTCATAAATGTCTTTTGGCAGAATCTCCAAAAAGAGAGTTTCCAATCTCTCAAATCTAAAGAAAGGTTTAAAACTGATAGGAATCCACACATAACAAAGCAAGTTTATCGATAGCTTCTTTCTAGTTTTTATCAGGGAGATCATTGTTTTTTCCCCACAGGCTTCAATGGGCTCCCAAATGTTATTCCAGATGCTCCCAAAAGAGTGTTTCAAACCTGGTGAATCAAAAGAAGTTATTCACTCAGAAGATGAATCCACACATCACAAGGCAGTTTAAAGATAGCTTCTTTGTAGTTTATTCTGGGGATCCTCTGTTTTCCCCATAGCCCTCAATGAGGTCCCAAATGTCCCTTTGCAGATTCTCCAGAAAGGGTGTTTTTCAACTGCTGAATCAAAAGAAAAGTATAACTCTGTGATGAATCCACATATCACGATGCAGTTTCACACACAGCTTCTTTCAAGATTTTTTCTGGGGATATTCAGGGTTTTTTTCCATAAACGTCAATCAACTCCAAAATGTCCCTTTGCAGATTCTCCAAAGGGTGTTTCCAACCTGGTGAATCAAAAGAAAAGTTTAACTCCGTGGAATGAATCCACAAATCACAAAGCAGTTTCATAGATAGCTTCTTTCTAATTTTTATCTGGGGACATTCAGTTTTCCCCCACAGGCCTCAATGGGCTCCCAAATGTTCCTTCACTGGTAGTCTAAAACGAGTGTTTCAAACCTTCTGAATCAAAAGAAAGGTCTATCTCTGTGAGCAGAATCAACACATTACAAAGTAGTTTCAAAGATAGCTTCTTTCTGGTCTGTGTCTGGGGGTATTCCATTTTACCCCATAAGGTTCCAAAATGTCCTGTTATATATTCTTTAAAAGGAATCTTTCCAACTCGCTGTTGAAAAGAAACTTTTAACTCTGTAAGATGAATCCACAGTTTCACAGATAGCTTCAATCTAGTTTTTGTTTTGCAAAATTTACTTTATCATCATAGGCTTCAATGGGCTTTGACTTGTCCCTTCACAGAATCTCCAAAATGAGTGTTTAGAACCTGCTGAATCAAAGGAAATTTTATACTCGGTGAGATGAATCCACACATCACAAAGCAGTTTTACAGATCACTTCCTTCTAGTTTCTATCTGGGAATATTTGGTTTTTCCTTATAGGCCTTAAAGGGCTCCCAAATGTTTCTTTGCAGATCCTCCAAAAGGAGTGTTTGCCACCTGCTGAATCAAGAGAGAGTTTTAAATGTGTGATATGAATCCAAACATCACAAAGCAGTTTCACAGATAGCTTCCTTCTAGTTTTTATCTGGGGACATTCAATTTTGCCCCATAGGCTTCAGTGGGCTCCAAAATATCATGTAGCAGATTCTGTAAAAAGAGTGTTTCTAACCTGCTGAATCAAAGGAAAGTTTCAGTTCTGTGTGAAGAATCCACACATCACAAAGCAGTTTAACAGATAGCTTCTTTCTAGCATTTTTCTGGGGATAATCACTTATCCCCGTAGGCCTCTATGGGTTCTGAAATATCCCTTCACAGATTGTCTTAAAAGAGTGTTTCCAGTCCGCTGAATTAAAGGAAAGGTTAAACTCTGTGAGATGAATCTACACATCACAAAGCCGTTTCAGAGAAAGTTTTTTTTCTAGTTTTTATTTGGGAATATTCTATTTTTACCCTTAGTAGTCAATGGGCTCCGAAATTTCCCTTCACAGATTCTCCAAGGAGTGTTTCCAACATGCTGAATTAAAAAAAAAAAAGAAACTCTGCAAGTTGAATCCACACATCACAAAACATTTTCACAGATATCCTCTTTCTAGTTTTTATCTGGGGATATACTGTTTTTCTTCATAGGCCTTCATGGTCTCTGAAATGACCTTCAGCAGATACTCAAGGATAGCTTCTTAGTAGTTTTTACCTGGGAATATTCGATTTTTCCCCATAAATCTAAATTGGCTCTAAAATGTCCTTTTGTCACTGCTCCAAAAAGTGTTTCCAACCTGCTGAATGAAAAGAGAGATTTAACTCTGTGAGTTGACTCGACAAATCACAAAGGAGATTCACAGACAGCTTCTTTCTGGATTTTGTCTGGGGATATTTGCTTTTGCCCCATAGACCTCAATGGGCACCAAAATGTCTTTTCACAGATTATGCAAAAAGAGTGTTTCCCACCTACTGAAACAAAATAAAGGTTTAATTCTGTGAGATGAATCCACACATCACAAAACATTTTCACAGATATCTTCTTTCTAGTTTTTATCTAGAGATATACTGCTTTTCTTCATAGGCCTCCATGGTCTCTGAAATGACCTTTAGTAGATACTCCAAAAAGAGTGCTTCCAAACTGCTGAATCAAAAGAAAGGTTTAACTCAGGAGGTGAAACCACACATCACAAAGCAGTTTCCAAGACAGCTTCTTTCTAATTTTTTTCTGGAGATATTCAGCTTTTCCCCATAGCCCTTAATGGGTTTAGCTCCATGAGATGAATCCACACATCACAAAGCAGTTTCAGGGATAGCTACTTTCTAGTTTTTATCTGGGGATATTATGATTTCTCCATAGGCCTCAATGAGTGCCAAATGTCGCTTCGCAGATTCCCCCCAAAATGTGTTTCAAACCTCCTTAATCAAAAGAAAGGTTTGCCTCTGTGTGATGAATCCACACATCACAAATCAGTTTCACAGAGAGCTTCCTTCTAGTTTCTACCTGGGCATATTTGGTTTTTCCCTATAGACTTTAAGGGGCTTTCCAAATATCCTTTTGCAGATTCTCTAAAAAGAGTGTTTTCAACCTGTTGAATGAAAGGAAAGGTTCAACTCTGTGAGATGAATCCACACATGACAAAGCAGTTTCACCGATAGCTTACTTGCAGTTTTTATCTTGGGATATTCAGTTTTTAACCAAAAGCCTCAATGGACTCTCAAATATCCCTTCACAGATCCTCCAAAAAGAGTGTTCCAACCTGCTGAATCAAGAGAAAAGTTTAACTATATGAAATGAATCCACATATCACAA
Organism: Rhinopithecus roxellana; assembly: GCF_007565055.1. NCBI lineage: Eukaryota > Metazoa > Chordata > Mammalia > Primates > Cercopithecidae > Rhinopithecus > Rhinopithecus roxellana. Next base: position 4,732,207 of record NC_044557.1, on the reverse strand, counting down.
ACCAATTTCACAGATAGCTTCTTTCTAGTTTTTATCTGCGGATATTTGGTTTTGCCTCCTAGGCTTCAATGGGCTCCAGAATAGAGTTTTGCGTATTCTCCAAAATGAGTGTTTCCAACCTGCTGAGTCAAAAGAACGTTTTTACTCTGTAAGATGAATCCACACATCACAAAGCAGTTTCATAGACAACTACTTTCTCATTTTTTTCTGGGGATACTCACTTATACCCACAGGCCAAAATGGGCTCTGCTATGTCCCTTCACAGTTTCTCCAAAAGAGTGTTTCCAATCTGCTGAATCAAAGGAAAGTTGTAACTCTGATAGGTGAATACACACTTCAGAAAGAAGTTTCACAGATAGCTTCTTTCTAGTTTCTATCTGGGAATATTATGTTTTTCTCCATAGGCCTCAATAGGCTAGCAAATGTCCCATCACAAATTATCCAAAAGGAGTGTTTTCAACCTTCTGAATCAAAAGAAAGTTTTAACTCTGTGAGGTGAGTCCACACACGAAGCAGACTCAAAGATATCTTCTTTCCAGTTTTTATGTTGGGATATTCTGTTTTTTCTCATAGACCTCAATGGGCTCCCAAATATCCCTTTGCATATTCTCGAGAAAGATTGTTTCCAAACTTCTGAATCAAAAGAATGTTTTTACTCTGTGAGATGAATCCACGTATCACAAAGCAGTTTCACAGATAGCTTATTTCTTTTTTTTTTTTTTACAATTTATTTATTTATTTATTTATTATTATTATTTTTTTTTTTGAGAGGGAGTCTTGCTCTGTCATGCAGGCTGGAGTGTGATGGTGTGATCTTGACTCACTACAACCTCTGCCTCCCAGGCTCAATCATTCTCATGAATCAGCCTCCTGAGTAACTAGGATTACAGACACCCACCACCCTGCCCCCATATGTTTGTATTTTTAAGCAGAGACAGGGCTTCACCATGTTGGCCAGGCTGGTCTCAAACTCCTGACCTCAGGTGATCTGCTGGTGAGACTCAGAATCTATGAAAATTCTTACTCATAGCCTTTGACTATTTTCCTTTAGGGTTTCCTGTTTTATCTTGCTGATTTTCAGAAGTTCTTTTTTTTTTTGAGACAAAGTCTCACTCTGTTGCCCAGGCTGGAGTGTAGCAGCAAGATCTCCATTCACCGCAACCTCCACTTCCCCCATTCAGGTGATTCTCATGCATCAGCCTCCTGAGTAGCTGGGATTACAGGCGCCCACCACCACGCAGGGCTAATTTTTGTATTTTTAGTAGAGACGGGGTTTCTCCATGTTACCCAGGCTGCTCTCAAACTCCTGACCTCAGGTGATCCACCTGCCTCAGCCTCCCAAAGTGTTGGGATTACAGGCATAAGTCACCATGCCTGCCCTACAGAAGTTCTTTGTAGCTATTTATCCCTCTATTGCTTTTATATATTGTATTTCATTTTTTCTCCCCCAACTTTTTTTCTTTTTATTTATTTATTTTTATTATTATACTTTAAGTTCTAGGGTACATGTGCATAACGTGCAGGTTTGTTACATATGTATACTTCTGTCATGTTGGTGTGCTGCACCCATCAACTCGTCAGCATCCATCAACTCGTCATTTGCATCAGGTACAATTCCCAATACAATCCCTCCCCCGTCCCCCCTCCCCATGTTAGGCCCTGGTGTGTGATGTTCTCCTTCCTGAGTCCAAGTGACCTCATTGTTCAGTTCCCACCTATGAGTGAGAACATGCGGTGTTTGGTTTTCTGTTCTTGTGGTAGTTTGCTGAGAATGATGGCTTCCAGCTGCATCCATTTCCCTATGAAGGACACAAACTCATCCTTTTTATGGCTGCATAGTATTACATGGTGTATATGTGCCACATTTTCTTAATCCAGTCTGTCACTGATGGACATTTGGGTTGATTCCAAGTCTTTGCTATTGTGAATAGTGCCACAATAAACATATGTGTGCATGTGTCTTCATAGCAGCATGATTTACAATCCTTTGGGTATATACCCAGTAATGGGATGGCTGGGTCATATGATACTTCTAGCTCTAGATCCTTGAGGAATCGCCATACTGTTTTCCATAATGGTTGAACTAGTTTACAATCCCACCAACAGTGTAAAAGTGTTCCTATTTCTCCACATCCTCTCTAGCACCTGTTGTTTCCTGACTTTTTATGATTGCCATTCTAACTGGTGTGAGATGGTATCTCATTGTGGCACAGATACCTTATTTCTAGTTTTTATCTGGAGATATTTGGTTTTTCCCATAAATCTCAATGGACTCCAAAATGTCCATTCACAGATTCTCCAAATAAAGTGTTCCAACCTGCAGAATTTTAAAAAAAAGCTTTAGTTATGTGTGATTAATTCACATGTTACAAAGCAGTTTCACAGACAGCTTCTTTCTAGGTTTTATCTGGGGATATTAGTTTTTTCCCTATAAGCTTCAATTGGCTCCCGAACGTACCTTTGCAGATTCTCCAAAAAGAGTGTCTCCAACCTTCTGCATAAAAAGGAAGGTTTTTCTCTGTGAAATGAATCCACCCATCACAAAGCAGTTTCACAGATAGCTTCATTTTAGTTGTTATTTGGGGATATTTGGTTTTGCCCCATAGGCCTTAAGGGGCTCCCAAATGTCCCTTCGCAGATTCTCCTGAAAGAGTGTTTTCAACCTCCTGAATTAAAACAAAGGTTTCACCATAGGAGATGAACTAACACATCACAAAACAGTTTCAGGTATACCTTCTGTCTAGTGAGGCCTACTCATAGGCCTCAATAAGCTCCCAAATGTCCCTTCACACGTTGTCCATAAAGAGTGTTACTACTCTACTGAATCAAGAAAAGGGATAATTCTGTGAGATGTATCCATACACCACAAAGCAGTTTCACAGGTAGATTCTATCTAAATTTTATGTGGGGATATTCCATTTTTCTCCATAGGACACAATGGGCACCCAAATGTCCATTTGCAGATACTGGAATAAGAGTGTTTCCAACGTGCTGTATCAAAAAAAAAAAAGTTTTAACTCTGGGAGATGAATCCACACATCCCAAAGCAGTTTCACAGAGAGCTTCTTTCTAGTTTTTCTTGAGAGATATTCAGTTTTGCCTCATAGGCATCAATGGGCTCCAAAATGTCTTTTCACACATTCTGAAAAAACAGAGTTCCTAACCTGTTGGAAAAAAAGGACAGTTTAAACTCTTTGAGATGAATCTACACACCACAACGCAGTTTCCCAGATAGCTTCTTTCTAGTTTTTCTCTGAGAATATTCAGTTTTGTCCAATAGGCCTCAATGGGCTCAAAACTGTCCTTTTGCAGGTTCCCCAGAAAGAGTTTCCAAACTGCTGAATCAAAATAAAGGTTTAACTCTGTGAGATGAATCCAGACATCAGAAAGCACTTTTACAGATATCTTCTTTCTCGTTTCTATCTGGGAATATTTGTTTTTTCCCATAAGACTCACAGGGCCCCAAATGCATCTTTGCATATTTTCAAAAAAGAGTGTTTTCAACCTGCTGAGTCAAAGGAAATTTTAAGCTTGATGAGATGAATCCACACCTCACAAAGCAGTTTCAGAGATAATTTCTTTCCAGTTTTTATTAGAGAATATTCTGTTTTTACCCATAGGACTCAATGGGCTCTGAAATGTCCCTTCACAGATTCTCCAAAAAGAGTGTTTCCAACATGCTGAGTCAAAGAAAGCTTTTAACTCTACAAGATGAATCCACACATCACAAAGCAGTTTTATTCGTAGCTTTTTCCTAGTTTTTACCTGAGGATATTCGATTTTTTCCCATAAATGCAAATGCACTCCAAAATGTCTTGTCACCGCTGCTACAAGAAGAATGTTTCGAACCTGATAAATGGAAAGAAAGGTTTAATTATGTGAACTTAATCCACAAATCACAAAGCAGATTCACAGCTTCTTTCAAGGTTTCTTTTGTGGATATTTGATTTTTTTCCCATTGGCCTCAATTGACTCCCAAATGTCTCTTCACAAATTCTCCAAACAGAGTGTTTCCAACCTTCTGAATAAAAAAAAAGTTTTTCCTTTGTGAGGTGAATCCACACATCACAAAGCAGTTTCACAGATGACTTCTTTCTAGTTTTTGTATGGGGATATTCTGTTTTGCCCCAAAGGCCTCAATGCACTCCCAAGTATCCCTTCTCAGTTTCTCCAAAACGAGTGTTTCCAACCTGCTGAATTAAAAGAAATGTTTAGCTCTGGGAGGTGAAATAACACATCACAAAGTAGTTTCAGAGACAGCTTCTTTCTAGTTTTTATCTGGGATTGTTCTGTTTTTACCCATAGGCCTCAATAAGCTTCCTAATGTTTCTTTGCAGATTAAAAGAATATTACCACCCTGCTGAATCAAAAAAAAAAAAAAAAAAAAAAGAAAGAAACCCGGATAATTCTGTGAGATGTATCCACACATCATAAAGCAGATTCACAAGTAGGTTCTTTCTAGTTTGTATATAGGGATTTTGTTTTTTTTTCCCATAGGCTTCAAAGGTCTCCCAAATGTCTCACTGCAGATTCTGGAAAAAGAGTGCTTCCAACTTGCTGAATCATAAAAAAGGGTTTCACTCTGTGAGAGGAATCCACATACCACAAAACAATTTCACAGATAGCTTTTTCTAGTTTTTCTCGAGGGATATTTGGTTTTGCCTCTAGGTGTCAATGGGCTCCAGAACGTATTTTTGCAGATTCTGCAAAAATAGCATTTCCAATCTGTTGAATTAAATAAAGTTTAAAGTCTATGAGATTAATCCACACATCACAAAGCAGTTTCACAGATAGATTCTTTCTAGTTTTTATCTGGGGATATTTGGGTTTTCCCCAAAGGTCTCAATGAGATTTCAAATGTCCCTTTGCAGATTACTCAAAAAGAGTGTTTCCAACAATCTGAATCAAAAGAAAGGGGTAACTCCATGAGTTGAATCCACACATCATCAAGTAGTTTCAGGGATAGCTTCTTTCTATTTTTCATCTGCGGATATTTAACTTTTATCCATAGATCTCAATGAGCTCTCAAATGTCCAATCAGACATTCTCCACAGAGAGATTTTCCTACCTGCAGAATCAAAAGAAAGGTTTATCTCTGAGACTAATCCACAGGTCACAAAACAATTTCACAGATAGTTTCTTTCTAGTTTTTTTCTTCAGTTCTTATCCATATGTTTGAATGAGCTCCAAAATGTCCCTTCACAAATTTACCAAAAGGAATGTTATCAACCTGCTGAATCAAAAGAAAGTTTTAATTCTGTGACGTGAAATATTACATCACAAAGCAGTTTCAGAGATAGCTCCTTGTAGTTTTTATCTGTGGATATTCGATTTTTACCCATAGGCCTCAATGGGCTACCAAATGTCACTTTACAGACACTCGAAAAAGATAATTTCCAAACTGCTGAATCAAAGAAAACTTTTAACTCTGTGATATGAATCCACACAACACAAAGCAGTTTCACAGGTAGCTTCTTTATAGTTTTTAATTGGAGGATATTCAGCTTTGCCTCATAGGCATCAGAGGGGTCCAACATGTCTTTTCCCAGATTCTGAAAAAGAGTGTTTCCAACCTGCTTATTAAACAGAATGTTTAAGCTCTGTGAGACAAATCCACACATATCAAAGCTGTTTAACAGATAACTACTTTCAAGGATTTATCTTGGGATATTTTGTTTTCTCCATATGTCTCAATGTGCACCCAAATGTCCCTTTGCAGATTTTTCAAAAAAGTGCTTCCAACATCCTGAATCCAAATAAAGGTTTAACTCTGTGACATGAATCCACACATCACAAAGCAATTACACATATAGCTTCTACTTAGTTTTATCTTGGGATATTCGGGTTTGCCCCATAGGCTTCAATAGGCCCCAAAATGTCTTTTTGCAGATTCTGCCAAAAGAGTGTTTCCAACCTGCTGAATCAAAAGGCAGGTTTAACTCTGTGAGATGAATCTACCTATTGCAAAGTAGTTTCACAGATAGCTTCTTTCTACTTTTTATCTGGGGATATTTGGTTTTCCCAATAGGCCTCAATGAGCTTCCAAATGTCCCTTTGCAGAACCTTTAAAAAGAGTGTTTCCTACCTGCTGAATCAAAAGAAAGGTTTAACTCTGTAAGATGCACATTACAAAGCACTTTCACAGATAGCTTCTTTCCAGTTTTTGTCTTGTGATACTCACATTTACTCATAGATTTCAATGAGCTTTGAAATGTCCCTTCACAGATTCTCCAGTGTTTCCACCCTGCTGAACCAAAGCAAAATTTTAACTCTGTGAGATGAATCCACACATCACAAAGTAGTTTCACAGATAGTTTCCTTCTAGTTTCTATCTGAGTTTATTTTGGCCTTAAAGGGCTCCCAAAAGTAAGTCGCAGATTGACCAAAAAGAATGTTTCCAACCTGCTGAATCAAAAGAAAGGTTTAATTCTGTGACGTGAATCCATACATCACGAAGCAGATTCAAAGATATCTTCTTTCTAGTTTTTATATTGGGATATTGGGATTTTCCCTACAGGCCTCAAAGGGCCCCAAAATATCCCTTTGCAGATTCTCCAAAAAGAGTATTTATTATCTGCTGAATCAAAAGAATGTTTCAACTCTTTGAGATGAATTCATATATCATGAAGCAGTTTTGCAGATAGCTTTTTTGAGTTTTTATCTGGGGATATTTGTGTTTTCCCTGTAAACTTCAATAGGTTCCCAAATATCCTTTCACAGATACTCCAAAAATAGTGTTTGCAACCTAAAGAATCAAAGGAAAGGTTTAATTTTTGTGATGAATCCACAGATTACAAAGCAGTTTCACAGACAGCTTCTTTCTAGTTTTTATGTTGGGATATCCAGTTTTTCTTCACAGGCCTTGAAGGACTCCCAAATGTCCCTTCGCAGATTATTTAAAAAGAGTGTTTCCAACCGTCTGAATAAAAAGGAAGTTTTAACTCTGTGAGATGAATTCACCCATTACAAGGAGTTTCAGAGATATTTTCTTCCTAGTTTTTATCTGAGGATATTTGGTTTTTGCCATTTGCCTCTATGGGCTCCAAAATGTCTTTTTGTATTTTCTGCAAAAATATTGTATCCAACCTGCTCAATCAAAAGAAACGTTTAAGTCTGTGAGATGAATCCACACATCGCAAATCAGTTTCTACAATAGCTTCTTTCTAGCTTTTATCTGGAGATATTCGGTTTTGCCCCATAGGCCTCAATGGGCTCCCAAATTTCCCTTCACAGATTCACCAAAAGAAGTGTTTCTAATCTGCTGAGTCAAAATAAAGATTAAGTTTTGTGAGATGAATCCACATATCACAAAGAAGTTTCACAGATAGCTTCTTTCCAGTTTTTATCTGGGAATGTTTGCTTTTTTTTCCCATCGTCCTCCTAGGCTCCAAAATGTCCCTTCACATATACTGCAAAAAGATGGTTTCCAACAGGCTAAAACAACATAAATTTTAACTTGTGAGATGAACCCACACAAATAAAGCATGTTTCACAGATAGCTTATTTTTTAGTTTTTACCTCAGGTTATTTATTTTTTTGCCATAGGCCTCACAGGGCTCCAAATGTCCCTATGGAGATTCTTCAAAAACAGTGCTTTCAACCTGCCGAATCAAAGGAAAGATTAAACTCTGTGATATGAATCCACACATTACGAAAGTAGTTTCAGAGATAGCTATATTCTATTTTTTATTTGGGAATATTCTGTTTTAATCCACAGGCCTCTATTGCCTCTGAAATGTCCCTTTACAGATTTTCCAAAGAGACAGTTTCCAAGCTGATGAATCAAAAGAAGTTTTACTCTGCAGTATGAATCCACGCATCACAAAGCAGTTTTATGGATATATTCTTTCTAGTTTTTATCTGGGGATATTCAGTTTTTCCCCATAAACCACAATGGGCTCCAAAATGTCCTTTCACTGATGCTCCAAAAAGAATGTTTACAACCTGCTGAATTAAAAGAAATGTTTAACTCTGTGAGCTGAATCCACAAATCACAAAGCACTTTCAAAGGTAGCTTCTTTCCAGTTTGTATCCATGGATATTCCTTTTTTCCCATTGACCTTAATTGGCTCCCAAAAGTCCCATCACAGATTCTCCAAATAGTATTTCCAACCATATGAATAAAAAGAAAGGTTTAACTCTGGGAGATGAATCCACACATCATAAAGTGGTTTCACAGATACCCCTTTTCTAGCTTTTATCTAGGGGTACTATGTTATACCCTATAGACCTCAATGGTCTCCTATACGTCCCTTCACAGATTCCCCAAAAAAAGTGTTTCCAAACTGCCAAATCAAAAGAAACACATAACTCTGTGAGATAAATCCACACATCAAAAAGCAGTTTCACAGATATCTTTTTTCTAGTTTTTATCAGAGGATATTTGCTTTTTCCCCATAGACTCCAATGGGCTCCCAAATATCCCTTTGTCGATACTCCAATTAAAGTGTTTCCAACCTGTTAAATCAGAAGAAAGGTTGAACTCTGTGAGATGAATCCACACCTCACACAGCAATTTCACAGCTAGCTTCTTTCTGATTTTCATCTGGGGATATTCAGTATTTCCCAATAGACTTAAATGGGCTCCAAAATGTCCCTTCGCAGATTCTCCAATTAGAGTGTTTCCAACATGCCGAATAAAAAGAAAGGTTTAACTTTGTGAGATGAATAGACAAGTCACAAAGAAGTTTGACAGATAGATTCTTTCTAAATTTTTATCTGGGATACTTGATTTTTCCCCATCAGCCTAAATGTGCTCCAAAATATCCTTTCCCAGATTTTCAAAGAGAGCGTTTCTAACTTGGTAAATAAAAGACATCACAAAATAGTTTCACAGATAGTTTTTTTCACTTTTTTATCTCACAATGTTCAATATTTCCATGTACACCTCAATGGGCTCCCAAATATCCCCTCACATATTTTACATAAAGAGGTTTTACATTCTGCTGAATCCAATGAAAGGCTTAACTCTGTGGGATCAATCCCACACATCAAAAAGCAGTTTCACGGATAGCTTCTTTTCAGTTTTTATCTGGGGTTATTTGGTTTTTCCCCTTAGGCCTCAAATGACTCCTGAATGTCCCTTCACAGATCCTGCAAAAAGAGTGTTTCAACCTGCTGAATAAGCAGACAATTTTAAGTCTGTCAGATGAATCTACACATTACAAATCAGTTTCACAGACAGCTTTTTAAAAGATTTATATGGATATTCAATTTTTTCCCATGGGCCTCAATGGACGATCATGTCTTTTCACAGATTCACCAAAAAAGAGGGTTTTCAATGTGATGAATTAAAAGAAAGGTTTTACTTTGAGAGATGAATCCACACATGACAAAGCTTTTTCACAGATAGCTTCATTCTAGGTTTTATCCGGTGATATTTTGTTTCTTACCATAGACCTCATAGGACTCCCATAATTCCCTTTGCAGATTCTACAAAAAGTGTGCTTCCAACCTGCTGAATAAAAAAAAGGTTTAATTCTGTGAGATAAATCCACACATCACAAAGCAGTTTCACAGATAGCTTCATTCTAGTTTTTTTTTTCTGGGGATATTCAGTTTTTCCACTTATACTTTAATTGGCTGCTGAATTTCTTTCTTCAGAGTCTATAAAAAGAGTGTTTCCAAACTACTGAATCAAAAAAAAAGTTTTTCTCTATGAGAAGAATCCACACATCACAAAGTCGTTTCATAGATGTCTTCTTTAAAATTTTTTTTGAAAATATTCAGTTTTTCCCCGTAGCATTCTTTGGGCTCCCAAATGTCGTTTTGCAGATTCTCAAAAAGAGTTTTCCAAAATGCTAATCAAAAGAAATGTTTACCTCTGTGAGACGAATCCACACATCACAAAGCACTTTCACAGATAGCTATTTTCTATTTTTTATCTAAAAATGTTCCGTTTTTCCCTGTAGGTCTCAATGGGTGCCTAAATATATCTTCGTAGATTCTCCAGTGACAGTGTTTCCAACTTGCTGAATTCAAAGAAAGGTTTAACTCTGTGAGATGATTCCACATATCACAAAGAAGTTTCACAGGTAGCTTCATTCTAGTTTTTATCTGGGGATATTCAGTTTTTCCCCTTAGGCCTCAATTGGCTCCCAAATTTCTTTTTCCAGATCCTACAAAATAGTGTTTCCAAACCACTGAATCAAAAGAAAGTTTTTCTCTTTGAGAAGAATCTGCATATCACAAAGTATTTTCATAGATAGCTTATATCTGATCTTTATTTGGTGATATTCAGTTTTTCCCAATAGCCCTCAATGGGCTCCCAAATGTCCTTTCACAGAATTTTCAAAAAGAATGCTTCTAACCTGCTGAATCAAAAGAAAAATGAAACACAGTGAGATGAATCCACACATCACAAAGCACTTTCACAGATAGCTTCCTTCTAGTTTTTATCTGAGGGTATTCATTTTTTTTCATAGGCCTCAATGGGCTCCCAAATATCCCTTCACAGATCCTCTACACAGAGTGATTCCAACTTGCTGGATCAAATGAAAAGTTCAACTCTGTGAAATGAATCCACACATCATAAAAAAGTTTCACTGATAGCTTCTTTCCAGTTTTTATATGGGGATATATATATATATATATATTGCCATAGACTTCAATGGGATCTAAAATATACCTTCATAGGTTCTGTAAAAAGATTGTTTCACACCTGCTGAATCAGAAGAAATGTTTAACTCAGTGAGATGAATCCACACATCACAAAGTTTAACAGACAACTTATTTCTACATTTTTATATGGGGATATTTGGTTTCTCCCCAGAGGCCTCGAAGGGCTCCCAAATGTCTCTTCGCAGATTCTGTAAAAAGTGTTTCCAACCAGTTGAAACAAGAGAACAATTTAACTCTGTTAGCAGAATCCACACATCACAAAGCAGTTTCACAGATAGTTTCTTTCAAGTTCTAATGAGTTTTTTTATCATAGGGCTCAACAGGCTTCCAAATGTCTCTTCACAGATTCTACCAGAAGAGTGTTTCCAACTTACTGAAACAAAGAAAATGTTTATCTCTGTGAGATTAATCCACACATCACAAAGCCGTTTCACAGATAGCTTGTTTCTAGTTTTTATCTGGGATTACTCTGCTACTCCACATAGGCCTCAAAGGTCTCCCAAATGTCCCTTCACAGATTCTCCATAAGAGTGTTTCCAACATAGTGAATCCAAAAAAAAAAAAGAAAGAAAAGAAAGAAAGAAAGAAAGAAAGAAAGAAAGAAAGAAAGAAAGAAAGAGAGAGAGAAAGAGAAAGGTTTAGTTCTGTTAGTTGAATTCAAACATCAAAAAGAATTTTTACAGATAACCTCTTTCTAGTTCCTATCTGGATATATTCTTTTTTTTTTCCCCATAGGCCTAAATGGACTCACAAATGTCCCTTCACAGATTCTCCAAAAAGAGTGTTTCTAACTGCTGAATCAAAAGAAAAATGAAACACTGTGAGATGAATCCACACATCACAAAGCACTTTCACAGATAGCTTCCTTCTAGTTTTTGTCTGAGGATATTCATTTTTTTTCATAGACCTCAAAAGGCTCCAAATGTCCCTTCACAGATCCTCCAACAAGAGTGTTTTGAACTTGTTTAATCAAAAGATAGGCTTAACTTTGTGAGATTAATCCACTCATCACAAAGCAATTTCACATATAGCCTCCTTGTAGTTTGTATTGGGGGATATTCGGTTTCTCCAAATAGGCTTCAATGTGCTCACAAATGTCCCTTCACAGATTCTCTAAAAAGAGTGTTTTTGCCCTTCTGAATCAAAGAAAAATGGTTTAACTGTGTGAGATGAATCCACCCATCACGAAGTCATTTAACCAATAGCTTCTTTCTTGTTTGTTTTCTGGGAATATTCATTTTTTTCCCATAGGCCTCAATGGGCTCCCAAATGTCCCTTCACAGATTCTACAAAAAGAGTGATTCCAACTTGCTAAAACAAAATAAAGTTTTACCTCTGTGAAGGGAATCCACAAATCACAAAGCAGTTTCTCAGATAGCTTCTTTCTAGTTTTTATCTGGGGATATTCAGTTTTTCCAATAGGCCCAATAAGCTTCCAAATGTGCTTTCAGAGAATCTACAAAAAGAGTGTGTCTAATCTGCTGAATCATAAAAGAAGTTGAACTCTAAAGGATAAATCCACACATCACAAAGCAGTTTCAAAGACAGATTCGTTCTAGTTTTTATTTGGGGATATTCTGTCTTTCCCTATAGGTCTTAATGGGCTCCAAAATGTATCTTCACATATTCTACAAAAAGAGAGTTTTCAACCTGTTGAATGTTAAATCAAAAGAAAGGTTTTACTCTCAGAGATGAATACAAACATCACAAAGTAGTTTCACAGATAGCTTATTTCTAGTTTTTATCTGGGAATGTTCACTTTCTACCCATAGGCCCCAATGGACTCCCAAATGCCCTTTTGCAAATTTGACACAGAGAATGTTTCCTACCTGCTAATAAAAAAAAAAAGTTTAACTCCATGATACAAATCTACACACCACAAAGCAGTTTCACGGATAGCTTCTTCTTATTTTTTATCTGGTGATATTCAGTTTTACTCCATGTGACAGTAATGGGCTCCCAAATGTCCCTTCACAGGTTCTCCTAAAAAAGTATTTCCAACATGCCACATCAAAATAAATGTTTAACTCTGTGTGATGAATCCACACATCACAAAGTACTTTCCCAGCAAATTATTTCTGGTTTTTAATCTGGAGATATTCAATTTTACTCCATAGGCCTCAATGGGTGCCCAAATGTCCCCTCTGAATTTCTCCTCAAAAAGTGTCTCCAATTTGCTGAATCAAAATAAGGGTTTAACTCTGTGAGATGAATCCAATTATCATAAAGCAGTTTCACAGATAGCTTCTTTCTAGTTTTTATCTGCAGATATTCTGTTATTCTCCACAGGTCTCCAGGGGCTCCCAAACATCCCTTTGCAGATTTTCCAAAAATAGTGTTTACAACTAGTGGAATCTAAAGAAAAGTTTAACTCTGAGAGATGAATGCACATATCACAAAGCACTTTCTCAGAGAGTTTCTTTCTCCACTTTCTCTGAGGGCATTCTGTTTTTCCCCATAGGCCTCAAAGCGCTCCCAAATGTCCCTTCACCAATTCTAAAAATAGAGTTTTTCCAGCCTGCTGAATCAAAAGAAAGTTTTAACTCTCTGAGTTGAATCCACACATAACAAATCAGATTCACAGATAGCTTCTTTATAGTTTTGTGTGGGGATATTTGGTTTTTCCCCATAGGCTTCAATGAGCTCCCAAATGTCCCTTTGCAGATAATCTCAAAAGCGTATTTCCAACCTGCTGAATCAAAAAAAAAAAAAAAAAAAAGTTTAACTCTGTGAGATGAGTCCACACATCACATAGCAGTTTCACACATAGATTTATTCTAGTTTTTATCTAAGGATATTCGCTTTTCCCATCAGGCCACATTGGACTCCCACATGTCCCTTCGCAGTTTCTCCAAAAAGAGTGTTTCCAACCGGATGAATTAAAAGAACGTCTTAACTCTGTGAGACGAATCCACACATCACAAAGCAGTTTCACAGATAGTTTCCTTCTGTTTTTTTATCTTTGGATATTCGGTTTTTACTTATAGGCCTCAATGGCCTCCCAAATGTTCCTTCACAGATTCTTCAAAAAGAGTGTTTCCAGCCTCCCGAATCAAAAGAAATGTTTAACTCTGTAAGATAAATCCACACATTATAAAGTAGTTTCACAGTTAGCTTCTTTCTGGCTTTCCTCTGGGGATATTCAGTTTTTCCCCACAGGCCTCAAAGGACTCCCAAATGTCTCTTCGTAGATTCTAGAAAAAGAGTGTTTCCAAACTGCTGAATAGAAGAGAGTTTTAACTCTGTGAAATTAATACACACATCACAAAGAAGTTTCACAGTTTCTTTTTAGTTTTTATCTGGGGATATTCAGGTTTATCCCATAGGCCACAGTGGGCTCGGAAATATCCCTTCACAGATTCTCCAGAAAGAGTGTTTTCAACCTGCAGAAGAAAAAGAAAAATTTAACTCTGTGAGATAAACCCATTTATCTCAAAGCAGTTTCACAGATAGCTTCTTTCTAGTTTTTATCTGGTGATATTCTGTTTTGACCCATAAGCATCAATGGGCTGCCAACTGTCCCTTTGCAGATTTTCAAAAATGGGTGTTTCCATCCTGCTGAATCAAAAGAAAAGTTTAACTCTGTGAAATGAATCTAAATGTCAGAAATCAGTTTCACAGATAGCGTCTTTTTGTTTTTTTCTCAACTGATACTCTGTTTTTCCCCATAGTCCTCAAAGGGCTTCCAAATGTCCCTTTGCATATTCTAAAAAGGAGTGTTTGCTACCTGTTGAATCAAAAGAAATGTTTAACTTTCTGGTACGAATACACACATCACAAAACTGTTTCACTGATCACTTTTTTTCCTAGTTTTTATTAGGGGATATTCACTTTTTTCCCTTAGAACTCAGTGGGCTCTCAAATATCCCTTCACTGAGTCTCCAGTTATAGTATTTCCAACCTGTTAAATCAGAAGAAAGGTTGAATTCTGTGACATGAATCCACACATCACAGAGCAGTTTCACAGATAACTTCTTTCTAGATTTTATCTGGGGATATACAGTTTTTCCCAAAGGCCTCAATAGGCACTAAATGTCCTTTTGCAAATTCTAGAAAAAGAGTGTTTCTAACCTGCTGAATCAGAATGATTTAACTCTGTGAGATTAACCAATACATCACAAAGCAGTTTCACAGATAGGTTCTTTCTAATTTTCATCTGGGGGTAATCAGTATTTCCCCATAGTCCTAAATGGGCTCCCAAATGTCCCTTCACAGATTCTCCAATTAGAGTGTCTCCAACCTGCGGAATAAAAGAAAGGTTTAACTTTGTGATATGAATGGACACATCACAAATCAGTTTGACGGATAAGTTCTTTCTAGTTTTTACCTGGGGATATTCCGTTTTTCCCCATAGGTCTCAATGGGGTCGAAAATGTCCTTTCCAAAAAGACTGTTTCCAACCTGCTGAATAAAAGAAAAGTTTAACTCTGTGAGATGAATTCACACATCACAAAGCAGTTTCACAGATAGCTTCTTTCTACTTTTCATCTGGTGGTATTCAATTTTTTCACATAGGCCTCAAAGGGCTCCCAAATGTCCTTTTGCATATTCTACATAAAGAGGGTTTGCACACTGCTGAATCAAAAGAAAGATTTAACTCTGTGGGATGAATCCATACATCACAAAGCAGTTTCACAGATAGCTTCTTTCTAGCTTTTATCTGGGGTATATTCTATTTTTCCCCTTAGGCTTGAAATCGCTCCAAATGTTCCTTTGCAGATCCTACAAAGAGTGTTTCCAACTTGCAGAATAAGCAGAAAACTTTAACTCTGTGAGATGAATCTTCACATCACAAAGCAGTTTAACAGATCACTTTTTTTTAGATTTTATCTGGGGATGCTCAATTTTTCCCCATAGGCCTCAATGGGCAATCATGTGTTCCTTTGCAAATTTGCCTAAAGGTGGTTTTCAACCTGCTTTATGAAAACAAAGGTTTAACATTGTGAGATGAACCCACACATTACAAAGCAGTTTCACAGACAGCTTCTTTCTAGTTTTTAGATGGGAATATTCAGTTTTTCCCCATAATTGTCAGAGGGTTTCAAAATGTCCCTTCACATGTTATCTACAAAGTGTTTGACCAACCTGCTGAATGAAAAGAAAGTTTTAAGTTGTGAGTTGAATCCACACATCTTTAAGCACTTTCACAGATAGCTTATTTCTAGTTTTTGTCTGGGGATATTCAATTTTTCCCCATAGACCTCAATGATCATTGAAATGTCCCTTCACAGATTCTCTAAAAAGAGTGTTTCCTACCTGCTGAATCAAAAGAAAAGTTTAACCCTGTGAGATGTATCCACACATTACAAAGCAGTTTCACAAATAGCTTCTTTCTAGTTTTTCTCGGGGGATATTCATTTTTCTCCCGTAGTACTCCATGGGTTCCAAATGTCCTTTCACAGATTCACTGCTGAATCAAAAGAAAGTTTTAACTCTGTGAGATGAAAGTAAGCATCACAAAGCAGATTCACAGATAGCTCCTTTGGAGTTTTAATCTGTGGATATTCTGATTTTTCCCATTGGCCTTAATGGACCCCAAAGTGTCCCTTCACAGATTCTCCAAAAAGAGTGTTTCCAATCTGCTAAATCAAAAGAAAGGTTTAACTCTATGAGATGAATTCACACATCACAAAACTGTTCCACAAATACCTTCTTTCTAGTTTTAATTGCGATATTCTCCACCCCCCCCCGAAGCCTCAACGGGCTCCCAAATGTCATTTCACTGATGCTACAAAAAGTGTGTTTTCAACCTGATGAATCAAAAGAAAGGATTAACTTTGAGAGGTGAATCCACACATCACAAAACTGTTTCACAGATAGCTTCATTCTAGGTTTTGTCTGGTGATATTTTTTCTCACTATAGGCCTCAATGGACTCCCACAATTACCTTTGCAGATTCTACATAAAGTATGTTTCCAACCTGCTGAATCAAAAAAAGGTTTAACTCTGTGAGATAAATCCACACATCTCAAAGCAGTTTCACAGATAATTTCATTCTAGTTTTTATCTGGGGTTATTCAGTTTTTTCACTTAGGTTTCAATTGGCTCTGAAATTTCTTTTCACAGATTCTACAAAAAGAATATCTCCAAAGTACTGAAATAAAAGAATGGTTTTTTTTTTCTCTCTGAGAGGAATCCACACATCACAAAGCAGTTTCATAAGTAGCTTCTTTTCCCTTTTATTTGGGAATATTCGGTTTTTCCTTGTAGGACTCATTGGGCTCACAAATGTCTTTTTGCAGATTCTCACAAAGAGAGCTTTCAATCCACTGAATCAAAAGAAAGGTTTAACTCTGAGAGACGAATCCACACATCACAAAGCACTTTCACATATATCTTCTTTCTCATCTTTTTCTTAGGATATTCCATTGTTGGTTACAATGAGCTCCCCAATGTCCTTTCACAGATTCTCCAGAAAGAATGTTTCCAAACTGCTGACTCAAAAGAAAGGTTAACTCTGTGAGATGAATTCACACATAACAAAGCAGTTTCACAGACAATTCCTTCATAGTTTTTATCTGGGGCTATTCGGATTTTCTCGATAGGCCTCAAAGGGCTCCAAAATATCCCTTTGCAGATACTACAAAAAGAGTGTTTCCAACTGGCAGAATCAAAAGAAAAATGAAACAGTGTGAGAGGAATCCACAGATCAAAAAGCAGTTTTACAGAGAGCTTCTTTCCAGATTTTATCTGAGGACAGTCAGTTTTTCCTCATAGGCCTCAATGGGCTCTCAAATGTCCCTTCTCATGTTCTAAAATAAGAGTGTTTTCAACCTGCTGAATTAAAAGAAAATTTTAAAATCTGGGAGGTACATCCACACATAACAAGACGTTTCACAGAAAGTTTCTTTCTAGTTTTTATCTGGAGATATTCTGTTTTTCTCAATGGGTCTCAGTAAGCTCCAAAATGTCCCTTCTGTGCGATTAATCCATGCATCACAAATCAGGTTCACAGATAGTTTCTTTCTAGTTTTTGTCCGGGGATATATGTTTATTCCCCTTTTGCCTCAAAGGGCTACCAAAGTGTCCCTTCACACATTCTACAAAAAGTGTTTCTAACCTCCTGAATGAACATAACGGTTTAGTTCTTTGAGAAGAATCTACACATCACAAAGCAGTTGCACAGATAACTTCATTCTAGTTTTTATCTCGAGACATTGAGTTTTTCCCCTTAGGCCACAATGGGCTTCAAAATATCCCTTCACAGATTATTTAAAAAGAGTGTTTTCAACCTACTGAATCAACAGAAAGGTTTAACTGTGAGACTAATGCACACATCAGAAACCAGCTTCACAGATAACTTCCTTCTGGTATTTATCTGAAAATGTTCATTTGTTTGTTTGTTTTTTGATAGACCTCAACAAGCTCCCAAATATCACTTTGCAGATTGTCCAAAAAGAGTGTTTCCCAACTGCTTAATCAAAAAAAAGATTTAACACTGTAGTATGAATCTACACATCACAAAGCACTTTCATAGATAGTTTCTTTCTAGTTTTTATATGGGGATATTCAGTTACTCCCCATAGGCCTCAATGGGCTCCCAAATGTCCCTATGCATATTCTCCATTAAGTGTTTCCCATCTGTTGAATGAAAAGAGTGGTTTAGCTTTGTGAGATGAATCCACACATCACAACGCAGTGAGATGAATAAACACATCACAAAGCAGTTTTGCAGATAGCTCCTTTGTAGTTTTTATCTGGGGATACTTAGATTTTCTTCATAAGCCTCAAAAGGCACCAAAATGTCCTTTTGCAGATCCTCCAAAAAGACTGTTTCCAACCCTCTGAATCAAAAGAAAAATGTCACAATGTGAGTGGAATCCACACATCTCAAAGCAATTTCACAGATACCTTTTTGCTAGTTTTTTTCTGAAGATATTCAGTTTTTCCCCATAGACAACTATGGGCACCCAAATGTCCCTTTACAGATTTTCCACGGTGTTTCCAACATGCTGAATGAAAACCAATCTTTAACTCTGTGATATCAACCCAAATATCACAAAGCAATTTCAGATAGCTTCTTTGTAGATTTATCTGAGGATATTCTGTTTTCCCCATATGCCTCAATGGGCTCCCAAATGTCCTTTTACCGGTTCTCCAAAAGTAGAGTTTCCAATCTGCTCAATCAGAATAAAGTTTTAACTCTGTGAGATGAATCCATACATCACAAAGCAGTTTCACAGATACCTTCCTTCTAATTTTTATCTAGGGATATTCTACTTTTCTCTATAGGCCTCAATGGGCTCCCAAGTGTTCCTTCACATGTTCCACAATAAGAATGCTACCAACCTGCTGAATCCAAAGAAAGGTGAGGTGAATCCACACATCAAAAAGCAGTTTCACAGAAAATTCTTTCTAGTTTTCATCTGAGGATATTCGATTTTTACCCATAGGGCTCAGAGAGCTCCCAAATGTCCCTCCACAGATTCTCCACTTAGAGTGATTCCAACCTGCTGAATTAAAAGAAAGGTTTCACTCTTTCAGATGAATCCACACATCACAAAGTGATTTCACAAATAGCTTCATTCTAGTTTGTAAACTAGGGATGTTCAGTTTTTCTCCTCAGGCCTCAATTGGCTTCCAAATTTCACTTCAAAAATTATACAACAGTTTCATAGAGAGTTTTTTTTTTTTCTAGTTCTTATTTGGGGATATTTGGTTATTCCTCACAGGCCTCAATGGGCTCCCAAATGTCCCTTTGTGGATTCTCGAAAAAGATTGTTTCCAACCTGCTGAATCAAAAGAAAGTTTTAATTCTGTGAGATGAATCCACACAATACAAAGCAGTTTCACAGATAGCTTCTTTCTACTTTATCAGGGATATTCTATTTTTCCCCATTACCTCAAAGGGCTCTGAAATATACCTTCACAGATTATCTCAAAAGAGTGACTCCAACCTGCTGAATCAAAAGAAAAGTTTAACTCTGTGAGATGAATCCACACATCACTAAGCAGTTTCAAAGATATTTTTTTTCTAGTTTTTATCTGGGGATATTTTGTTTTACCCCACAGCCTAAAAGGGCTCCCAAATGTCCCCTCACAGATTCTCCCAAAAGAGCATTTCCAACCTGCTGAATCAAAAGCAATGTTTAAATCTGTGAGATGAATCCACACATCAAAAAGCAGTTTTGCAGATAGCTTATTTCTAGCTTTTTTTTTTTTTTCTGGGGAAATTCAACATTTCTCCATAGGCCTCAATTGGCTCCCAAATATCCCTTCCCATAATCTCCAAAAAGTGTTTCCATGCTATGAAATCAAAGGAAAGGTTTAACTATGTGAGTTGAATCCACACATTCACAAAGTCATTTCACAAATAGCTTCTTTGTAGTTTTTATCTGGGAATATTCTTTTTTACCCCATAGGCTTTAATGGGTTCCTGAATGTCCCTTTGCAGATTCTCCAGATAGAGTGTTTACCACTAGCTGAATCAAAAGAAAGGTTTCAATCTGTGAGATGAATCCACATATCATAAAACAGTTTCACAGATGGCTTCTTTCTAGTTTTTATTTGGCAATATTCAGTTTTTTACATAGAACTCAATGAGCTCCCAAATGTGCCTTTGCAGATTCTGCAAAAAAGAGTGTTTCCAACCTACTGAATCAGAAGAAAAATTAAACTCTTTGAAATGAAGCCAAACGTCACAAATCACTTTCACAGGTAGTTTCTTTCTAGTTTTTTTCTGGGGATATTCTGTTTTCTCCTATAGGCCTCTCTAAGCACCCAAATGTCCCTTTGCAGATTCTCCAAAAAGAGGGCTTCCAACCTGCTAAATCAAAAGAAGGGCTTTACTCTCTGAGGTGCAGCCACACATCTCAAAGCAAGTTTCACAGATAGATTCTTTCTAGTATTTATCTGGAAATATTCGGTTTTCCACTTAACCCCTAAGGGCACCCAAATGTCCCTTCACAGATTCTACAATAAGAGTGTTTCCATTCTGCTGAATCAAAATAAAGGTTTAACCCTGCGAGATGAATCCATTCATCACAAAGCAGTTTCACAGATAACTTCAGTCTAGTTTTTACCTCAGGGTATTTTGTTTTTCCCTTTAGGCCTCAATGGGTGCCCAAATATCCCTTCACAGATTCTCCAAAAAGAGTGTTTCCAACCTACTGAATTAAAAAAATAATTTTGTGTGATGAATCCACACTTCAAAAATAATTTTCACGTATAGCTTCTTTCTGGTTTTTATATGGGGATAGTCAGTTTTTCCCAGTAGGCCTTAATGGTCTCCAAAATGTCCTTTCACAGATTCTGTAAAAACAGTTTTCACAAACTGCTGAATCTAAAGAAATATTTAACTATGTGAGATGAATTCACACATCACAAAGTATTTTCACAGATACATTATTTCTAGTTTTTATCTTGGGATATTGAGTTTTCCACAGGGGCCTCAAGGGCTCCCAAATGTCCCTTCTCTGAACTGCAAAAAGAGTGTATCTAACCTGCTTAACTCAAAAAAAAAAATGTTTTAACTCGGTGAGATGAATCTATGCATTACAAAGCAGTTTCCCAGAAAGCTTCTTTCTAGTTTTTATTTGGGGATATTCATTGTTTTTTTTCATAGGCCTAAATGGGCTCCCAGTTGTCCTTTGACAGATCTCTGAAAAGAGTGTTTCCAACCTGCTTAACCTAAAACAAAGATTTAACCTTGTGATACGAATCCGCAAATCACATGGCAGTTTCACAGATAACTTTATTCTAGTTTTAATTTGGAGATACTAATTTTTTCTCGTTAGGCCTCAATGGGTGCCTAAATGTCCCTATGTAGATTCTTCAAAACGATATTTACAAACCTGCTGAATAAAAAAAAAAATTAACTCTGTGATATGAATCGGCACATCACAAAGCAATTTTACAAATAGCTTCTTTCTAGTTTTTAGGTAGGGATATTCCATTTAACCTGATAATCCTCAACGGGCTGCCAAATGTCCCTTCAAAGATTGTACCAAAAGTGTTTTCAACCTGCTGAATCAAAAGAAAGTATTAACTCTGTTAGATGAATTCACAAATCACATAGCAGTTTTACAGATAACTTCATTCCAGTTTTAATCTGTGGATATTCAGTTTTTCTTGTTGTGGCTCAACAGGTGTTCAAATGTCTCTTTGCAGATTCTCCAAAAAGAAGGTGGCCAAATGCTGAATTAAAAAAGTGATTAACTCTGTGAGACGGATCCACATATCACAAAACAGTTTCACAGATAGCTTATTTCTAGTTTTTTTTTTTTTTCTGTGGATATTCAGTTTTTCTTCATGGGCCTCAATAGGCTCCCAAATGTCCCTTCGCAGTTTCCCCAAAAAGAGTGTGTCCAACCTACTGAATCAAAAGATAGGTTTACTCTTGTGAGATTAATCCACACATCCCAAAGCAATATCACAGATAGCTTCTTTGTAGATTTTATCTTGGGATATTCCAATTTTCCCCATAGGTTTCAAGGGGCTCCCAAATTTCCCTTAGTAGATTCTTCAGGAAAAGTGTTGACAACCTGCTGAATCATAAGAAAGGTTTAACTATGTGAGATGAATCCACACATCACAAAGCAGTTTTACAGTTAGCTTATTTTTCATTTCTTTTTTCAGGGAATATCAGGTTTTCCCTATAGGTTACAGTGGATTCCCAAATGTCCCTTTGCAGAATCTCCAAAAAATGTTTCCTACCCTGCTGAAACAAAAGAAAGGCTAAACTGTGTGAGATGAATCCACACAGAACAGTTTCACAGAGAGATTATTTCTAGTTTTTATCTAGGGATAATCATTTTCTCTCCATAGGCCTCAATGGGCACCCAAATGTTTCTTGCAGATTCTCCAAAAAGGGTATTTCCAACATGTTGAATCAAAACAACAATTTAACTCTGTGAGATGAATCCAGGGATCACAAACAGTATTACAGAGAGCTTCTTTCTAGTTTTAATCTAGGGATATCCTGTTTTTCTTCATAGGCATCAATGGGCACCCAAATGTGTCTTCACATAATCTCCAAAAAGGGTGTCTCCAATTTCATGAATCAAAGGAAAAAATTTAACTCTGTGAAATGAATCCACATATCACAAAGCAGTTTCGCAGTTACCTTCTTTCTAGTTTTATTCGTATTTGCCCCCAGACCTCAATGGGTTCCAAAAACTCCCAGATGTTCCAAAAAGAGTGTTTCCAAGTTGTTGAATCAAAAGAAAAGATTAACTCTGTGAGATGAATCCACAAATCACAAAGCAGTTTCACAGATAGGGGTTTTCTAATATTTATCTAGGGATAATTGGTTTTTCCACATAGGTGTCAATGGGCTCCCAAATACATCCTTGCAGATTCTGCAACAAAAGTGTTTCCAACATGCTGCATCAAAAGGAAGGTTTAACTCCGTCAGATGATACCACACATCACAAAGCAGTTTCACAGATAGCTTCTTTCTAGTTTTTATCTGGGGATATTCAGCTTTTTGCCATTGGCACCAATAGACTCCAAAATGTCCCTATGCAGATTCTCCAAAAAGAGTGTTTCTAACGTGCTGGATGTAAGGAAACGTTTAACTCTGTGAGATGAATCCACAGAACACAAAGCATTTTCACAGATTGCAACTTTCTGGTTTTTATCTGGTGAAATTCAATTTTTCCCATAAACTTCAATGGGCTCCCAAACGTCCCTTCACATATTCTACAAAAAGGGTGCTTCCAACTTATTGGATTAAAAGAAACATTTAACTCAGTGGGATGAATCTACACATCACAAAGCAGTTTCACAGATAGTTTATTTCAAGTTTTTATCAGGGGATATTTGATTTTTTTCCCTTAGGCCTCAAAGGGCTTTCAAATGACCCTTTGCATCTTTTACAAAAGAGTTTTCTTAACTTGCTGAATAAGCAGAAAATTTTAACTCTGTGAGATGAATATACACATCACAAGGCAGTTTCACAGATTACTTTTTAAAATATTTTATCTGGGGATGTTCAATTTTTCCCCCATAGACCTCAATGGGTGATCATGTGTCCCTTCACAGATTCAACAAAAAGATTATTTCAACCTGCTGAATCAACACAAAGGTTTAACATTGTGAGATGAAACCACACATCTCAAAGCAGTTTCACAGATAGATTCATTCTAGTTTTCATCTGGGGATATTCAGTTTTTCCCCATAAGCCTCAATGGGTTTCAAAATGTCCCTTCGCATATTCTCCACAAATAGTGTGGCCAACCAGATGAATCAAAAGAAAGTTTTAATTTGTGAGATGAATGCACACATCACAAAGCACTTTCACAGATAGCTTCTTTCTAGTTTTATCTGGGGATATTCAACTTTTTCCCATAGGCCCCAATGATCATTGAAATATCCCTTCAGAGATTATCCAAAAAGTGTGTTTCCTAACTTGCTGAATCAAAAGAAAGGTTTAACCCTGTGAGATGAGTCCACACACTACAAAGCAGTTTCACAAATTGCTCCTTTCTAGTTTTTCACTGGGGATATTCATTTTTTTCCCATAGGATTCAATGGGCTCCCAAATGTCCCTTTGCAGATTCTCCAAAAAGAATGTTTCCAACCTACTGATGGATGTTACAAAAAGAGTGTTTTTAACCTGATGAATCAAAAGAAAGGTTTAACGTTGAGAGATGAATGCACACATCACTAAGCTTTTTCACAGATAGCTTCATTCTAGGTTTTATCTGGTGTTAATCTGTTTCTCATCTTAGGCCTCAATGGGCTCCCAAAATTTTCTTCACAGATTTTACAAAACATGTGCTTCAAAAGTGCTGAATTTTAAAAAATTTTGACATTGTTAGATAAATTCACACATCGCAAAGCAGTTTCATAGATAGTTTCATTCTAGTTTTTATCTGGGGCTATTCAGTTTTTTCCACTTAGGCTTCAATTGGCTCACAGATTTCTTTTCATATATTCTACAAAAAGAATGTTTCCAAACTACTGAATGAAAATAAAGTATTTCTCTGTGAGAAGAATCCACACATCACAAAAGTTTCATAGATAGCTTCGTTTAAGTTTTTCTTTGGCAATATTCAGTTTTTCCCTTTAGGACACTTTGGGCTTCCAAATGTTCTTTTGTAGATTCTCAAAAAGAGTGTTTCCAACCTGCTGAATCAAAAGAAAGGTTTAACTCTGTGAGACAAATGCACATATCACAAAGCACTTTCACAGATAGCTTCTTTTTCCTTTATTTTCTGGACATATTCCACTTTTCCCCTTGGTTACAATGGGCTCCCAGATGTCCTTTCACAGATTCTCCAAAAAAAAACTTCCAAACTGCTGAATCAAAAGAAAGGTTTAACTATGCGAGAGGAATCCACACATCATAAAGCAGCTTCACAGAAAGCTTTTTCTAATTTTTATCTAAGGATATTTTATTTTTCCCCGTAATCCTCAATGGGCACCCAAATATTTCTTTGTAGATTCTCCTGTTAGACTCTTTCCAACCTGCTTAAGTCAAATAAAGGTTTAATTCTGTGAGATGATTCCACACATCACAAAGCAGTTTCACAGATAACTCCATTCTAGTTTTTATCTGGGGATATTCAGTTTTTCCCCTTAGGTCTCAACTGGCTCCTACATTTCTTTTTCCGGATTCTACAAAAAGAGTGTTTCCAAACTGCTGAGTCAAAAGTAAGCTTTTGCTCTTTGAGAAGAGTCCACACATCACAAAACATTTTAATAGATAGTTTCTTTGTAGTTTTTATTTCACGATATTCTGTTTTTCCTCATAGACTTCAATGGTCTCCAAATTGTCCCTTCTCACGTTTTTCAAAAGGAGTGTTTCCAACTTGCTGAATCAAAAGAAAGGGTTAACTCTATGAGATGAATTGTCACACCAAAAAGCAGTTTCACAGGTAGTGTTTTTATAGCTTTTATCGGGGGATATTTTTTCCTGGTGCCCTAGAAAGGCTCAAAAACGTTCCTTCACAGAATTTCCAAAAGAGTGTTTCCAAACTGGACAATCAAAAGTAAAACCAAACACACTGAGAGGAAATCCATACATCACAAGGCGGTTTCACAGATAGCTTCTTTCTACTTTTTACCTGTGGATATTCGATTTTTTCTCATAAGCCTCAATGGACCTTCAAATGTCTCTTCACACATTCTCCAAAAAAAGGTGTTTCCAACCTGCTGAATGAATGGAAAGGTTTTACTCTGTTAGAAGAATCTGCACATCACAAAGCAGTTTCACAGATACCTTCATTCTGGTTTTTATCTAGGGACATTCAGTTTTTCCACTTAGGCCACAATGGACTTCAAAATGTCCCTTCACCCATTCTCCATAAAGAGTGTTTCCAACTTGCTGATTCAAAAGCAAAGTTTACTTCTGTGAGGTTAATCCACATATCAAAAAGCAGTTTCACACGTATCTTCTTTCTAGTATTTAACTGGAGATATTCTGTTTTTCTGATAAACCTCAATTAGCTCCTAAAAGTTCCTCCACCAATTGTCCAAAAAGACTGTTTCCAACCTGCTTAATCAAAAGAACAGTTTGGTTCTGTGATATGAATCCACACATCACAAAGCAGTTCCATAGATAGTTTCTTTCTAGTTTTTATATGGGGATATCCCATTTTACCCCATAGGCCTCAATGGGCTCCCAAATGTCCTTATGCAGATTCTCCAGAAAGAGTGATTTTTAACTGCTGAATCAAAAGAAAATTTAACTCTGAGATGAATCCATGTATCATGATGCAGTTTCACAGACAGCTTCTTTCAAGTTGTTATCTGCGGATTTTAGTTTCTTTCCATATAAGTCAAAGGGCTCTGAAATGTCCATTAACAGACCTGCCAATGGGTGTTTCCAACCTGGTGAATCAAAAGAAAGGTTTAACTCCTTGTGATGAATCCACAAATCAAAAAGCAATTTCATTGTTAGTTTCTTTCTAGTTTTTATCTGAGGATATTCAGTTTCCCCCAAAGGCCTAAATGGGTTCCCAAATGTCCCTTTGCAGATTATCCAAAATGAGTGTTTCCAACCATCTGAATCAAAAGAAAGGTTTAACTCTGTGTGATGAATCCATACATCACAAAGTAATTTCAGGAATAGCTTCTTTCTAGTTTGTATCTTGGGATATTAGGTTTCGCTCCATAGGCCTCAAAGGGCTCCCAAATGTCCCTTCACATATTCTTTAAAAGGGGTCTTTTCAACCCGCTGAATCAAAAGAGAGGTTTAACTCTGTAAAAGAGTTCACGTATTACAAAGTAGTTTCACAGATAGCTTCTTTCTAATTTTTATTTTGCTATATTTACTTTTTCATCATAGGCTTCAATGGGATTTGACATGTCCATTCGCAGAATCTCCAAAATGAGTGTTTTCAACATGCTGAATCAAAGGGAATTTTTAACTCTGTGAGATGAAACCACACATCACCAAGCAGTTTTACAGATAGATTCTATCTAGTTTTTTATCTGGGGATATTCCATTTTTCCTAAAATGAGTAAATGGCTCCCAAATGTCCCTTCGCAGAACATCCTAAATGAGTATTTCCCAACATCTGAATTAAGGGAAAGGTTTAAATGTGCGACATGAATCCACACATCAAAAAGCAGTTTCACAGATAGCTTCTTTCTAGTTTTCATCTGGGGATGTTCAGTTTTTCCCCATAGGCTTCCACGGTTTCTGAAATATCATTTTGTAGATTCTGCAAAAAGAGTGTTTCTAACCTGCTGAATCAAAAGAAAGTTTTAGCTCTGTGAGATGAATCCACATATCAGAAATCAGTTTCACAGATATCTTCTTTCTAGTTTTTATCTGGGGATATTTCCTTATCCCCATAGGCCTCAATGGGCTCCAAAATGTCCCTTCACAGATACTTCTAAAAGATTGTTTCCAATATGTTGAACTAAAAAAAGGCTAAAATCTGTGAGAAGAATCCACACATCACAAAGCAGTTTCAGAAATGGTTTCTGTTTAGTTTTTATTTTGGGAATATTCTGTTGTTACCCTTAGAACACAATGGACTCTGAAATGTACCTTCACAATTTCTCCAAAAAGAGCTTTTGCAATATGCTGAGTCAAAGGAAGGTTTTAACTCTGCAAGGTGAATCCACACATCACAAAGCAGTTTCATGGGTACCTTCTTTGTAGTTTTCACCTGGGGATATTTGTTTTTTCCCTATAAACCTCAATGAGCTCCAAAATGTCCTTTTGCTGCTGCTCCAAAAATGGTGTTTGCAACCTGCTGAATGAAAAGAAAGGTTTAATTCTGTGAGTTGAATCCACAAATTGCAGAGCAGATTCACAGATAGCTTCTTTCTAGTTTTTATATAAGGATTTTTTTTTCCCATAGGCCTCAACTGGCTACCAGATATCTCTTCGCAGATTCTCCAAAAACAGTGTTTCCAATCTTCTGAATAAAAAAAAATTACCTGTGTGAGATGAATCCACAAATCATAAAGGAGTTTAGCAGACAACTTCTTTCTAGTTTTTATCTGAGGATATTCAGTTTTTCCTCATAGGCCTCAATGGGCTCCAAAATTTCTTTTTGCAGATTATGCAAAAAGAGTGTTTCCCATATGCTGAATCAAAAGAAAGTTTAAACTCTGGGAGACGATTCCACACATCACAAAGCAGTTTCACAGATATCTTCCTTCTAGTTTTTAACAGGGGATATAGAGATTTTCTTTCTAGCCCTCCATGGGTTCTTAAATGTCCCTTCACAGAATTTCCAAAAAGAGTGTTTCCAACCTGCTGAATCAAAAGAAAGTTTTAATTCTGTGAGAGAAATCCACACATCACAAAGCAGGTTCACTGATAGCTTATTTCTAGTTTTTATGAGGGAATCTGCAGTTTTCCCCATTGACCTCACTGGGTTCTGAAGTGTCCCTTCACAGAGATGCTCCAAAAAGTATTTCCAACCTGGTGAATCAAAAGAAAATTTTAACTCAGCAGATGAATCCACGTATCACAAAGAAATTTCAAAGATAGCTTCTTTCTAATTTTTTTTCTGGAGATATTTGGGTTTTCCCCTTAGTCCTCAATGGGTTTAATTCTCAGGTGAACCCACACATCACAAAGCATTTTCAGGAATGCTTTCTAGTTTCTATATGGGGATATTATGGTTTCTCCATAGGCCTCAATGAGCTTCCAAATGTCCCTTTGCAGATTTCCCAATGAAAATGTTTCCAACCTTCTGAATCAAGAGAAAGGTTTAACTCTGTGAGATAAATCCACACATCACAAATAAGTTTCACAGATAGCTTTTTCCTATTTTCTATCTGGAGACATTCAGTTTCTCCTATAGGTCTCAAATGGACTCTCATACGTCCATTCATAGATTCTCCAAAAAGAGTGTTTCCAACCTGCTGAATCAAAAGAATTAAATCTGTGTGATAAATACACACATCAGAAAACAGTTTCAAAGATAGCTCCTTTCTAGTTTTTATCTGGGGTGTTCTGTTTTTCTCATAGGCCTCACTGGCTCCTAAATATCTTTTCACAGAATCTTGAAAAAGATTTGTTGAATCTACTGATACAAAAGAAAGCTTTAACTCTGTGCAATGAATCCACACATCCCAAAGCAGCTTCACCAACAAATAGTGTCTTTTTGTTTTTATCTGGGGATATTCGTTTTTTCCTCTCAGGTTTAAATGAGCTCCCAAACGTCTTTTTACAGATTCTAGACAATAGTAGTTCCAACCTCCTCAATCAAAATAAAATATTAACTCTGTATAATGAATGTACACATTAGAAAGCAGTTTCAAAGACAGCTTCTTTCTAGTTTTTATCTAGGGATATTCAATTTTTCTCCATAGGCCTCAAGGGATCCCAAATGATTCTTCTTTGCAGGTTCTACAAAAAGTGTGTTTCCACAGTGCTGAATCAAAAGAAAGGTTTAACTCTTTGAGATGAATCCGTGCATCGTAGGATGAGTTTCACAGATAGCTTCTTTCTAGCTTTTACCTGGGAATATTCACTTTTTCCCCATAGACTTCAATAGGCTCCAAAATGTCCCTTCACATATCCTACAAAAAGAGTGTTTCTAACGTTCTAAATAAAAACGAAGGTTTAACATTGTGAGATGAATCCACACATCACAAAGCAGTTTGATAGATAGCTTATTTCTTGGTTTTATCTAGGGATATCTGTTTTTTCCCACAGACATCAAAGGGATCCAAATACTGCTTGGCAGATTCCCCAAAAAAGTGTTTCCAACCTACTGAATCAAAAGAAAGGTTTAACTCTGAGAGATGAATCCACACATCGCAAACCATTTTCGTGGATCGCTTCCTTCTAGTTTTTTACTGGATATATTCAGTTTTTCTCTATAAGTTTCCTTGGGCTCCTAAATGTCCTTTTGCAGATTCTCCAAAAAAAGGGTTTCCAATCTGCTGAATCAACAGAAAGGTTTATCTCCGTCAGGTCCACATATCACTAAACAGTTTGAGTTATACCTTCCTTCTAGTTTTTATCAAGGGATGTTCTGTTTTTCTCCATAGGCCTCAAATGCTTCTAAAATGTTCCTTTGAAGATTCTCCAAATAGAGTGTATCCAACTTGCTGTATCAAAAAAAAGCAAAACAAAAATACAAAAAACAAAAAACTATTAACTCTGTGAGATTAATCCACACATCACAAAGAAGTTTCACAGATAACTTCTGTCTAGCTTTTATCTGGGGATATTCAGCTTTTCTCCATAGAACTCACTGGGTTCCCAAATGTCTTTTCACAGACTCTCCAAAAAGAGGGTTTTCAACCTGCTGAATCAAAAGAAACATGTAACACTGTGAGATGAATCCACACATCACAAATCAGTTTCACAGATAGCTTATTTCTAATTGTAATCTGGGGATATTCTTTTTTTTCCCACAGGCCATAATGGGCTCTCAAATGTCCCTTCACAGGCACTACAAAAAGAGTGTTTCCAGGCTGGGGAATTAAAAAAAAGGCTTACTACTGTGAGACGAATCTATACCTCACAAAGCAGTTTTGCAGATAGCTTCTTTCTAGTTTTTAAGTGAGATGTTTGATTTTTCCCCACAGGCTTCAATGGCTTCCCAAATGTTTCCTCGCAGATTCTCCAAAAAGAGTATTTCCAACCTACTGAATCAAAATAAAGGTTTACCTACGTGAGATGAATCCACACATTACACAGCAGTTTCACAGATAGCTTCTTTCTAGTTTTCATCTGAGAATATTCGGTTTTTCCCCATGGGCCTCAATGGACTCCCAGATGTCCGTTTGCAGATTCTCCAAAAATAGTGTTTCCAACATGCTTAATCAAAAGAAAGGTTTACATACATGAGATGAATAGACATATTGCAAAGCAATTTCCCAGATAGCTTCTGTCTAGATTTGATCTGAGTATATTCAATTTTTCCCATAGATGACAAAGGGCTCCACAAAGTGTCATTGGAGATTCTACAAAAAGAGTACTCCCAACAGGCAGAATAAAAACAAAGGTTTAACTCTGTGAAATGAATCCACATCATCACAAAGCATTTTCACAGATAGCTTTTTTCTAGTTTTTGTCTGGGGATATTCAGTTTATTCTTATTGTCCTCCATGGTCTCCCAATTGTCCCTTTGCACATTCTCCCAAAAGAGTATTTTCAACCTACTGAATCAAAAGAAGTATTTAATGATGAAAGATGAAGCCACAATTTACAAAGCAGTTTCACAGATAGTGTCTTCTAGTTTTAACCTGGGAATATTTGATTTTTCTTCATAGAAAACATTGGGCTCTTAAATTTCCCATCACAGACTCTCCAAAAAAAGTGTTTCTTACCCTCTGAATCAAAAGAAAGGTTTAACTCTGTGAGATGAATACACACATCAGAAAGCAGTTTCACAGATAGCTTCTTTTGATATAGATTTTTCCCTGTAGGCTTCAAAGGGCTCCAAAATGTCCCTTCATATGTTCTTCACAAGAGGGTTTCCAACCTGCTGAATCAAAAGAAAGGTTTCACACTTTGAGATGAATCAACACATCACAAAGCAGTCTTACAGACAGGTTCTTTTTAGTTTTTATCTTGGGATATTCAGTTTTTCCCTATGGGCCTCAATGGGCTTCCCAAATGTCCCTTCTCAGGTTTTACAAAAATAGTGTTTTCGACCTGCTGTATCAAAATAAAGATTT
Organism: Rhinopithecus roxellana; assembly: GCF_007565055.1. Taxonomy (NCBI): domain Eukaryota; kingdom Metazoa; phylum Chordata; class Mammalia; order Primates; family Cercopithecidae; genus Rhinopithecus; species Rhinopithecus roxellana. The sequence continues at coordinate 4,700,539 of NC_044557.1, read as the reverse complement.
AACTCTGTGATGTGAATCCACACATCACAAAGCAGTTTCACTGATAGCTACTTTCTAGTTTTTATGTAGGAATATTCTCTTTATTTCTGTAAGCCTATTTGGGCTCCCAGATGTCCCTTCCCAGATTCTACAAAAAGAGTGTTTCCAACCTGCTAAATGAAAAGAAATATTTAACAGTGTGAGATAAATCCACACATCACAAAGTAGTTTCACAAATAGCCCCTGTCTAGTTTTAATCAGGGGATATTCAGTTTTATCCTGTAGTCTTCTATCGGCTTTAAAACGTTCCTTTGCAGATACTCCAAAAATAATGTTTCCTACCTGCTGAATTAAAAGAAAGCTTTAACTCCATGAGATGAATCCATATATAGCAAAGCAGTTTCCCAGATGGATTCTTGCTAGTTTTAAACTGTGGATATTCGTTTTTTCCCCATAGGCCTCACTGGGCTCTAAAATGTCCCTTCTCAAATTCTCCAATAACAGTGTTTTCAACCTGCTTAATCAAAGAAAAAATTAACTCTGTGCAAGGAATCCACACATCACAAAGCAGTTTCACAGAAATATTCTTTCTAATTTTAACATGTGGATATTCAGACTTTCCCCATAGTCCTCAATAGGCTCCAAAGTACCTTTGCCTATTTTATTAAAAGAATGCTTCCAACCTGCTGAATAATAATTTAAAAGAAGGTTAACCTCAATGAGACGAATCCACCCAACCCTAAGCAGTTTCACAGATAGCTTCTTTCTCGTTTTTATGTAGGTATATTCCATTTTCACCCAGAGCCCTCAATGGGCTCCATAATATGTCTTTGCAGATTCTCCAATTCGAGAGTTTCCAACTTGCTGAATAATTAAAAAGGTTTAAATCTGTGAAATGAATCCACACATCACAAAGCAGTTTTAGACAACTTCTTTCTAGTTTTCATCTGGGGATATTCTGTTTTTCCCCATAGGGTCCACTGGGATCCAAAATGACTCTTTGCAGATTCTCCAAAAAGAGTCTTTCCAACCTGCTGAATTAAAACAACTGTTTGATTCTGTGAGATGAATCCACAAGTCACAAAGCAGTTTCACAAATAGCTTCTTTCATGTTTTTATCTGGGGATATTCTGTTTCTCCCCATCGGCCTCAATGGGTTCCTAAATGTGTCTTCACAGATTCTACAAAAAGTGTATTTCCAACTGTGTGAACCAAAAGAGAGGTTTAAATATGTGAAATAAATAAACCCTTGAGAAAATAGTTTCACAGATAGCTTCTTTCTAGTTTTTATCTGAGGATATTTGGTTTTTCCCTGTAGGTCCCAATGGGCTAACAAATGTACCTTTGCAGATTGTCCAAAAAAAGTGTTTCCAACCTGCTGAATGAAAGAAACTTTTAACTCTGAACGATGAATCCACACATCACAAAGCAGTTTCACACATAGCTTCTTTTTAGTTTTAATCTGGGTATATTCCTTTTTGCCTCATGGACTTCAATGAGCTTCCAAAAGACTCTTTGCAGATTCTACAAAAACAGTGTTTTATAGCTGCTTAATCAAAAGAAAGTTTTAACTTTGTGAGATGAATCTACACTTCGCAAAGAAGTTTCGCAGATTACTTCTTTCTACTGTTCATCCAGGGATATTCAGTTTTTCCTAATAGGCTTCAATGGGCTCTGAAAAGTCCCTTCACAGATTCGTCATAAAGAGTGTTCCCAACCTGCTGACTCAAAAGAAAGTTTTTACTCTGTGAGATGAATCCACACATCACAAAGCAGATTTACATGTAGCTTCTTTCTCCTTTTTATCTAGCAATATTTAGTTTTCCCCAGAGTCTTACATGGGCTCTCAAATGTCCCTTCACAGATTCTCGAAAAGGAGTGTATCCAACCTGCTGAATCAAAACAAAGAGTTAACTATGTGAGATGAATCTACACATCACAAAGCAGTTTCACAGTTTCTTTCAAGTTTTTATCTGGAGATATTACATTTTTCCCCATAGGCCTCAATGGGCTGCCAAATGTCACATCGCAGATTCTCCAAATAAAGTGTTTTCAACCGCTGAGTAAAAAGAATGTTTTAACTCTGTGAGAAGTATCCACACATCATAAAGCAGTTTCAGAGATAGCTTCTTTCTAGCTTTTGTCTCTGGATATTCTGTTTTTCCCCCATGGGGATCAATGGGTTCAAGAAAGGCCCTTTGTAGGTTCTAGAAAAAGAGTGCTTCCAACATGTTGAATCAAAAGAAAGGTTTAGCTCTATTAGATGAATCCACACATTAGAAAGCAGTTTCTTGGGTAGCTTCTTTCTAGTTTTTATCTCAGATTGTGTTTATTTCCCTTGGGCCTCAATATGCTCCCAAATGTTCCCTTGCAGATACTCCAAAAAAAGTGTTTCCAACCTGTTGAATCAAAAAAAGGTTTAACTCTGTGAGACGAATCAACATATCACAAAGCAGTTTCACAGATAGCCTCTTTTAGTTTTTATCTGGGGATATTCTTTTTTTTTTTCCAATATGCCACAATGTGTTCCCAAATTTCCCTTTGTATATTCTCCAAAAATAGTGTTTTCAACCTGCTGAATCAAAAGAAAGCCTTAACTCTGTGAGATGTATCCAAACATCACAAAGACGTTTTACAGATAGCTTGTTTCGAGTTTTTATCTGGGTATATTCAGTTTTGCCATATAGGCCTTAATGGGCTCACAAATGTCCCTTCACAGATTTTCCAGAAAGAGTGTCCAACTTGCTTAATCAAAGGACAGGTTTAACTCTGTGAGATAAATCCACACATCATAAACAATTTCACAAGTAGCTTTTTTCCAGTTTTCATCTGTGGATATTCTGCTTTTCCCCATAGGACTCAATTGGTTCCCAAAAGTCACTTTGTAGATTTTAGAAAAAAAGAAAAGTGTTTTCAACATGCTGAATAAAATGATAAGTTTATCGCTGTGAGATGAATCCACACATCATAAACAATTTCACAAGTAGCTTCTTTCCAGTTTTCATCTGTGGATATTCTGCTTTTCCCCATAGGAGTCAATTGGTTCCCAAAAGTTGCTTCGCAGATTTTAGAAAAAAAGAAAAGCGTTTTCAACATGGTTTATCTCTGTGAGATGAATCCACGCATCACAAAGCAGTTTAACCTATACCTTCTTTCTAGTTTCTATCTGGGGAAATTTGGCTGTTCAACATAGGTCTTAATGGGCTCCCAAATGATTCCTCACAGATTCTCCAAAAAGAGTCTTTTTAACATGTTGAATGAAAGAAAAGCTTTACCTCTGTGAGAAACAGTCTCAAGATACATTCTTTGTACTTTCTATCAGTGACTAATCGCTTTTGCCACATAGGCATCAATGGGATACAAAATATCCCTTCACAGATTCTCCAAGAAGAGTGTTTCCATCCTGCTGAATCATAAACAATGTTTAACTCTATGAGATGAATCTGCACATCAAAAAGTAGTTTAGTAAACAGCTTCTTTCTAGTTTTTATCTGGGGAAGTTTTGTTTTCTCCCATAGGCCTCAATGGGCTCCCAAATTTCACTTCACAGATTCTCCAAAAACAGTGTGATCAAAACACTGAAACAAAATAAAATTTTAACTGTGTGAGATGAATCCACACATCACAAAGCAGTTTCATAGATTCATTCTAGTTTTTATTAAGAGATATTTTCTTTTTTCCTTTAGGCCACAAAGGGCTGCCAAATATCCATTTGCTGATTCTCCAAAAGGAGTGTTTCCAACCCTCCAAACCAAAAGTATGATTTAACTTTGTGAGATGAATCCACACATCACAAAGTAGCTTCACAAGTAGTTTCTTTCTAATTTTTATCTGGGGATATTCGTTTTTTCCCAATAGGCCTCAATAAGTTCACAAGTGTTTCTTTGCAGACTCTACAAAAATAGTTTTTCCAACTTGCTGAGTTGAAAGCAAGTTTTAACTCTGTGAGATGAATCCACACGTCACAAAGCAGTTTCACAGATTGTTTCTTTCTGGTTTGTAATTGGGGATACTTGGCCTTTCCCCATAGGCCTCAAAGTGTACCAAAATATCCCTTTGCAGGTTTTCCAATAAGAATGCTTTCAACTTGATGAATAAAGAGAAAGGTTAAACTCTGTAAGATGAATCTATATATCACAAAGCAGTTTTTTAGACAGCTTCTTTCTAGGTTTGTATGGGGATATTCGGTTTTTCCCCATAGGCTTCAAAGGACTTCCAAATATTTCTTCAAAAACTCTCAAAAAGAGTGTTTTCAACCTTCTGAACCTAAAAAAAAAGCTTAACTCGGTAAGATGAATCAACACATCACAAAGCAATTTCACATATAGCTTCTTTCTAGTTTTTATCTGAGGATATTCTCTCTCTCCCAATAAACCTCAATGAACTCTGAAATTTCCCTTCACAGATTCCCCGAATAGAGTGTTTCCAAACTGCTGAACCAAAAGATAGTTTTAACTCTGTGATATTAATCCACATATCACAAAGCAGTCTCACAGATAGCTTCCTTCTAGTTTCTATCTGGGGATATTTGGCTCTTCCACACAGGCCTTAATGGGCTCTTAAATGTTTCCTTGCAGATTCTCCGAAAGTCTTTCCAACCTGTTGATTCAAAATAAACTTTACCCCTGTGAGATGACGCACACATCACAAGCTGTTTCAAGACACCTTCTTTTTGCTTTTCATCAGAGAATACTCAGTTTTGCCCTATAGGTCTCAGTGGGATCCCAAATATCTCTTCACAGATTATTGAAAAAGACTGTTTCCAACCTGCTGAATCAAAAGAAAAGTTTAACTCAGTGAGATGAATCCACACATCACAAATTAATTTCACAGATAGCTTCTTTCTAGTTTTTCTCTGCAGATATTTGGTTTGCCCCATACACCTCAACGGGCTCCCAACTATCCCTTCACAGATGCTCCAAAAAGAGTATTTCCAACATGCTGATTCAAAAGAAAAGTTTAGCTTCCTGAGATGAATCTGCACATCACAAAGCAGTTTCACAGATAGCTTCTTTCCAGTTTTTATCTTGGAATAATCTTTTTTTCTTATATATCACAAGGAATGCCCAAATGTCCCTTCACAGATTCTCCAAAGAAAGTGCTTCCACTTTGCTGAATCAAAAGAAAGTTTTAACTCTGTGAGATGAATCCACACATCACAGAGCAGTGTCAACAGACAGCTTCTTTCTGGTTTTTTTTGTGGGAATTTTTAGTTTTTCCCAATAGGATTCAATGGTCTCTTAATTATCCCTTTGAAGTCTCTCCAAAACTTGTGTTTGCAACCTGCTTAACGAAAAGAAAAATTTATATTTGTGAGATGAATCCACACATCACAAAGCAGTCTCACAGACAGCTTCTTCTAGTTTTACAGAATCTCAAAATAGATGAGTTTCCAACCTGCTGAAACAAAAGAAAGGGTTAATTCTGTGAGATGAATCCACACATCACGAAGCTGTTTCACAGATACCTTCTTTCTTGTTTATATCTGGGGATATTTGGTATTTCCCTATAAGTTTCAATGGGGCCCCAAATGTCCCTTAGCAGATTCTCCAAAAACAGTGTTTCCAACCTGCTGAATCAAAAGAAAGGTTTAACTCTGTGAGATGAATCCACACATTGCAAGGCAGTTTAATGGATATATTGTTTCTAGTTTTTATCTTGGAATATTTTGTTTTTCCTCAGAGGCCAAAATGGACTTCCAAATATCCCTTCACAGATTTTACAAAAAACAGTGTTACCAACCTGCTGAATCAGAAGAAAAGTTTAACTTTGTGAGATGAATTCAAACATCACAAATAAGTTTCACAGATAGTTTCTTTCTACTTTTTATCAGGGGATTCTCTGTTTTTTCCCCATAGACCTCAACGGGCTTCCAAATGTCCCTTTGTAGATTCTCCAAAAAGAGTGTTTCCAACTGCTAAATCAAAAGAATGGTTTAACTCTGTGAGATGAAGCCATACATCACAAAACAGATTCACAAATAGCTTCTTTCTTTTCTTTTTATCTGAGAATATTTGGGTTCCCCCATAGGCCCCAAGGGATCTCAAATATCCCTTCTCAGATACTCCATAATGAGTGTTTCCAACCTATGTAATCAAAAAAAAGTTTTAACTCTGTGAGATGAATTTACAACTCACAAAGTAGTTTCACGGAGAGCTTCTTTCTAGTTTTATCTGGAGATATTTTGTTTTTCCCCATAGGCCTTAGTGGACTCTTAAATGTCCCTTTGCAGATTCCCCCAAAACAATATTCAACCTGAGGAATCAAATGACAGTTTTAATTGTATGACATGAATCCACAAATCACAAGGCAGTTTCACAGATAGCTTCTTTCTAGTCTTTATCTGGGCATATTCAGTTTTTCCTTGTAGTCCTCAGTGGGTTCCCAAATGTCCATTCTCAGTTTCTCCAAAAAGAGTGTCTCCAAACTGCTGAATAAAAATAAAGGTTTAACAAGGTGAGATGAATCCATATATCACAAATTAATTTCACAGATAGCTTCTTTCCAGTTTTTATCTGGGGATATTCCATATTTCCCCATAGACCTCCATGGGTTCTGAAATATCCCTTTGCAGTTCTCCAAAAAGAGTATTTCCTTATTGCTGAGTCAAAAGAAATGCTTAACTCTGTGAGATGAATCAACACATCACAAGGCAGTTTCACAGATAGCTTCTTTCTAGTTTTTAGGTGGAAATACACTGTTTTATTCCGTAGTCCTCAAGGGGCTCCCAAAACACCATTCACAGATTCTCCAAAAAGAGTGTTTCCAACTGGCTGATTCAAAAGAAAGGTTTAACTCTGTCAGATGAATCCACATATCAGAAAACACACTTTCACAGATAGTTTCCTTCTAGTTTTTCTGGAGATATTCTGTTTTTCCTCATAGGCCACATTGGGCACAGAGATTCTCTGAGAAGAGTGTTTCCAACCTTCTGAATCAAAACAGAGGCATAACTCTGTGAGAAGAATACACACATCACAAATATGGTTAACCAATATCTTCTTTCAATTTTTTATCTAGGGATATTCAGTTTTTCCAAATAGGCCTCAATAGGCTCTGCAATGTCCCTTTGCAGATTCTCCAAGAAGAGTATTTCCAACCTGCTGAATCAAAAGAATAGTTTAACTAGGTGTGATGAATCCACATATGACATATGGCAGTTTCAAAGGTAGATCATTTCTAGTTTCTATGTGAAGATATTTAGTTATTCACAGTAGGCCTCAATGGATTCCCAAATGTCCCTTCACAGATTCTCCTAAAAGAGTGTTTCCAATCTGCTGAATCAAGAGAAAGGTTTAACTCTGTGAGAAGAGTGCACACATCAGAAAGTGGTTTCACAGATAGCTTCTTTCTAGTTTTTATTTTATGGATATTTGTTTTTTTCCCACAGACCTCAATGGCCTCCAAAGTGTCCCTTCACAGATTCTCCAAAAATAGAGTTTCCAACCTGCTAAATCAAAACGAAGTTTAAACTCTGTGGGAGGAATCCACACATCAAAAAGAAGTTTCACAGATAGCTTCATTCTACTTTTTCTCTGTGGATATTCAGTTTTTCCCCATAGGTCTCATTGGGCTTTCAAAAGTTTCTTCACTGATTCTCTAAAAAAGTGTTTCCAACCTGATGAATCAAAAGAATGCTTTAACTCTTTGAGATGAATCCACACACAACAAATCAGTTTCACAAATAGCTTCTTTCTAGTTTCTACCTGGTGATAATCTGTTTTTTCCCATAGGCCTCAATGTGCTCCAAAATGTCTTTTTGCAGATTCTTCAAAAAGAGTATTTCCAACTTGCTGAATGAAAAGGAAGGTTTAACTCTGGGAAATGAATCCACAATCATAAAGCAGTTTCACAGATATTTTCCTTCTAGTTTTTACCTGGGGATGTACTTTTTTCATTTGTATTCCTCAAAGGGCTCCTAAATGTTTCTTCGCAGATTCTCAAATAGAGTGTTTTCAATGTCCTGAATCAAAAGAAAGGTTTAATTCTCTGAGATGAATCCACACATTACAAAGCTGTTTCAAAGACAGACTCTTTCTAGTTTTTATCTGCTGATGTTCGTTTTTTCCCCATAGGCGTCAATGGGCTCTGAAATATCCCTTCACAGATTCCCCAAGAGTGTTTTCTCCATGTTGATTCAAAATAAAGGTTTAACTCTGTGAGATGAATCCACATATTCTAGCTTTTACCTGAGGATATTTGATTTTCCCTCATAGTTCTCAAATGACTCCCAAATGTCCCTTTGGAGATTCTCCAAAATAAGTGTTTACAACCTTCTGAATATAAAGAAAGGTTTAACTCTGTGAGATGAATCCAGACATCACAAAGCACTTTCACAGATAGCTTCTTTCTGGTTTTTATCTCTGGATATTAGGGTTTTTTGGTTACCAAAGTCCTTAAAGGACTCTAAAATGGCCATCTATAGATTCTCCAAAAAAAAGTATTTCCAATGTGCTGAATAAAAAGAAAAGTTTAACACTGTGAAATTAATCCACACATCACTAAGCACTTTTATACGAAGATTCTTTCTAGTTTTTCTCTGTGGATACTCAATTATTCCCCCTAGTCTTCACTGGTCTCCAAAATGTCCCTTCACAGAATCTCCAAAAAGAGTGTTTCAAACTACCAAATCAAGTGAAAGGTTTAACTCTGTGAGCTGAATCCACACATCACAAAGCAGTGTCACAAACAATTTGTTTCTAGTTTTTATCTGGGGATATTTCGTTTTTACCTTTAGTAGTCAGTGGATTCTCAAATGTCCCTTCACATATACTCAAAAATAAGTGTTTCCAAACTGCTGAATTAAAAGAAAGTTTTAACTCCTTGAGATGAATTCACCCATCACAAAGCAGTTTCACAGGTAGCTTCTTTCTAGTTTCTATCTGGGGACATTTTGCTCTTCAACTTAGGCCTTAATGGACTCCCAAGTGTTTCCTCGATATTCTCCAAAAGTACTATTCTTAACCTGTTGAATCAAAAGAAAGCATTACCTCTGTGAGATGTATTTTTTTTTATCAGGGACTACTTGCTGTTGCCCCATAGGCATAAATGTGCTAATAAATGTCCCTTCACAGATTTTCCAAAAAGAGTGTTTCCATCCTGCTGAGACAAAATAAAGTTTTAACTCTCTGAGATGAATCCACACAACACAAACTAGTTTCACAGATTGCTTCTTTTTAGTTCTTAGCTGGAATTATTCTGTTTTTCTTCATAGGCCTCAATGGGTTTCCAAATATTTCTTCACAGATTCTCCAAAAACAATGTTTTCATCCTGCTGAATCAAAAGAAAGGTTTAACTCTATGAGATGAATCTGCACATCACAAAGCAGTTTCATAGACAGCTTCTTTCTAGTTTTTATTTGGGGAAGATTGGTTTTTCTTCATAGGCCTAAAAGGGATCCCAAATTTCCCTTTGCTGATTCTCCAAAAAGATTGTGTTCAAAGTGTTGAAACAAAAGAAAGGTCTCACTCTGTGAGGTAAATGCACACATCACAAAGCAGTTTCACAAATATCTTCATTCTAATTTTTATTTGGAGATATTTGTTTTTTCCTTTTAGGTCTCAAAGGGCTCCCAAATGTCCATTCATCGATTCTCCAAAAAGAGTGTTTCCAACCTGTTGAGTTAAAAGATGGTATAACTCTGTGAGATGAATCCACACGTCACAAAGCAATTTCACAAGTAGCTTCTTTCTAGTTTTTATCTGGGGATATTTTTTTTTTGGCCTACAGGCCTCATTAGGCTCAAAAACTTTCTTTGTAGAATCTACTAAAAGAGTGTTTCCAACCTGCTGAATCAAAAGCAAGGCTTAACTCTATAAGATGAATCAACACATGACAAAGCAGTTTTACAGATAGCTTCTTGTTTTTATCTTAGGTTATTTGGTACTTCACAATAGGCATAAATGGGCTCCAAAATCTCCCTTCCCAGATTGTACAAAAAAAGTGTTTCCAACCTTCTGAATCAAAAAAAAAAAAAGGTTTAACTCAGTGAAATAAACTTACATATCACAAAACAGTTTCACAGATAGCTTCTTTCTAGTTTTTATCTGGGAGTATATGGTTTTCCCCATAGCCCCTAATGGGCTCCCAAATATCCCTTCACAGATTCTCCCAAAAGAGTATTTCCAACCTGTTTAATCAAAAGAAAGTTTTAACACTGTGAGATGAATGCATATATCACAATGCAGTTTCAAAGATAGCTTCTTTCTGGTTTGTATCTGGGAATATTCAGATTTTCCCCATATGTCTCAATGGACTTTCAAATGTCCCTTCATAGATTCTTCAAAATTAGTGTTTCCAACCTAGTGAACCAAAAGATAGCTTTAATTCTGTGAGATAAATCCATGCATCAAAAAGCAGTTTTGCAGATGTCTTCTTTCTGTTTTTTTTATTGGAGATACTCTTTCAACAAGGTTCTCAATGGATTCCCAAATATCCCTTCCCATATTCTACAAAAAGAGTGTTCCCAACTTGCTGAATCAAAAGAAAGGTTTAACATTGAGAGATGAATCCACACATCATAAAGTGGTTTCACAGGTATCTTCTTTCTAGTTTTTATCTTAAAATATTCGGTTATTTCCCATATGTTTCAATAGGCTCTGAAATGTCCCTTCAAAGATTCTCCACAAAAAGTGTTTCCAATCTGCTGAATTGAAAGAAAGATTTAGCTCCTTGAGGTTAATCCACACATCACAAATTAATTTCATAGTTTCTTTCTAGTTTTGTTTTTGGGGGGGTGTATATTCTGTTTTTCTCCATAGGCCTCAGTTGACTCTAAAATAGTGCTTTGCAGATACTAGAAAAAGAGTTTTAACAACCTACTGGAAGAGAAAGATGAATCCACATGTCACAAAGTCATTTATCGGATAGCTTCTTTCAAATGTTTTCTATGGATATTTGGTTTCTCCACATATGTCTCAAAGGGCTCCCAAATTTCCCTTTGCAGATTCTCCAAAAAGAGTGTTTCCAAATTGCTGAATAAAAGAAAGGTTTATCTCTGTGAGATAAATCCACACACCACAACACAGTTTAGCATAAAGATTCTTTCTAGTTTTTATATGGGGATACGTCAGGTTTTCCCCATATTCCTCAAAGGACTCCCAAATGTCCCTTCACATATAACACAGAAAGAGTGTTTCCAACGTGCTAAATCAAAAGAAAAATTTTACTCTGTGAAATAAATCCACCCATTACAAAGCAGCTTGATATATCGTCTTTCTAAATTTCATCAAGGGATATTATGTTTTTCCTCATAGGCCTCAATGAGCTTCGAAATATCCCTTCACAGATTCTCCAAAAAGAGTGTTTCCAACCTGCTGGATCAAAAGAAAGTTTTAACTCTGTGAGAAAAATCCAAACAAAAGCAGTTTCACGCATAGTTTCTTTCTACTTTTTATCTGAAGATCTTCGACTCTTCACCATAGGCCGCAACAGGCTCCTAAATGTTTCTTTGCAGATTCTAAAAAAGAGTGTTTCTAACCCACTGAATTAGTAGAAAAGTTTAAATCTGTGATTTGAATCCACACATCATAAAGTAGTTTCACAGATAGCTTTTTCTAATTTTTATCTGGGAATGTTCTGTTTTTGTCCCATAGGCCGCATTGGACTCCCAAATGTCCCTTCACAGAGTCTCTAAAAAGGGTGTTTACAACCTGATGAATCAAAAGAAAGTTTTAAGTCTGTGAGATGAATCCACACATTACAAAGCAGTTAACAGAAAGATCCTCTCTAGTTTTTCACTCGGGATATTTTATGTTTCCCCATAGGCCTCAAAGGGCTCCCAAATGTTCCTTCACAGATTCTCCAAAAAGAGTGTATAAAACCCCATGAATAAAGTAATATTTGACTCTTTGAGATGCATCCACACATCACAAAACAGTTTCACAGATAGTTTCTTTCTACTATTCATCAGGGGATATTGGGTTTTTCCCAATAGACATCAAAGGGGTACCAAATATCCCTTTGTATTTTCTCCAAAAAGAGCTTTTCCAGCCTTCTCCATAAAAGAAAGTTTTATCTCAGTAAGATGAAGTCACACATCACAACACAGTTCTACAGATAGCTTTTTTCTAGTTTTTATCTGGGGATATTCAGGTTTCCTTCACAGGCCACAATTGACTGCAAAATGTCCCTTTATAAATTCTCTAATTAAAGTGTTTTCAACCTGGTGAAGCAAAAAGCTTTAACTTTGTGAGATTAATCAACACATAACAAAGCAGTTTCACAGATAGCTTCTTTCTACTTTCCAAGTGGGGATATGCTGTTCTACCCATAGGCCTCAATGTGCTCCCAAATGTTTATTTTAAGAAACTCTAAAAAGAGTGTTTCCAATCTGCTGATTCAAAAGAAAGTTTTACCTCTTTCAGATGAATCTACACATCACAAATCAGTTTCACACATACTGCTTTCTAGTTTTTATCAGGGGATATGCAGTTTTTCCCATAGGCTTCAGTGAACTCCCAAATGTCCCTTCTCATATTATCCAAAAAGAATGTTTCCAACCTTCTGAATCAAAAGAAACGTTTAACTTTGTGAGATGAACCCACACATCACAAAGCAGTTACATAGATAGATTCTTTTTAGTTTTTATTTGGATATGTTCAGTTTTTCTCCTGATTCCTCAATGGGCTCCAAAATGTCCCTTTGCAGATTCTCTGAAAAGAGTATTTTCAGCCTGCTTTATCAAAAGATAGGCTTAACTCTGTTAAGTGAATATACACATCACAAAGCAGTTTCACAGATAGCTTCTTTCCAGTTTTCATCTTAGGATATTCGGTTTTTCTACTTACGCCCCAGTTGGCTCCCAAAGGTCCCTTCACTGATCCTGTAAAAAGAGTGTTTCCATCCTGCTGAATCAAAAGAAAGATTTAACTCTGCGAGATTAATCAACAAAGCACAAAGAAGTTTTACAGATAGCTTCCTTCTAGATTTTATCTGGGGATATTTGGTTTTTCATTACAGGCCACAAAAGTTTCTCAAATATCCCTTGGGAGATTCTCCAAAAACAGTGTTTACAACCTGCTGGATCAAAAGAAATGTTTAACTCTTTGATATGAATCCACACAACAGAAAGCAGTTTCACAGATAGCTTCTTTCTAGTTTTATCTGGAGATATTCAGGGGTATTTTTCTACATCTCAATAGGCTTCCAAGTACCCGTTTGCAGATTCTCCAGTTAATGAGTTTCAAACCTGCTGAGTCAAAAGAAAAGTTTAACTCTGTGAGATGAATCCACACATCACAAAGCAGTTTTACTGATAGATTCTTTCTAGTTTTTCTCTGCAGACGTTCAGTTTTTCTTCATAGGCTTCAGTGGGCTCCCAAATGTCCTTTTACAGATTCTACAAAAAATGTTTCCAATCTGCTGAATCAAAAGAAAGTTTTAACTCTGTGGGATCAATCCACACATCACAAAGCAGTTTCACAGATAACTTCTTTCTAGTTTTTATTCGGAAATTCTTCTTTTTTCCCATCAGTATCAATGGGCTCCTGGAGGTCCCTTCACATTTTCTCCAGTTAGAGTGCTTCCAAACTGCTGAATCAAAGGAGCAGTTTAACTCTGTGAGATGAATCCACACATCACAAAGCAGATTAACAGAAAGATTCTTTTTAATTTTTATATGGGTATATTTGGTTTTTCACCATAATCCCCAATGGGCTCTCAAATGTCTGTTCATGTATTTTACCAAAAGAGTATTTTCAACCTGTTGAATTAAAAGAAAGGTTTAATTCTGTAAAGTGAATCCACTCATCACAAAACAGTTTCACAGGTAGCTTCTTTCTAGTTTTTATCTGGAGACATTCTGGTTTTCCCCATAGGCCTCAATGAGTCCCCAAATGTCTCTTTGCAGATTCTCCAATTAGAGTGTTTTCAACCTGCTGAATCAAAAGAAAGGTTTAACACTGTGAGATGAATAGACACATCACAAGGCAGTTTCACAGATAGCTTTTTTCTAGTTTTTATCTGGGGATATTCAGTTTTTCCTCAAATTCCTCAATGGTTTCCCCAATGTTCCTTCACAGGTTCACCATAAAGAATGTTCCGAACCTGCTGGATCTAAAGAAAGTTTAACTCTGTGGGATCAATCCACACATTATAAAGTAGTTTCACAGAAAACTTCTTTCTAGTTTTAATCTGGTAATATTCAGTTTTTTTCTGATAGGGTCTCAGTGGGCTCTCAAATGTCCCCTCACAGATTCTTAAGTTAGAGTCTTTCCAACCTGCTAATTCAAAAGAAAGGTTTTACTCTGTGAGATGAATCCAGCCATCCCAAAGCAGTTTCACAATAGTTTCTTTCTAGTTTTTATCTCTGGATGTTTAGTTCCCCTATAGACCTCAATGTACTCCCAAATATCCCTTTACTGGTCTTCAATCAGCTCCCAAATGTCCATTAGAAGATTCTCCAAAATAAGTGTTTCTACTGGGGGAACCCACCCCCAATATTTCAATGTAAGTTCTTTCTATTTTCCATAAGTGTAAAGAGAGACAGTACAAAGAGAGGAATTTTATAGCTGGGCCACCATGGATGACATCAAATATCAGTAGGACCATGATGCCTGCCTGAGTCTCAGACCAGCAAGTTTTTATCAAGGGTTTCAAAAAGGGAGGTGGTGTAAGAACAGAGAGTAGATGCAAAGATCACATGCTTCAAAGAGCCAAAAGCAGTACCACTGAGAAGCAGTCTAACAAAGATGATATGCTTTTGAGGGAACAGGACAAGGAGCAAAAGCAGAACCACTGATAAGAATTCAACAAAGATCACAGCGCAAAGGGCAAAAGAAGAACCACTGATAAGGGTCTACATTCACTGGTGTGTGTATTGTCTTGATAAACATCCTAAACAACAGAAAGTCTGAGAGTTTGGCAGGAGACCAGGGCTTATCTCAGTCCTTATCTCAACTGCATAAGAGAGACGTTAATGGAGCAGCCACTTATAGACCTCCGCCCAGGAAAGTATTTCTTTCCCAGGGTATTAATATTGATATTCCTTGCTAGGAAAAGAATTTAGTGATATCTTTCCTACTTGCACGTCTGTTTATAGGCTCTCTGCAAGAAGAAAATTATGGCTTTTTTTGCCTAACCCCACAGGCAGTCAGACCTTATGGTTGACTTTCCTTCTTCCATAAAAATCACTGTTATTCTCTTCTTTTTCAAGGTGCACTGATTTCATATTGTTCAAACACGTGTTTTACAATTAATGTGTACAGTTAACAGAATTATCACAGTGGTCCTGAGATGATGTACATCCTCAGCTTATGAAGATAACAGGATTAAGAGATTAAAGACAGGCATAAGATATTATAAAAGTATTATTTGGGAGCAGATAAATATCCATATTAAGATGAAAGCTTCACAATTTATGTTCCTCTGCCACAACTCCAGCCAGTCCCTCCATTTGGGGTCCCTGACTTCCTGTAAACATGTTTCCAACCAGTTTAAATCAAAACAATGTTTTAACTTTGTGAGATGAATCCACATATCACAAAGCAGTTTCACAGGTACCTTCTTTCTGGTTTTTATCTGGGTATATTCAGTTTTTCCCCTAGGCCTCAAAGGGCTCCCAAATGTCCCTTCACAGGCACTCCAAAAGGAATATTTCCAACCTGCTGAATCAATGGAAATGTTTAACTCTGTGAGATGAATCCACACATCACAAAGCAGTTTCAGAGATAGCTTCTTTCTAGTTTTTATCTGGTGATATTCAGTTTTACACCCATAGGCTCCAATGAGCTCTGAAATGTCTCTTTGCAGATTCTCCAAAAAGAGTGTTTCCAACCTGCTGAATCAAAGGAAAGTTTTAACTCTGGGAGATGAATCCACCCATCCCATAGCAGTTTCACAGATAGTTTCTTTCTAATTCTTATCTGGGGGTATTCATTTTTTTCCTGATAGGCCTCATGGTCTCTGAAATGTCCCTCTTCAGATTCACTGAAAAGAGTGTTTCCAACCTGCTGTATAAAAGGAAAGGTTTTAGTCTATGAGTTGAATCCAAAAATCACAATGCAGACTCACAGATATCTTCTTTCTGGTTTTATTCTAGGGATATTCTGATTTTCCCCATAGACCTCAATGGGTTCTTAAATGTCATGTCGCAGATTCAAGAAAAAGAGTGTTTCCAACCTGTGGAATCAAAAGAAAGTTTTAAGACTGTGTGAAGAATTCACACATCACAAATCAGTTTCACAGACAGCTTCTTTCTAGTTTTTATATGGGGATATACATTCTTTTTTTGTATAGGCCTTAATGGGCTGCCAAGTTTCTCTTGCTGCAGAAGGAGTGTTTCCAACCTGCTGAATCTAAAGAAAAGTTTAACTCTGTGTGATGAATCTTCACATCACAAAAGCATTATAGCTTCTTCATAGTTTTTATCTGGGCATATTCTGTATTTCCCCAAAAGCCTCAATGGGCTGCCATATGTCTCTTCTCAGATTCTACAGAAAGCAGTGTTTTCAAACAGCCAAATCAAGAGAAAAGTTTATCTCCTTATGATGAATACACACATCCCAAAGCAGTTTCACACAAAGATTATTTCTAGTTTTTATCTAAGGATATTTTGTTTTTCCCATAGGCCTCAATAGGCTCCCTAATGTTTCTTCTCAGATTCTCCAAAAAGAGTGCTCACAACTGCTGAATAATCAGAAAGGTTTACCTCTTTGAGATAAATCCACACATCACAAAGCAGTTTCACAGATAACTTCTTTCTAGTTTTATCTAAGGATATTCGGATTTATATCATAGACCTCAATGGGCTCTTGAATATCCATTCATAGTTTCTCCAAAAATAGTGTTTCCAACCTTATGAATCAATAGAAAGGTTTAACTCAGTGAAATGAGTCCACACATTACAAAGCAGTTTCACTAATACCTTATTTCCTATTTTTATCTGGTGATGTTTAGTTTTTCCCCATTGGCTCCAATGGGCTCCCAAATGTCCCTTTGCAGATTCTACAGAAAGAGGGTTTCCAACCTAGTGAATCAAATAAATGTTTAGCTATGTGAGATGAATCGACACATTACAAAGCAGTTGCAGAGGTAGCTTATTTCTAGGTTTTAAATGGGGATAATCTGTTTTGTTCCACAGACCTAAATGGACACCTAAATTTCCCTTCAAAGATCCTACAAAAGCAATGCTTCCAACCTGCTGAATCAAGGGAAAAGTTTGTCTCCTTAAGATGAATCCACACATCACAAAGCAGTTTCACACATAAGAATTTTTTCTGGCTTTTTAGTAGAGATATTTGGTTTTTCCTCATAGGCCTCAATGGGTTCCATAAAGTTTCTTCTCAGATTTCCCAAAAAGAGTGTTTATAACTGTTGAATCAAAAGAAAGGTTTGCCTCTGTGAGAGGAATCCACACATCACAAAGCAGTTTCACAGACAGCTTCTTTCTACGTTTTATCTAGAGATATTCAGTTTTCCTTTTTGACAGCAATGGGTTCCCAAATGCCTCTTTGAAGACTCCAAAAACAGTGTTTCCAACCGGATGAATCAATAGAAAGGTTTAACTCAGTGATATGAATTCACACATAACAAAGCAGTTTCATAGATAACTTCTTTCCAATTTTCATTTGGGGATATCCCGTTTTTCCCCATTGGCTTCAACGGGCTCCCAAATGTCCTTTGGCAGATTCTACCAAAAGAGTGTTTCCAACATGCTGAATCAAAAGAAAGGTTTAACTGTGTGAGATAATCCACACATCACAAAGCAGTTAACAGATACCTTCTTTTTAGTTTTTATATGGAGATATTCGGTTTTTCCCCAGTCCTCAAAGGGCTCCCAAATGTCTCTTTGCATATCCTACAAAAACAGTGTTTCCAGCCTGCTGAATCAAAAGACATTTTTAACTCTTGAGATGAATCCACACATCACAAAGCAGTTTCACAGATAACTTCTTTCTAGTTTTTATATGGAAATATTCAGTTTTGCTTCCAGTTCTCAATGGACTCCAGAATGTCTTCACAGATTCTCCAGAAAGAGTGTTTCCAACCTCCTGAATCAAAAGAAACTGTTAGCTCTATAAGATTAATCCACACATCACAAAGCAGTTTCGTGGATAGATTATTTTAATAGTTTTTTTCTGGGGATATTATGTTTTTTTTTTATAGTCCTCAAAAAGTTCTCGAATGTTCCTTCACAAGTTCTTTGAAAAGAGTGTTTCCAACCTGCTAAATCAAAAGAAAGCTTTATGTCTACAAGATAAGTTCACACGTCACAGAGCAGTTTCACAAATGGCTTTTTTACTCATTTTTATCTAGCGATATTTGGTTTTTCCCCATAAGGCCTCTATAAGCTCCCACATATCCCTTTGTAGATTCTTTAAAAAGAGTGTTTCCAACCTGTTGAATTAAAATAAAGGTTTAACTCTGTGAGATAAATCCAAACACCACAAAGCAGTTTCACAGATAGCTTCTTCCTTGTTTTCATCTGGGGATATTCGGTTTTTCCTTTTAGGCCTCAAAAGGTTCTGAAATGTCCATTCACTGATTACACAAAAGGAGTGCTTCCAACCTACTGAATCAAAACATATTTTAACTCTGTGAGGTGAATCCATCCATCACAAAGTAGTTTCAAAAATAGCTATTTCATAATTTTTATCTGAGGATATTCAGTTTTTTCTGACTGCCTCAATGGACTCCCAAATGTCCCATCACAGATCCTCCAAAAAGAGTGTTTCAACCTCTTGAACAAAAAGAAACTTAACTCTGTGAGATGAATTCATGCAGCACAAAGCAGTTTCACAGACAGCTCCTTTGTAGTTTATATCCAGGGATCTTCGCTTGTTCAGCATAGGCCTCAATGCACTCCAAAGTGTCCCTTCGCATATACTCTGAAAAGAGTGTTTCCAACCTGCTGAATCAAAAAAAGGTTTAACTCTGTTTGATGAATCCACGAACCATAAGGCAGTCTCACAGATAACTTCTTTCTAGTTTTTATCTGTGCATATTTAGTTTTTCCCCTAGGACTCACTGTATTCCAAATGTCCCTGCTTATATACCACAAAAATAGTGTTTCCAACTTGCTGATTGAAAGAAATGTTTTTCTTTTGGATATCAATCCATGTATTACAAAGCAGTTTCACAGATAGCTTCTCTCTACCTTTTATCTTGGGATATTTGGTTTTTCGCCATAGACTGCAATAGTCTCACAAATTCTGTTTAGCAGATACTCCAGTTAGAGTGTTTCCAACCTGAGATGAATCCAAACATCATTTTGCTTCTAAGCCTCAGCAGATACAGAACGTCCCTCGACAGATTCTTTAAAAAGAGTGTTTCCAACCTGGTGAATCAAAAGAAACATTTAGTTTTGTAAGATGAATCCATACATCACAAAGCAGTTTCACGGATATCTTCTATCTAGTACTTCTCTGGGAATATTCAGTTTTACCAGATAGGCCACAATGGACTAACATATGTCCCCTGGCAGATTCTCCAAAAAGAATGTTTCCAAGCTGATGAATCAAATAAAGGTTTATCTTTGTGAGATGAATCAATACAACACAAAGCATTTCCACAGATAACTTCGTTCTTGTTTATATCTGGGGTATTCCCTTTCTCAGCACAGGCCACAAGGGACTCCCAAATATCCTTTTGTAGATTCCCCAGAAAGACAGTTTCCAACCTGCTGAATAAAACAAAGGCTTATGTCTGTGAGATGAATCCAAACATCAGAAAACAGTTTCACAGACACCTTCTTTCTAGTTTTTATCTGTGCATATTCTGATTTTTCCCATAGACCTCAATATGCTCCAAATGTCCCTTCACTTATTCTACAAAAAGAGTGTTTCCAACCTGCTGAACCAAAACAAAAGAAATGTTTTACTCTGTGAAATGGATCTACATATCAAAAAACTGTTTCACAAATATCTTCTTTCCAGTTTTGTCTGGAGATATTTGGTTTTTCTTCACAGGACTCAATGGGTTCCCAAATGTCCCTTTGCAGATTTTCCGAAAAGAGTGTTTCCAACATGCTGAAACAAAAGAAAGTTTTAACTCTGTGAGGTGAATCCACACATCACAAAGCAGTTTCACAGATAGATTCTTTCTAGTTTTTATCTAAGGATATTCTGTTCTTCCCCTTAGGCCTCAATAGGTTCCCACATGTCTCTTCACAGATTCTTCAAAAAGAGTGTTCCCAACCTGCTTTATTTAAAAAAAAAAAATGTTTTCCTTTCAGAGATGAATCCACACATCACAAAGCAGTTTCACAGATAGCTTCTTTCAAGTTTTTATCTGGTGATATTTGTTTTTTCCTTGTTGACCTCAATGGGCTTTCGTAATGTCCCTTTGCAGATCCTCCAAAATGAGTGTTTCCAACCTCCTGAATCAAAGAAAGGTTTAACTCAGTGAGATGAATCCACACATCACAAAGCAGATTCACACATAGCTTCTTTCTAGCATTTATCTGGGGATCTTCCATTTTGCTTCTAGTCTTCAATGTGATCTGTAATGTACCTTCACAGATTTTTAAAAAAGAGTTTTTCCAACTTACTTAATGAAAATAAATGTTAATTCTATAAGATAACTCCACAACACACAAATCATTTTCACAGATAGCTTCTTGCTAGTTTTTATCTGGGGATATTCAGTTTTCACTTATAGGCCTCCATGGCATCCCAAATATGCCTTTACATATTCTACAAAAAGAGTGTTTAAAACCTGCTGGAACAAAAAAAGGATTAACTCTGTTAGATGAATCTACACATCACAAAGCAGTTTCACAGATAGCTCCTTTCTAGTTTTATCTCAGGATACTCAGTCTTTCTCCATAGGCCTCAATGGGCTCTCAAATGTCCCTTTGCAAATTCTCCAAAATAAGTTTTCCCATTATGCTGAATCAAAAGAAAATTTCAACTCTGAGAGACGAGTGCACATATCACAAATCAGTTTCACAGATAGCGTCTTCCTACTTTTTATCTGCAGATATTCAGTTTCTCCCCATAGACCTCAATGAGCTCAAAAATGACCCTTCACAGATTCCACAAAAGAGTGTTACAAATCTGCTCAATCAGAAGGAAGTTTTAAACATGTGAGGTAAATCCACACATCACAAAGCAGGTACACTGATAGCTTCTTTATAGTTTTAATCTTAGGATATACTATTTTTCCCCATAGCCCTTGATGGGCTCCCAAATGTCTCTTTGCAGAATCTGCAAAAAGAGTGTTTCCAACCTGCTGAATCAAAATACAAGCTTAGCTTTGTCACATTAATCCATGCATCAAAAAGCAATGTCACAGATAGCTTGTATCAACTTTTTATCTGGGGATATTTGGTTTTTACCATAGGCCTCAATGGATTATAAAAAGTCCCTTTGCAGATACTCCCAAAAGAGTGTATCCAGCCTGCTGAATCAAAAGAAAGGTTTTACTCTGTAAGAGGAATCTACACATCACAAAGCAGTTTCACAGACAGCTTCCTTCTAGATTTTATCTAGAGATATTCAGTTTTTACTTATAGGCCTCAATGGGCTCAAAAATGTCACTTCACATATTCTACAAAAAGAGTTTTTCCAACCTGCTGGATCAAAAGAGTGGATTAACTCTGAAATGAATCCACACATCACAAAGCAATTTCACAGATAGCTTCTATCTAGTTTTTATTTGGGGATATTTATTTTTTCCCCATTGACCTCAATG
Organism: Rhinopithecus roxellana; assembly: GCF_007565055.1. Taxonomy (NCBI): domain Eukaryota; kingdom Metazoa; phylum Chordata; class Mammalia; order Primates; family Cercopithecidae; genus Rhinopithecus; species Rhinopithecus roxellana. The sequence continues at coordinate 4,678,926 of NC_044557.1, read as the reverse complement.
GGATCACAAATCTCCCTGGACAGATTTTCCATTTATAGTACTTCCAACATGCTGGATCAAAATAAATTATTAACCCTGTGAGATGAATCCACACAAAACAAAGCAGTTTCACAGATAGCTTCTTTCTAGGTTTTATCTGGGGATATTTGCTTTTAACTTACAGACTTCAGTGGGCACAAAAATGTACCTTAGCAGATTCTACAAAAACAGTGTTTCCAACAGCGGGATCAAAAGAAGGGACTAACTGCGTGAGATGAATCCACAGACTACAAAGCAGTTTCACAGATAACTTTTTTGTAGTTTTTATCAGGGATTATTCAGTTATTTCACACAGGCCTAAATGGGCTCCCAAACCTCCCTTCGCAGATTCTCCTAACAAATGTTTCCAACATAGTGAATCCAAAAGAAGGATTTACTTTATGAGATGAATCCACACAACAAAAGGAGGTTTCACAGTTTATTTCTAGTTTTCATCTGAGTATATTCTCTTTTTTTCACATAGGCCTGAAAGGGCTCTGTAACATCCCTTTGAAAATACTCCAAGTAGAGTAATACTATATTACTAAATCAAAAGAATGGTTTAACTCTGTGAGCTGAATCCACGCATCACAAGACAGTTTCACAAATAGTTTCTTTCTAGTTTTTATCTGAGGACATTCGATGTTTCCCTGTAGACTTCAATGTGCTCCCAAATGTGTCTCACAGATTCTCCAAAAAGAATGTTTTCAACCTGCCACATCAAAAGGAAAGTTTAACTCTGCAAGATGAATCCACACATCACAAAGGAGGTTCACAGATAGCTTCTTTATAGTTTTAAATGTAGAATAATCAATTTTTCTGCATAGGCATCAAAGGGCTTCCAAACGTCATCTCACAGATTCTGCTATGAGAGTGTTTCCAATCTGATGTGTCAAAGGAAAGGTTTAACTTTGTGAGCTGAATTCAAACATCCCAAGGCTGTTTCACAGGGAGCTTCCTTCTAGTTCTTATCTGGGGATATTTGGTGTTTCTCCATGGGCCTCAATTGGTTCTGAAATGTCACTTCCCAGATTCATGAAAAAGAATTATTTCCAACCTGCTAAGTGAAAGGAAAGGATCAGTTCTGTTAGATGAATCCACACATCACAAAGCAGTTTCACAGAGAGCTTCTATCTAGTTTTTATCCAAGGATATTCTTTTTTTCCCAATAGGCCTCAATGGCCTCCAAAATGTCCCTGTGCAGACTCTTAAAAAACAAAGTTTCCAACCTCCTGAATCAAAAGAAAGGGTTAACTCTGTGAGATGAATCCACATATCACAAAGCAGTTTCACAGATAGCTTCTTTACAGTTTTATTCTGTGGATATTTGATTTTTCACCATTGGCCTCAATAAGTTCCAAATGTCCCTTTGCAGATTCTCCAAAAAGAGAGTTTCCAAATTGCTGTATCAAGAGAAAGGTTAAACTCTGTGAGATAAATCCACACATCACAAAGTGGTTTCACAGATAGTTTCTTTCTAGTTTTTATCTTGGGATATTCGGCTGTACCCCATAGATTTGCATGGGTTTCCAAATGTTTCTTCACAATTTCTCCAGAAAGAGTTCCTACAATGTGCTGAACCAAAAGAAAGGTTTAACTCTGTGAGATACATCCACACATCACAACAGAGTTTCACAGATAGTTTCTTTCTAGTTTTTATCTAGTGATATTTGGTGTTTTCCTATAGTCCTCAATGGGCTTCCTAAATATCCCTTCACAGATACTCAAAAAGAGTGTTTCCAACTTGCTGAATCAAAATGAAGGTTTAACTCTCTGTGATGTATCCACAAATCAAAAAGCTGGTTCACAGATAGTTTCTTTCTAGTGTTTATCTGAGGGTATTTGGATTTTTCCCCATTGGCCACAATGCACTCCCAAATGGAATTTTGTAGATTCTACAAAATTACAATGTTTCCAACCTGCTGAATCAAAAGAAAGATTTAACTCTACGAGTAGAATCCATACATCTCAAGGCAGTTACACAGAGAGTTTCTATTTTAGTTTTTATCTGGGGATATTCAGTTTTTCCCCATGGACCTCAATGGGCTGTTTAAGATCCCTTCACATATTCTACGAAAAGCGTGTTTCCAACCTCCTAAATCAACAGAAAGTGAAACTCTGTGACATGAATCCACACGTCACAAAGCAGTTTCAAAGATAACCTCTTTCTAGTTTTCCTCTGGGGATATTCTGTTTTTCCCTGGAGGCCTCAATTGGCTCCCGAATATCCCTTAGCAGATTCTCCAAAAAGACTGTTCAGTACCCACTGAATAAAAAAAAGAAAGGTTTAACTCTATGAGATGAATCCACATATCACAAAGCAGTTTCACGGATAGCTTCTCCCTATTTTTTATCTGGTGATATTCAATTTTAATCCACATGACTCAATGGTCTCCCAAATATGCCTTCACAGGTTCTCCAAAAAAAGTGTTTCTAATCTGCTGAATCAAAACAAATGGTTAACTCTGTGAGATGAATCCAGATATCCCACAGCATGTTTCACTGATAGCTTCTTTCTAGTTTTTATCTGTGGATATTCTGTTATTCTCCATAGGTCTCAATGGGCTCCCAAATGTCTCTTCACAGATTTTCCAAAAAGAGTGTTTCCAACTTGCTGAATGTAAAGAAAGGTTTAACTCTAAGAGATGAATGCACACATCACAAAGCACTTTCACAGATAGCTTCTTTCTAGTTTTCTATGTGTGAGTATTTGATTTTACCTTATAGGCTTCAATATTCTCCAAAGAGATCCTTTGAAGATTCCCCAAAAAGTATTTCCAACCAGCTGAATCAAAAGAAAGGTTTAACTCTGTGAGATGAAGGCACACATCATAAAGCAGTTTCACTCATCGCTTATTTCTAGTTTTTATCTGGGTATATTCCATTTTTCCCCATTGGCCTCAACGGGCTCCAAATTGTCCTTTCGCAGATTCTTCAAAGAGAGCGTTTCCCACCTACTGAATCAAAAGAAAGTTTTAATTCTATGACTTGAAGCAACACATCACAAAGTGGTTTCATAGACAGCTTCTTTCTAGTTTTTATCTGGGGATTTTCTGTTTTGTTGCATAGGCCTCAAAGTATTCCTAAATGTATTGTTGCAGATTCTACAAAGAGAGTGTTTCCAACCTGCTGAATCAAAAGAAAGATTTAACTTTGTCAGACAAGCCCACACATCACAAATAAGCTTCTAGTAGATCTTATTACTCGGTTTTATTTGGGAATATTCAGTTTTTCCCCATAAGCCCCAATGGGCTCTTAAATGTCCCTTTGCAGATTCTAAAGAAAAAATGTTTGCTGCCTGTTGACTGAAAAGGAAGGTTTAACTCTGTGAGAGGAATCCACACACCAAAAAGCACTTTCACAGATATTTTCTTTCTGTTTTTTTTCCTCAGGATATTCTGTTTTTCCTTGTAGGCCACAATGGGTTCCCAAATGTCCTCTGGAAGATTCTCCAAAAAAAGTTTTTCCAACCTGTGGAATCAAAAGAAAGGTTTAACTCTGTCAGGTGAATCCACACATCACAAAGCTGTTTCACAGAATGCTTCCTTCTAGTTTTCATCTGGTGATATTTCTGTTTTTTTTTTTTTTTTTTTTTTTTCTCATAGGCCCCAATGGGCTCTCAAATGTCCCATCACAGATTCTCCAAAAAGAATATTTCCAACTTGCTGAATCAAAAGAATTTTTTAACTGTATGATCAAAAACAGTATCACAGATAGCTTCTTTCTAGTTTGTATCGGGATATTCTGTTTCTTTTTTTTTTCATGGGCCTCAGTGGGCTCCCAAATGTCCATTCACAGATTCTTTAAAAAGAGTGTTTCCAACCTGCTGAATCAAAAGGAAGTTTTAACTCTGTGAGACGAATCCACACATCATGTATGAGTTTCATAGATAGTTTCTTTCTAGTTTTCATCTGTTCACATTCAGTTTTATCCCATAGTCCTCAAGGGAGAATATTGAAGCCTATAAATGTCCCTTTGCAGATTCTCCAAAAAGAGTGTTTCCAATTTGCTGAATCAATAGAAAATTTAACTCTGTGTGTTGAAGAATTCACACATCACAAAGCAGTTTCACACAAAGCTTCTTTCTAGTTTCTACTTGAGGATATTCGGTTTTTTCCCTCAGACCTCAACGGGCTTTCAAATGTCCCTTTACAGATTCTCCACAAAGAGTTTTTCCAACCTGTTGCATAAAAACAAAGGTTTAACTCTGTGAGATGAAAAAGTACCTGTCAAAGAAGTTTCACAGATAGCTTCTTTGTAGTTTTATCAGGAAATATTCAGTGTTTCCCCATAGGACTCAATGGGCAACAAATTGTTCCTTCGCAGATTCAACAAAAAGAGTGTTTCCAATCTTTCTAATGAAAAGTAAGTCTTAACTCTCTGAGATGAATCCACACTTCTCAAAAGAATTTTACAGATAGCTTCATTCTAGTTTTTATCTGGGGATATATGGTTTTTCCCCATAAGTCACAATGGGATCAGAAACATCGCTTCACAGATTCCACAAAAAGACTGTGTACGATCTTCTGAATCAAAAGAAAAGTTTATCTCTGTGAGATGAATCCACACATCACAAACCAGTTTTGCATATTGCTTCTTTCCACTTTTTATCTAGTCACATTCTGTTTTTCCTGGATGTATTCTGTTTTTAACCTTAGGCTTCAAAGGGCTTTCAAATGTCCTTCCACAAATTCTCCAAAATGAGTCTTTCCAACCTGCTGAATCAAAAGATAGGTTTAACTCTGTGAGATGAATTCAAATATCAGAAAGCAGTTTTACATATAGTTTCTTTCTAGTTTTTTCTGGTTATATTAAGTTTTTCCCCATGTGCCTCAATGGGCTCCCAATTGTCCCTTCGTGTATTGTTCCAAAAGAGTGTTTCCAACCTGCTGAATCAAAATAAAGGTTTAACTCTGTGATCTGAATCAACGCATCACAAAAGAGTTTCACAGAGAGCTTATTTGTAGTTTTAATCTGCGGATATTTGGTTTTGATGCATAGGCCTCAAAGGACTCCCAAATATATCTCCACAGATTGGACAAAAAGAGTGTTTCCAAGCTGCAGAATCAAAAGAAAAGTTTAACTCTGTAAGGTGAATCCACGCATCACAAAGCAGTTTCATGGAAGCTTATTTCTAGTTTTTATCTGGGAATATTCAGTGTTTCCCCATAGGACTCAATGGGCTCTAAAATGTCCCTTCACAGATTCTACAGAAAGAAGGTTTCCAACCTCGTAAATCAAAAGGAAGGTGTACCTCCACACATCACAAAGCAATTTCACAGATAGCTTCTTTCTAGTTGTAGCCTGGGGATATTTTGTTTTTTCTTTGTAGGCCCCAGTGGCCTGCCAAATGTCCCCTATAAGATTCCCCAAAAAGAGTGATTCCAACCTGCTGAATCCAAAGAAAGGTTCAAATTTGTAAGGTGAATCCACACATCATAAGGTGGTTTCACAGATAGCTTCTTTCTAGTTTTTATCTTGGGGATTCAGTATTTTTCCATAGGCATCAATGGTCTCCAAAATGTCCCTTGGCAGATTATCCACAAAGAGTGTTTCCAACCTGCTGAATTGAAAGAAAGGTTTAACTCTGTGAGATGAATCCACACGTCAAAAAGCAGTTTAACAGATAGCTTCTTTCTAGTTTTTATCTTGGGGATTCAGTATTTTTCCATAGGCATCAATGGGCTCCAAAATGTCCCTTCCAGATTCTCTAAAAAGAGTGTGTCTAACCTGCTGAATCAAGGGAAAGTTTTAACTCTGTGAGATGAATATCTGCAATTCACAATGCAGTTTCCCAGGTACCTCTTTCTAGTTTCTATCTGAAAATATCAGTATTTTTTTCTCATAGGCCTCAATTGCCTCTGAAATGTCCCTTCACAGATTCTACAAATAGAATGTTTTCAACCTCCTGAATCAAAAGAAATGTTTAACTCTGTGAGATGAATCCACACATCATAAAGCAGTTTCACAGATTTCTTCTTTCATGTTTTTGTCTAGAGATGTTCTGTTTCACCCAAAAGGCATGAAAGGGCTTTCAAATGTCCCTTCACAGATTCTCCAAAAAGAATGTTTCCAACCTGCTGTATCAAAAGAAAGGTTTAACTCTGTGAAACGAATCCATACATCACACAAGAATTTTACAGATAGATTATTTCAAGTTTTTGTTTGTTGATATTCAGTTTTGCCCCACAGGAGTCAAAGGATTCCAAAATATTCCTTCACAGATTCTCCAAAAAGAGTGTTTCCAACCTACTTAGTCAAAACAAAAATTTAAGTCTGTGAGATGAATCCACATCTCACAAATCAGTTTCACAGATAGCTTCTTTGAAGTTTTTATCTGTGGATACTTAATTTTTCCCAATAGGCATCAATGGGCTGGCAAATGTTCCTTCAGAGAGCCTCCAAAAGAGTGTTTCCAACTTGCTGAATAAAAACAAAGGTTTAAACTCTGTGATATGAATAAACCCCTCACTAAGAAGATTCACTGATGGCTTCTTTCTAGTTTTTATCTAGAAATATTCATTTTTTCCCCTAAGGCCTCAATGGACAACAAAATGTTCCTTTGCAGATTGGAAAAAAAGAGTGTTTCCAACTTACCGAATCAAAAGAAAGTTTTAATTCTGTGAGATGAATCCACACATCACAAAGCAGTTTCACAGATACCTTATGTCTTGTTTTTACCTGGAGGTACTATGTTTTTCCTTATAGGCCACTATGGGTCCCAAAATGTCCCTTCGAAGACTCTCCAAGAAGAGTGTTTCCAACGTGCTGAATCAAAATACAGTTTGAACTCTGTGATATGAATCCACACATCACAAAGTAGATTCACAGATATCTTCTTTCTAGTATTTATCTGAGGATGTTTGTTTTTTTCCCATAGGCTACAATGGGTTTCCAAATGTGCCTTTGTAGAGTCTCTAAAAAGAGTGTTTCCAAACTGTTGAATCAAATGAAAGGTTTATCTCTGTGAGATCAATCCACCAATGACAAAGCAGTTCCTCGGATAGCTTCCTTCTAGTTTTAATCTAAGAATCTAAGAATAATCTTTTTTTGTCCTAGGTTGATGGCTCTCAAATATTCCTTTGCAGATTCTCTAAAAAGAGGTGTTATGACATGCTGAATCCAAAGAATGATTTTATTCTGAAAAATGAATCCACGCGTCACAAAGCAGTTTCACAGACAACTTATTTTCAATTTTTATCTGGGGAAATTTGCTTTTTCTCCATCAGCCTCCAAGGGCTCCCAAATGACCCTTCACGATTCTCCAAAAAGAGTGCTTCCAACCTCCTTAATAAAAACACAGATTTAACTCTGTAAGATGAATACACACATCACAAAGCAGTATCACAGGTAGCTTCTTTCGTGTTTTCATCTGGGGATATTCTCTTTTTCATCATAGGCCTCAAAGAGCTCCCAAATGTCCCTTTGCAGATTCTCCAGAAAGACTCTTTCCAACCTGTTGAATCAAAAGAAAAGTTGGACTCTGGGAGTTGGATCCATATATCACAAAGCAATTTCACAAATATATTCTTATTTTTTAATAGGAGTATTCAGTTTTTACCCCTAGCCATCAAAGGGCTCCCAAATGTCCCTTCACAGACTCTCCAGAAAGAGTGCTGCAGCCTGCTGAATCAAAGAAGGTTTAACTCTATGAGATGAATCCACATATCACAAAGCAGTTTCACAGATAGCTCCTTCCTAGTTTATATCTGGGGATATTCTGGGTGCTTTTCCCCATATGTCACAATGTTCTTTCAAATGTTTTCTCAAAAATTATCCAAAAAAAAGATTTCCAACTGCCTAATCAAAAGAAAATTTTCATTGTGTGAGATGAAGCCGCACATCACAAACAGTTCAACAAATTGCTTTTTCGCAGTTTTTATCTGGGGATATTCAGTTTTTCCCCATAGGCCTCAAGTGGCTCACAAATGTCTTTTTGCAGATTCTCTAAAAAGAGTGATCCTAAACACCTGAATCAAAAACAGGTTTAACTCTGTGGTTGAATCCAAACATCATAAATCAGTTTTATAGATAGCTTCTTTCTAGTTTTATCTGGATATATTATGTTTTCATCCATAGGTCTCAATGGTCACACAAATGTCCCTTCACAGAATATACAAAGAATGCTTCCAGTCTGCTGGATCCAAACAAAGGTTTAACTCTGTGAGATGAATCCACACATCACAAGGCAGTTTCACAGATAACCTCTTTATAGTTTTTATCTGCAGATATTTGGTTTTTCCCCATAGGCCTAAATTGGCTCCCAAATGTCCCTTTCCAGATACTCCAAAAAGAGTGTTTGCAACCTGCTGAAGCTTCCTTCTAATTTTTATCTGGGGATATTTGGTTTTTCCCCATAGGCGTTAATGTACTCCCAAATGCCTCTTTGCATATTTTACAAAAAGAGTGTTTACCCACTGCTGAACCAAAAGATTTACCCCCTTGTGTTGAATCCATACCTCATAAATCAGTTTCACAGATAGCTTCTTTCTAGTTTTTAATCTGGAGCTCCTTTCTAGTTTTTAATAGTTGGTTTTTCTCATAGACTTCAATGGGCTCCCAAATATCTTTTCACAGAATCTCCAAAAGAGTGTTTCCAAGCTGCAGAATCAAAAGAAAGGTTTAACTCTGTGATATGAATCCACATATCATGACGTAGTCTCACAGATATCATCTTACCAGTTTTTATCTGGGGATACTCGGTTTTTCCCCATAGACCTCAATGGGCTCCAAAATGTCCCTCACAGTTTCTCCAAAAAGAGTGTTTCCACTCTGCTCAATCAAAAGATAGATTTAACTCTGTGAGATGAATCCAAACATCACAAAGTAGTTTCATAAATTTCTTCTTTTTAATTTTTTTCTAGGTATATTCAGTATTTCACCATAGCCATCAATTGGCTTTCAAATGTCCCTTTGCAGATCCTTCAAAAACAGTGTTTCCATCCTGTTGAATCAAAGGAAAGGGTAAACTCTGTAAGATGAATCCACACATTAGAAGAGAGTTTCACAGATAGCTTCTTTTTACTTATCATCTGTGAATATTCGGTTTTTTTCCTCTAGGTCTTAAAGGGCTCCAAAATGTCCCTTCACAGATTCTCCAGTTAGAGTATTTTCAACCTGCTGAATCAAAAGAAAGGTTTAACTCTGTGAGATGAATCAACACATCTCAAAGCAGTTTCACAGATAGCTTCTTTCTAGTTTTTATCTAGCAGTATCAGTTTTTCCCAATAGCTCTCAACAGGCTGTCAAACATCCCTTCACGGATTCTCCAAAGAGAGTGTTTCAAACCTCCTGAGTCAAAAGAAAGTTTTAACTCTGTTAGATTAATCCACATATGACAAAGCATTTTCACAGATAGCTTCTTTCTAGTTTGTATCTGTGGTCACTCGATTTTTCCCCTAGGTCTCTATGGGTTCTCATATGTCAATATGTGGAAACCCCTAAAAGAGTATTTCCAAAATGCTATATCAAAAGAAATTTTTAACTATGTGAGATGATTCCATACCTCACAAAGCAGTTTGACCGAGAGCTACTTTTCTAGTTTTTATCTGGGGATATTTAGCTTTTACCCATGGGCCACTGTGAACTCCCAAATGTCCCTTCACAGTTTCTCCAAAAAGAGTGTTTCCCACCTTCTGCATAAAAAGGTAGGTTTAACTGTGTGAGATGAAATGACACATCAAAAAGTAGTTTCACAGATAGTTTCTTTCTAGTTTTTATCTGGTGATATTTGTTTTTGCCCTAGAGGCTTCAATGGACTCTGAATTGTCCCTTGCAGACTCTCCACAAAGAGTGTTTCCAATCTGTTGAATCAAAAGGAAGGTTTTACTTTGTGAGATGAACCCACACATCACAAATCGGTTTCACAAGTAGGTTCTTTCTAACTTTTATCTGAGGATGCAGGGCTTTTCCCCATACACCTTAATGGGCTTTCAAATGTCTCTTTGCGTATTCTTCAAACAGGGTGCTTTCAACGTGCTGAAACAAAAGAAAGGTTTAATGCTGGTAGATGGATCCACACATCACAAAACAGTTTCACAGACAGCTTATTTTTAGTTTTTATCTGCATATATTCAATTCTTTCCCACAGGCCTCAAGGGGCTCCCAAATGTCCCTACGCAGATTCTCCAAAATGAGTGCTTCCAACCGGCTGAATCAAAATAAATGTTTAACTCTGTGAGATGAATCCATACATTACAAGGAAATTTAATAGATAGTTCTTTCTAATTTTTATCTATGGATATTTAGATTTCCCAATCGACCTCAATGGATTTCAAAATATCTCTTCACAGATAATTCAAAAACAGTGTTTTCATCTTACTGAATCAAAAGAAGGTTTAAGTACATGAGATGAATCCACACATCACAAAGAAGTTTCACAAATAGTTTCTTTCTAATTTTTATCTGAGGATTTTCGTTTGTCCCCATAGGCCTCAATGGGCTCCCAAATGTCCCTTCACAGATTAACCAAGCTAGTGCTTCCAATCTGCTGAATAGAAAGAAAGGTTTAAATTTGTAAGATGAATCCACAAATCCCAAAGCAGTTTCACGGGTAGATTCTCTCTAGTTTTTCCTCTATTGATATTTGATTTATCCCCATAGGCCTCAATGAGCTCCCAAATGTCCCTTTGCAGATTCTCCAAAAAGAGTGTTTCCAACCTGCTGTATCAAAATAAATGTTTAACTCTGTGAGATGAATCCACACATCACAAAGCAGTTACAACATATTTTCTTTCTACTTTTTATCTGGGGACAATCAATTTTTTCCCCATTGGACTCAATGGGCTTCAAAATGTTCCTTTGCAGATTCTGCAAAAATTTTTCCAACCTTCTTAGTTAAAAGAAATGTTTAACTTTGTGACATGCATCCACACGTCACAAAGCAGTTTGCCAGATAGCTTCTTTTTAGTTTTTATCTGGGGATATTTGGTGTTTTCCTATAGGCCTAAAAGGGCTCCAAAATGTCCCTTCACAGATTGTCTAAAACCAGTGTGCACCAGCTGTTGGATCAAAAGAGAGGAAGTAACTCTGTGAAATGAATCCATAAAACAAAAATCAGTTTCACACATTTTTTCATTCCAGATTTTATCTTTGGATATTCACTTTTTAGTTACAGGCTTCATTACAGGTAGTGGGTACCCAAATGTTCCTTTGTAAATTCTACAAAAGAGTGTTTCTAATCTGCTGGATCAATAGAAAGATTTAACTATGTGAGACGAATCCACACATCACAAAGCGCTTTCACAGATAGAGTCTTTCTTGTTTTTATCTGGGGATATTCTGTTTACCCCTTATAACTCAAAGGGGTCCCAAATGTCCCTTCACAGATTCTACACAAAGAGAGTTTCCACCCTGCTGAATCAAAAGAAAGAATGAACTCTGTGAGATGAATCCACACATCATAAAGCAGTTTTACTGATAGTTTCTTTCTAGTTTTTAACTGGATATTCAGTTTTTCCTCGTAGGCCTGATTGAGATCCCAAATGTCCTTTCACAGATTCTCCAGAAAGAGTGTTTTCAACCTACTGGATCAAAACAAAGATTTAACTCTGTGAGATGAGTCCACACATCACAAAACAGTTTCACAGATAGTTTCTTTCTAATTTTTTGTCTGGGGATATTCAATTTTTTCCTAGCATAATGGGCTCCAAAATGTCTGTTCACAAATTCTCCAAAAGGATTTTTTCCAACCTGCTGAATCAAGACAAAGTTTAACCCTGTGAGATGAATCCACACCTCACAAAGCAGTTTCACATGTAGCTTCTTTCTAATTTTTATCTGTGGATATTGAGTTTTCTCCCATAGGCCTCAGTGTTCTCCCTAATGTCCCTTTGAAGTTTCTCTAAAAAGTGTTTCCAACCTGCTGATTGAAAAGAAACCTTTAACTCTGTGAGATGAACCTACAAATTATAAAACTGTTTCTCAGATAGCTTCTTTGTAGTTTTTATCTGAGGATATTCGGTTTTCCCCCATAGGCCTCACTGGGCTCCCAAATGTCCCTTCACAGATTCTCCCAAAAGAGTGTTTCCAACCTGCTGAATCAAAATAAAGGTTTAGCTCTATGACATGAATTCACACATCACAAAGCATTTTCACAGATAACTCCTTTATAGTTTTTATCTTGGGATGTTTGATTTTTATCTATAGGCCTCATCCACTCCAAAATTTTCCTTCACAGATTCTTCAAAAAGAGTGTTTCCAACCTGTGGAATCAAAAGCAATGTTTAATTCAGTGAGTTGAATCCACACATCACAAAGCAATTTCATACATATATTCTTTCAAGTTTTTATCTGGGAATGTTCATTTTTGACACTAGGCCTCAAAGGGCTTTAAAATCTCTCTTCACAGATTCTGAAAAAAGAGTATTTCCAACCATGCTGATTAAAAAAAAAAAGTTTAAGTTTGTGAGATGAATGTACACATTGTACATCAGTTTTAGAGATAGCTCTTTTTCTGGTTTTTATCTGTGGATATTCGGTTTTTCCCCAGAGGTCTCAATGGGCTTCAAATTCTCCCTTCACAGATTCTCCAAAAACTGTGTTTTCAACTTGTTGAATCAAAAGAAACGTTTGTCTCTGTAAGATGAATCCACACATCACAAAGCAGTTTCACATATAGCTGCTTTTTGTTTTCATCTTGGGATATTCTTTTTTTTTTTTTTTTACCATAGGCCTCACTGGCTCCCAAATGTCCCTTTGCAGATCCTACAAGAAGAGTGTTTTCAACCTGCCGAGTCAAAAGAAACATTTATCTCTGTGAGATGAATGCACACATCACAAACCCTTTCATAGATTGCTATTCTCTAGCTTTTATCATGGGATATTCAGTTTTTTTCCATAGGCCCCAATAGTTCCCAAATGTTTCTTAGCTTATTCACCAAAAACAATGTTTCAAACCCTTTGAATCAAAAGAAAATTTTGACACTGTGAATAGAGTCCACATATAATAAAGCAGTTTCACAGATAGCTTCTTTCTAGTTTTTATCTGGGGATATTTGGTTTTCACTTATAGGCCTTAATGGGCTCTCAAATGTCCCTCCTCAGATTCTACAAAAACAGTGTCTCCAACCAGCTGGATCAAAAGAAGGGATTCACTCTGTGAGATTAATCCACACATTACAAAGCAGTTTCATGGATAGCTTCTTTGTAGTTTTTATCTGGGGATTTTCAGTGATTCATAGTAGGCCTCAATGGGCTCCCAAATGTCCCTTCACAGATTCTCCATTAATAAGTGTTTACAACGTGGTGAATCTAAAGAAGGGTTTACTCTGTGAGATGAATCCACACATCAAAAAGAGATTTCATTGATAGCTTCTTTCTAGTTTTTATGTGGGTATATTACAATTTTTCACATAGACCTCAATGGGCTCCAAAACGTCCCTTCAGAGACTCTCCAATTAGAGTAATTCCAACCTGCTGAATCAAAAACATCATGTAACTCTGTGAGCTGAATCCAGACATCACAAGGCAGGTTCACAGAGAGCTTCTTTGTAGTTTTTATCTGGGGATATTTGGTGTTTCCCCAAAAGACTCAATGGGCTCCCAAAGCTCCTTTGCACATTACCCAAAAAGGGTGTTTCCAATTTGCTGATTGAAAAGAAAGGTTTAACTCTGTAAGATGAATCAACATATCACAAAGCAGGTTCACCAGTAGCTTCTTTATAGTTTTCAACTTAGAATATTTGGCATTTCTGCATAGGTGTCAATGGGCTCCCAAATGTCATTTCACAGATTCTTAAAAGGAGTGAATCAAAAGAAAGGTTTAGTTCTGTGAGATGAATACACACATCACAAAGCAATTTCAGAGATAGCATCTTTATAGTTTTTATCTGGGGATATTTGCTTTTTTGCCCTTGGCCTCATTAATCTCCCAGTAATTCCTTCACAGATTCTCCAAAAAGAGTGTTTCCAACCTACTGAATGAAAAGAAAGGTTAACTTCTGTGAGATGAATCCACACATCACAAAGCAGTTTCACAGATAGCTTCTTTATGGTTTTTATCTTGGGATATTTGGCTTTTCCCTACAGAATTTCATGGGTTTCTAAATGCCCCTTCACAGATTCTACATAAAAGTGTTTCCAACCTGCAAAATCAAAAGAAAGGTTTAACTCTGTGAGATGAATCCACACATTAAAAAGCAGTTTCACAGATAGCTTCTTTCTAGGTTTTATCTTGGAGTATTATGTTTCACCATAGGCCTCAATGTGCTCACAAATAATTCACAGATAATCCAGTTAGAGGGTTTCCAACCTGCTGAATCAAAACAAAGGTTTAACTCTGTGAGCAGAATCCATACATCACAATAGAGTTTCGCAGATAACTTCTTTCTAGTTTTTATCTGGCAGTATTTCGTATTTACCCATAGGCCTCAATGGGCTTTACAATGTCCCTTTGCAGATTCTCAAAAGCAGTGCTTCCAACCTTCTGAATCAAAAGAAAGGTTTAACTCTGTGAGATTAATCTGCACATCTAAAGGCCGGTTCCCCACAGGCCTCAGTAGGCTCCCAAATGTCCCCTCACACATTCTCCAAAAAGAGTGTTTCCAACCTGCTGAATCAAATGTTTATCTCTGTGAGATGAATCCACACATCAGAGCAGTTTTGCATATAGCTTATTTCTTTTTTTTTTTCTAGGAATATTCTGTTTTTCTTCATAGTCCTCAATGGGCACTGAAATGTCCCTTCTCAAATTCTGTAAAAGAGTGTTTCCAACCCGCTGAACCAAAAGAAAAGTTTACAGTCTCTGAGGTGAATCCACACCTCAAAATTCAGTTTCACAGGTAGCTTCATTCTAGTTTTTATCTCGGGAAATTTTGTTTTTCCTCATAAACCTCAATGGGCTCCCAAATATCACTTCACTGATTCTCCACAAAGAGTATTTCCAACCTACTGAATCAAAAGAAATGTTTAACTCTGTGGGATGAGTGCACCCATTACAAAGCAGTTTCACAGATAGCTTCTTTCCAGTTTTTATCTGGGGATATTTAGGTTTTTACTTACATGCTTCAAAGGACTCCCAAGTGTCCCTTTGCAGATTCTACAAAAAGAGTGATTCTAACTTCGTGAATCAAAACAATTGTTTAATTTTTTGAGATAAATTCATACCTCACAAAGCAGCTTTACAGATAGCTTCTTTGTAGTTTTAAATGGGGATATTAGAATTTTCATCATAGACCTCAACTGGTTCCCAAATGTACCTTTGCAGATTCTCCAAAAATGTGGTTCCAACCTCTGAATCCAATAAAAGTTTAGCTCTGTGAGATGAATCTACATATCACAAAAATGTTTCACAGATAGCTTCTTTCTAGTTTTTATCTAGGGATATCCAGTTTTTCACAATAGGCCTCAACGGGCTCCCAAATGTCACTTTGCAGATTCTTTAAAAAGATTGTTTCTAACCTGCTGAATCAATAGAAACGTTTAACTCAGTGAGATTAACCCACACAACACAAAGCAGTTTCATAGATAGCTTCTTTCTAGTTATTATCTGGGGATATTTGCTTTTCCCCATAGGCCTCAATGGACTTCCAAGTGTCCCTTCACAGATAATCCAAAAAGAGTGTTTCAAACATGCTGAATATAAAAGAAGGTTTAACTCTGTGTGATGAATCCACAAATCAGAAAGCAGTTTCACAGGTAGCTTCTTTCTTTTTTTTTTTCTGAGAATATTTTGTTTTTACTTATAAGCCTCAAAGGGCTCCCAAATATCTCTTTGCAGATTCTACAAAAAAGAGTGTTTCTAACCTGCAGAAACAACAGTTCAACTCCAGTGAGCTGCATCCACATTTCAAACAGCAGTTTCACATTATCTGTGAAGTTTTAAATGGGGATATTACATTTTTCCTTATAGTCCTCAATAGTTTCCCAAAAGTTCATTCACAGATTCTCTTAAAAAAGTGTTTCCAACCTGCTGAACCAAAAGAAAGCTTTAGCTCTGTAAGGTAAATCCATACTTCACAAATCAGTTCCTCATATTGCTTCTTCCTAGTTTTTATCATCTGAGGATATTCTGTTTCCCCTCCTAGGCCACAATAAGCTCCCAGATGTCATTTTGCCCGATATCCAGTTACAGTTTTTCCAACCTGATGAATCCAAAAAGGTTTAACACTATGAGATGAATCCCCACCTCACAAGGAAGTTTGACAAATAGCTTCTTTCTAGTTTTTATCTGGGGATATTTGGTGTTTCCCCATAGGCCTCAATGGGTTCCCAAATGTTCTTTCCCAGATTGTTTACTAAGAGTAATTCCAACCTGCTGAATCAAAAGAAAGGTTAAACTCAGTGAATTGAATTCACACATCACAAAGTTTCACAGACGGAATTTTTTCTAGTTTTTATCTGAGAATGTTCAGTTTGTCCACATACGCCTCAATGGGCTCCAAAATGTCTCTTTGTCTGTTTTCCAGAAAGAGTGTTTCCAACCTATTGAATGAAAATAAAGTTTTACCTCTGTGAGATGTATCCACACATCACACACCATTTTCATTGATAGCTTCTTTCTAGTTTTGATGTGGGGATATTCGATTTTTTCCCTTAAGCCTCAATGGACTCCCAAATATTCTTTCACAGATTCTTTAAAAAGAGTTTTCCAACCTGCTGATTCAAAAGTTAGGTTTAACTCTGTGAGATGAATCCACACATAACAAAGCAGTCTCACAGACTGCTTATTTGTAGTTTTTATCTTTGGGTATTCAGTTTTTTCCAATAGGCCTCAATGGACTGTAAAATATCCCTTCGCAGATTCCCCAGAAAGAGTGTTTCCAAACTGCAGAATAAAAACATGAAGTTTATGTCTTTGAGAAGAATCCACGAATCACAAAGCAGTTTCACAGATAGCTTCTTTCTAGTTTTATCTGGGGATATTTGGGTTATTCACATAAGCTTCAAAGTCCCTCACATATTCTATAAGAGTGTTTCCAATGTGCTGAATCCAAACAAAGGTTTTACTCTGTTAGATCAATAAAACTCTCACAAAACAGTTTTACAGATAGCTTCTTTCTAGTTTTTATCTGGAGATATTCAGTTTCTCCCCATGGGTCTCAATGGGCTCCCAAAAGTCCCTTCACCGATCCTCAAAAAAGAGCCTTTCCCACCTGCTGAATCAAAAGAAAGACATAACTCTCTGACATGAATCCACACATCAAAAAGCAATTTCACAGATAGCTTCTTTCTAGTTTTTGTGTGTAGATTTTTGTTTTTTGTTTTTTTTTCTTATTGGCCTCAATAAGCTACCAAATGTCCCTTCGCAAATTCTCCAAAAAGAATTTTTTCTTCCTTCTGAATAAAAAGAAAGGTTTAACTCTGTGAAATGAAGGACACATATCACAACGCAATTTCATAGATATCTTCTTTCTAGTTTTTTTTCAGGGGCTATTCAGTTATTGCCCATAGGTCTCAAGGGGCTCCAAAATGTCCCTTCGTAGATTCTCCAAAAACAGTGTTTCCAACTTGCTGAATCTAAACAAAGGTTTAACACTGTGAGAAGAATCCACACATCACAAAACACTTTCACAGATAGTTTCTTTCTAGTTTTTTCTCTGGGGATAGTTGATTTTGCCTTATAGGCTTCAATAAGCTCCCAAGTATTCCTTAGAAGATCCTCCAAAAAATGTGTTTCCATTCTGCTGAATCAAAAGAAAAATTTAACTCTGTGAGTTGAAGGCACACATCACAAAGGCTGTTTCACACATAGCTTCTTTCTAGTGGTTTTCTGGGGATTTTTGGTTTTGCCACATAGGCGTCAAAGTGCTACCAAATGTAATATTGCAGATTCTACAAAAAGAGTGTTTCTAACCTGTTGAATCAAAAGAAAAGTTTAATTCTGTGAGATGAATCCAAATATCACAAAGCATTTTCACAGATACTTTCTTTCTCGTTTTTATCTGGGGACTTTTGTTTTGCTGAATAGGCCTCAAAGGGCTACCAAATGTGTGATTACAAACTCTACAAAAAGGATGTTTCCAACCTACTGAATCAAAACAAATTTTAACTCTGTGAGGTTAATCCACACATCACAAAGTAGTTACTTATATACCTTATTACTAGATTTTTTTCTGGGAATATTCTGTTTTTACCCTTAGGCTCTTAAATGTCCCTTCATAAAATCTACAGAAGGAATGTTTGCAACCTGCTAAATCAAAAGGAAGTTGTAACTCTATGAGATAAATCCACACATCACAAAGCGATTTCACAGATAATTGTTTTCTAGTTTATATCTCAGGATATTCTGTTTTTCCTTATAGGCCACAATATGCTCTAAAATGTCCCCTGGAAGATTCTCCAAAAACAGTGTTTCCAATCTGCAGAATCAAAAGAAAGGTTTGACTGTGTCAGGTAAATTCACACATCCAAAAGTAGTTTCACAGGTAGCTTCTTTCTAGGTTTTATCTGTGGATATTTGGTTTTCCATAGACCCCAATGGCTCCAAAATGTCCCTTCAGAGATTCTCCAAAAAAAGGGTTGCCAACCTGCTGAATCAAAAGAAAGGTTATCTGCATGAGATGAATCCACCCAGTTATGAAAGAGTTTCACAGATAGCTTCTTTCTAGTTTTCATCTGGATATATTCAGTTTTTTTCCATAGGCCTCAATAGGACTCCAAAATGTCCCTTCGTAGATTACTTAAAAAGTGTGTTTCCAACCTGCTGAATGAAAGGAAAGATTCAACTCTGTGAGATGAATCCTTACATCACTGAAGAGTTTCATGGATAGCTTCTTGCTAGCTTTTATCTATTCATATTCTGTTTTACCCCATAGGCCTCAAAGGGCTCCCAACTGTCCTTTTGCAGATTCTCCAAAAAGAGTCCTTTCAACTTGCTGAATCAAAAGAAATGTTTAATTCTGTGTGATGAATTCACACATCACAAAGCATTTTCACAGAAAGCTTCTTTCTAGTTTTTATTTGATGATACTTGGTTTTTCCCTATAGGCCTCAATGGGCTCCAAAATGTCCCTTCACTGATCCTTCAAAAAGAGTGTTTCCAACCTTTTGAATCCGAAGAAAGGTTTAACTCTGTTAGTTGAATCCAGAAAACACAAAGTACTTTCATAGACAGCTTCTTTTTAGTTTTTATCTGGGGATATTTTGTTTTTCTCCTTAGGCCTCAATGGGCTTTCAAAAGTTCCTTTGCAGATTCTCCAGAAAGACCGTTTCCAACCTGCTTAATCAAAACAAAGGTTTAAGTTTAACTCTGTGAGATTAATAAATCCCTAACAAAGAAGATTCACAGATGGCTTACTTGTAGTTTTTATAGGGAAATATTTGTTTTTCAACATAGGACTCAATGGGCACAAAATGTCCCTCTGCAGATTTGACAAAAAGAGTGTTTCCAACCTGCTGAATGAAAAGTAAGGCTTAACTCTGTGAGATGAATTTACACATCTCAAGGCAGTTTCACAAATAACTTCTTTCTAGTTTTTATCTCGGGAAACTCAGTCCTTCCCCAAAGGTCACAATTGGTTCAGAAATACCATGTCACATATTCTACAAAAAGAGAGTCTCCAACTTGCTGAATCAAAAGATAATTTTAATTCTGTGAGATGAATACACACATCACAAAGCAGTATCACAGGTAGCTTCTTTCTAGTATTTATCTGGGGATATTTGGTTTTCCAAAGGCCCCAATGGGCTCCCAAATGTCCCTTCAGAGATTCTCCAAAAAGAGTGCTTCCAAGCACCTGAATCAAAAGAAATGTTAAACTGTGTGAGATGGATCCACACATCATGAAACTTTTTCAAAGATAGCTTCTTTCTAGTTTTTATCTGGAAATATTCAGTTTTTTTTTCCATAGGCCTCAATGGCTCAAAAATGACCCTTCACAGATTCTTTAAAAAGAGTGTTTCCAAACTGCTGAATCAAAAGAAAGGTATAACTCTGTGAGCTGAATCCAGACAACACAAAGCACTTTCACACACAGTTTCATTTTAGTTTTTATCTGGGGTTATTCAATTTTTCCTTATGGGCACAAATTATCTCCCATTTCCCTTTACAGAATCTCCAGAAAGAGTGTTTCCAACTTGCAAAATCAAAAGAAACTTTTATCTCTGTGAGATGAATCCACACCTCAAAAACCAGATTCATAGATAGCTTCTTTTCAGTTTTTATCTACGGAAATTTGGTTTTTCCCTTAGGCTTCAGTGGGCTTTAAAATGTCCCTATGGAAATTCTCCAAAAACAGTGTTTCCAACCTGTTGAATAAAAATGAAGGTATAGCTCTGTGAGATGAATAATCCCCTAACAAAGAAAATTTACAGATGGCTTCATTCTAATTTTACAGGAAATACTCAGTTTTTCAATATAGGCCTCAATGGACAACCTAATGTCCGTTTCCAGATTCGACAAAATGAGTGTTTCCAACCTGTTGAATGGAAAGTAAGGCTTCACTCTGTGAGATGAATGCACCCATCTCAAAGCAGTTCCACAGATAGCTTCTTTCTAGTTTTTAATCTGAGGATATTTGGTTTTTCCCCCAAAAGCTTCAAAGGGCTCCCAAATATTCCTTCACAGATTCTCCAAAAAGAGCGGTTCTGACTTGCTGAATCAAAAAGAAGGTTTAACTCTGTGAGATGAATCCACACATCACATAGCAGTTTCACATGTTGTTTATTTCTAGTTTTTATCTGGACATGTTCTGTTTTTTCTTGCATTCCTTAATGAACTCCAAAATTTCCCCTCAAAGATATTTAAAAAACTGTGTTTCCAACCTGCTGAATTGAAAGATAATTTTAACTCTGGAGATGAATCCAAACATCACAAAGCAGTTTCACAGATAGTTTCTTTGTGGTTTTTACCTGAGTATATTTGGGTTTTCCCAACAGGCCTTAATGGACTGTCAAATGTCCCTTTGCAGATTTTTTCAAAAAGAGTGTTTCCAACCTGCTGAATCAAATGTAAGATTTCTCTCTTTGACATGAATCCATACATCACAAAGCAAATTCACAGATAGCTTCTTCCTAGTTTTTATCTGGAATTATTTGGTTTTTCCTCATAGGCCTCAGTGGCCTCCCAAACGTCCCTTCACAGATTCTACACAGAGTGTTTCCAACCTGCTGAATTAGAAGAAAGTTTTAACTCTGTGAGATAAATCCACAAATCACCAAACAGTTTCACAGATAGCTTTTTTCAAGTATTTATCTGGGGATATTCAGATTATTTACATAAGACTCAATGACCTTCCAAATGTCCCTCACAGATTCTACCAAAAGAGTGTTTCCAATGTGCTGTAATCAAAGCAATGGTTTTACTCTGTGAGATTAATATCCCCCTCACAAAGTAGTTTCTCAGGTAGCTTCTTCAGTTCTTTCTGATATGAATCAATGGGCTACAAAATGTCTTTTTGGAGAGTCTCCAAAGAGTGTTTCCAACTTGCTGCATAAAAACAAAGGCTTAAACTCTGTGACATGAATAAATTCCTCACTAAGAAGATTCACTGGTGGTTTCTTTCTAGTTTTTATCTGAAAATATTTGGTTTTTCCACATAGGCCTCAATGGGCAACAAAATGTCCCTTTGCAGATTCAACAAAAAGAGTGTTTCCAACTTGCTGAATCAAAAGAAAGGTTTAACTCTGTGAGATGAATTCACACATCACAAAGGAGTTTCAAAGGTAGCTTATTTCCTGTTTTTATCTGGAGATATTCTGTTTTTCATTATAGACCCAAATCAGCCCCAAAATGTCACTTCAGTGATTCTCCAAAAAGAGTGTTTCCAAGCTGCAGAATTAGAAGAAATATTTAACTCTGCGATGTGAATCCACACATCACAAAGCAATTTCACAGATAGCATTTTACCTGTTTTTACCTTGGGATATTTGGTTTTTCCCCATAGGCCTAAATGGGCTCCCAAATGTAACTTGCAGTTTCTCCAAAAAGAGTGTTTCCAACCTGCTCAATCAAAAGAAAGGTTTAAGTCTGTGAGATGAATCCACACATCACAAATCAGTTTCACAAATTTCTTATTCTAACTTTTTTCTAGGTATATTCTGTATTTCACCATAGCCATCAATGGGCTATCAAATGTCCTTTCACAGATTATTCAAAAACAGTGTTTCCAACCTGTTGAAACAAAATAAAGGTTTAATTCTGTGAGGTGAATCCACACATCACAAATCAGTTTCACAAATTTCTTATTTCTAATTTTTTCTAGATATATTCTGTATTCCACCATAGCCATCAAAGGGCTATCAAATGTCCTTTCACAGATTATTCAAAAACAGTGTTTCCAACCTGCTGAATCAAAAGAAATGGTTAACTCTGTGAGATGAATCCACACATCAGAAAAGAGTTTCACAGATAGCTTCTTTTTGCTTTGCATCTGTGGATATTCGGTTTTTCCCTGTAGGCCTTAAGCATCTCCAAGGTGTCCCTTCACAGATTCTCCAGTTTGAGTGTTTCCAACCTGCTGAATCAAAAGAAAGGTTTAACACTGAGAGACTGACACATCTCAAAGTAGTTTCACAGATAGCTTCTTTCTAGTTTTTATCTGGGGATAACAGTTTTTCCCAGTAGGCTTCAAAGTGTCCTTTTGTAGATTCTCAAAGAAGAGTGTTTTCAACCTGCTGAATCAAAAGAAACATTTGAGTCTGTGAGATGAATCCACACATCACAAAAGAGTTTCACAGATAGCTTCTGTCTACTTTTTATCTGATGATATTTGGTTTAGCCCATAGACCTCAGTGGGCTTCCAAATGTTTCTTTGCAAATTCTACAAAAAGTGTTTCCAGCAGGCTGAATCAAAAGAAACGTTTATCTCTGTGAGATGAATCCACAGCACAGAAAACAGTTTCACAGAATGTTTCTTTCTAGTTTTTATATGGGGATATTCGGTGTTTTTCTACATTCGTAAATAGCCTCTCACGTTTCCCTTCAGAGAATTTCCATAAAGAGCTTCCAAATTTTTCTGTGCAGATTCTACAAAAAGTGTATTTAAAATCTGCTGAATCAGAAGCAAGGTTTAATTCTGTGAGATGAATGCACACATCACAAAGCAGTTTCACAGATACCTTCTTTGTAGTTTGTATCAGGGACATTCAGTTTTTTTCATAGGCCTCACTGGGCTCCCAAAATTCCCTTTGCAGATTCTCAAAGAAGAGTATTTACAATCTGCTGAATCAAAAGAAAGCTTTAACTCTGTGAGATGAATCCACACATTGCAAAGCAGATTCACATACAGCTTATGTCTAGATTTTATCTGGGGATATGTGATTTTTCCCCAAAGGCCTCAAAGGACTTTCAAATGTTTCTTTGCAGATTCTCCAAAAAAAAAATGTTTTCAACCTAGTGAATAAAAAAGGTCAAATTCTTTGACATGAATCCACACATCAGAAAGCAGTTTCACAGATACTTTCTTTGTAGTTTGTGTATGTAGATATTCAGTTTTTCTTCCAAGGCCTCAATTGGTTACAAAAGGTCCCTCCACAGATTCTCTAAAAAGAGTGTTTCAAACCTGATGAATCAAACAAAGGTTTGTCTCGGTGAGTTTAATCAACACTATAAAAACAAATTACACTGATGGCTTCTTTCTAGTTTTATCTGGCGTATTTTTTTCCCATACCTCTCAATGTGTTCCCAAATGTCCCTTCACAGATTCTGCAGAAAGAGTGTTTCCATCTACTGAATCAAACCAAAGGTTTGACTCTGTGAGATGAATCCACACATCATAAAGTAGTTTCACGGATAGCATCTTTCTATTTTTTATCTGAGGATTCTCTCTTTTGCCCCATAATCCTCAATATTATTTCAAATGTCCCTTTGTATATTTCCAAAAGGGGTGTTCCCAACATGCTGAATCAAATGAAAGCTTTACCTCTGTGAGATGAATCCACACATCACACAGTCGTTTCACAGATATATTTTTTCTGGTTTATATCTGGAGATATTCTTTTTTTCTTCATAGGCCTCAGTGGACTCCCAAATGTCCCTTCACAGATTCTCCAAAAAGAGAGTTTTCAACAAGCTGAAGCAAAATAAATGTGAAAGATTTAACTCTGTAAGATAAATAAACACGTCACAAAGCAGTTTCACAGATAGATTCTTTCTATTTTTATCTGGGGATATTTTGTTTTTCCCCATAGACACCAAGACGTTTCCAAATCTCCCTTTGAATATTCTCCAAAAAGAGTGTTTCCAACCAGCTGAATCAAAAGGAACGTTTATCTCTATGAGATGAACCCACACATCTTAAAACAGTGTCACAGACAGCTTCCTTCTAGTTTTTATCTGGAGATATTCAGTTTTTCCCCATAGGCCTCAATGTGCTCCCAAATGTCCCTTTGCAGATTCTTCAAAAATAGTGTTTCGACCTTGCTGAATCAAAAATATGCTTTTTCTCTGTAAGCTGAATCAATACATCACAAAACAGTCACACAGATTGCTTCTTTCTAGTTTTTATCTGGAGATATTCTGTTTTTCCCAGTAGGCCACAATGGGTTCTAAAATGTCCCTTCACAGATCCTTCACAAAGAGTGCTTCCAAATTGCTGAATTAAAAGAACATTTTATCTCTGTGCAGTGAATTCACACATCACAAAGCATTCTCACAGAGAGCTTCTTTCTAGTTTTTTTCTGGGCATATTTGGTTTTTCCCTCTAGGGCACAGTGGCCTAAATGCCCCTTCACTGATTCTCCAAAAGGAGTGTTTCCAAACTCCTGAATCAAAGGAAAAGTTTAGCTCTGTGAGGTGAATCCAAACATCACAAAGTCCTTTCACAGACAGCTTCTTTCTCATTTTTATCTGGGGGCCTCAATGGGATTCCGAATGTCCTTTCACAGACTCTACAAAAAGAGTGTATCAAATTTGCTGAATCAAAAGAAAGGTTTAACGTGTGAGATAAATCTGCACATCAAAAAGTAGTTTCACAGATATCTTCCTTCTAGTATTTATATGGGTATATCACCTTTTTTCCATTAGGCCTCAATGGGTTTCCAAATATCCCTTCAAATATTCTACAGAAAGTTTCCAACCTGTTGTATCAAAAGCAAGGTTTAATTTTGTGAGATGAATCCACACAAGACAAAGTAATTTCACAGAGAGTTTCTTTCTCATTTTTATCTGTGGTTATTTTGTTTTTCCCCATAGGCCTCAATGGGCTCCCAAATATATTTTTGCAAATTTTACAAAAACAGTACTTCGAACCTGCTGAAAGAAAAGTTTACTTCTGTGAGTTGAATCTATGCATCACAAAGCAATTTCTCATATAGCTTCTTTCTAGTTTTTATCTAGGGATATTCCCTTTTTCTCCACTGGCCTGAATGGGCTCCCAAATGTCTTTTCACAGACTCTGCACAAAGATTGTTTCCAACCTGCTGAAGCAAAAGAAAAGTTTAACTTTGCAAGATCATTCCACACATCACAAAACAGTCTCACAGATAGCTTCTTTTTAATAGTTATCTGGGGATATTCGGTTTTTATCCCTAGGCCTCAATGGGCTCCCCTTTGTACTTTGCAGATTCTACAAAAAGAGTGTTTCCAACGTGTTGAATGATAAAAACATGCTTAACTCTTTGAGATGAATGAACATATCACAAAGCGATTTCACAGAGAACTTCTTTCTAGTTATAATCTGAGGATATTTGGTATTTTGACTTAGGCCTCAATAGGCTCCTAAATGTCTATCACAGATTCTTTAAAAAGAGTGTTTCTAACTGGATGTATCAAAAAAGATTTGACCCTGTGAAATGAACCACACATTATAAAGCAGTTTCACAGATAGCTTCTTTCCAGTTTTTATCTGGGGATATTCACTTTTTCATGATATGCCTCAATGGGCTTAAATATGTCCCTTCATACATTTTGTAAGATAAGTTTTTCCAACCTGCTGGTTCAAAAGACAGGTTTAACTCTCTGAGGTGGATCCACAGATCACAAAGACGTTTCACAGGTAGCTTTTTTCCATTTTTATCAGGGGATGTTCAAATTTATTCCATAAGCCTTAAAGGACTCCAAAATGTCCCATTGCAGATACTCCAAAGAGTGTTTCCAACCTGCTTAATCAAAAGAAAGGTTTAACTCTGTAAGATGAATCCACACATTACAAACCAGTTTCTCAGATAGCTTCTTTCTAGTTTTTATATCAGGATATTCAGGTTTTATCCATAGGCCTCGATGGTCTTTCAAATGTCCCTTCTCAGATTCTCTAAAAAGAGTGTTTCCAAACTGTCGAATTAAAAGAAAGGTTTAAATGTGGGAGATGAATTCACATATCACAAAGCAGTTTCATAGATAGCTTCTTTCTAGTTTTAATCTGGGGAAATTCAATTTTTCTCCTTATGCATCAACGGGCTCCAAAATGTCTTTTTGCAGATTCCCAAAAAAGAGAGTTTCCAACATGCTGGATCAAAAGACAGGTTTAACTCTTTGAGATTAATCCACACATCATAAAGCAGTTTCACAGATTTCTTCTTTCTAGTTTTTTTCTGGGGATATTCAGTTTCTCCCCATAGGCCTTCATGGGCTCCCAAATATCCCTTTGCAAATTCTGTAAAAAGACTGTTTCAAACTTGCTGAATCAAAAGATAGGTTTATCTCTGTCAGATGAATCCACACATCAAAAATAAGTATCGCAGGTAGCTTCTTTATACTTTTTATCTGAAGACATTTGCCTTTTCTTTATAGACCACATTGGCTCCCAAAGGTCATTTTGCAGATTCTGCAATTAACCTCTTTCCAACCTGCTGAATCAAAAAAAGCTTTAAATCTGGCAGCTGAATCCATACATCATACAGTAGTTTCACAGACAGTTTCTTTATAGTTTTTATCTGGGAATATTGATGTTTCCCCCAGGCCTCAAATGGTACCAAAATATTCCTTCACAGATTCTCCAAAAGCATTTTAACTCTGTGAGACAAATCCATGCATCACAAAGCAGTTTAACAGATAACTTCTTTCCAGTTTTTATCTTGGGATGTTCACTTTTTTACCATAGACCTCAATGGGCTCCCAAATGTCCCTTTGCCGATTCTGTAAAAAGAATGTTTTCAAACTGCTGAATCAGTAGAAAAATTTAACTCTGTGAGAAGAAATCACATATCAGAACGACTAGCCTGTTTCCAACCTGCTGAATCAAAAGAAAGCTTTAAATCTGTGATCTGAATCCATACGTCACACAGCAGTTTCACAGATAGCTTCTTCATAGTTTTTACCTGGGAATATTTGGTGTTTCCCCATACAGCTCAAAGGGCACCAAAATGTTCACTCACAGATTCTCCCAAAAAGGTTTAATTCGGTGAGAGAAATCCACACATCACAAAGCAGTATCACAGAGAGCTTCTTTCTAGTTTTTATGTGGGGATAATCAGTTTCTAATTATAGGCTTCAATGGTCTCCAAAATGTCACTTCACAGATTCTACAAAGAGTGTTTCCTACCTGCAGGATCAAAGAAAGGTTAACTCTGTGAGATGAATCAACACATCACAAAGCAATTACACAGATAGTTTTTTTCTAGTTTTTGTCTGTAGGTATGTGGTGTTTTTCTGTAGGCTACAATGGGTTCCCAAGTGTCCTTTCACAGATTCTCAAAAAGAGAGTTTCCCCCACCAGTAACAGACAAGCAGAGAGCCAAATCAGGAATGAACTTCCATTCACAATTGCTTCAAAGAGAATAAAATACCTAGGAATCCAACTTACAAGAGATGTCAAGGACCTCTTCAAGGAGAACTACAAACCACTGCTCAGTGAAATCAAAGAGGACACAAACAAATGGAAGAACATACCATGCTCATGGATAGGAAGAATCAACATCGTGAAAATGGCCGTACTGCCCAAGGTTATTTATAGATTCAATGCCATCCCCATCAAGCTACCAATGAGTTTCTTCACAGAATTGGAAAAAACTGCTTTAAAGTTCATATGGAACCAAAAAAGAGCCTGCATTGCCAAGACAATCCTAAGTCAAAAGGACAAAGCTGGAGGCGTCACGCTACCTGACTTCAAACTATACTACAAGGCTACAGTCACCAAAACAGCATGGTACTGGTACCAAAACAGAGATATAGACCAATGGAACAGAACAGAGTCCTCAGAAATAATACCACACATCTACAGCCATCTGATCTTTGACAAACCTGAGAGAAACAAGAAATGGGGAAAGGATTCCCTATTTAATAAAGGGTGCTGGGAAAATTGGCTAGCCATAAGTAGAAAGGTGAACCTGGATCCTTTCCTTACCCCTTATACGAAGATTAATTCAAGATGGATTAGAGACTTAAATGTTAGACCTAATACCATAAAAACCCTAGAAGAAAACCTAGGTAGTACCATTCAGGACATATGCATGGGGAAGGACTTCATGTCTAAAACACCAAAAGCAACGGCAGCAAAAGCCAAAATTGACAAATGGGATCTCATTAAACTAAAGAGCTTCTGCACAGCAAAAGAAACTACCATCAGAGTGAACAGGCAACCTACAGAATGGGAGAAAATTTTTGCAATCTACTCATCTGACAAAGGGCTAATATCCAGAATCTACAAAGAACTCAAACAAATATACAAGAAAAAAACAAACAACCCCATCAAAAAGTGGGCAAAGGATATGAACAGACATTTCTCAAAAGAAGACATTCATACAGCCAACAGACACATGAAAAAATGCTCATCATCACTCGCCATCAGAGAAATGCAAATCAAAACCACAATGAGATACCATCTCACACCAGTTAGAATGGCAATCATTAAGAAGTCAGGAAACAACAGGTGTTGGAGAGGATGTGGAGAAATAGGAGCACTTTTACACTGTTGGTGGGATTGTAAACTAGTTCAACCATTATGGAAACCAGTATGGCAATTCCTCAAGGATCTAGAACTAAATGTACCATATGACCCAGCCATCCCACTACTGGGTATATACCCAAAGGATTATAAATTATTCTACTACAAAGACACATGCACACGTATGTTTATTGCGGCACTATTCACAATAGCAAAGACTTGGAATCAACCCAAATGTCCATCTGTGACAGACTGGATTTAGAAAATGTGGCACATATACACCATGGAATACTATGCAGCCATAAAAAAGGATGAGTTTGCGTCCTTTGTAGGGACATGGATGCAGCTGGAAACCATCATTCTTAGCAAACTATCACAAGAAGAGAAAACCAAACACCGCATGTTCTCACTCATAGGTGGGAACTGAACAATGAGATCACTTGGACTCAGGAAGGGGAACATCACACACTGGGGCCTATCATGGGGAGGGGGGAGGAGGGAGGGATTGCAGTGGGGAGTTATACATGATATAAATGATGAATTGATGGGTGCTGACGAGTTGATGGGTGCAGCACACTAACATGGCATAAGTATACATATGTAACAAACCTGCACATTATGCACATGTACCCTAGAACTTAAAGTATAATAAAAAAAAATAAAATAAAATAAAAAAAGAGAGTTTCCAACCTGCTGAATCAGAAAAGCGTTTAAGTTTTAAGAGATGAATCCATAGATCATAAAGCAATTTCACAGATAGCTTCCTTCTATTTTTTGTGAGGCGATTTTTTTAAGGCCTCAATGGAATTAAAAACATTCCATCACAGATTGTACAAAAGAAGTGTGTCAAATCTGCTGATAAAAATAAAGGGTTAAGTCTCTGAGAGGAATCAACACATCACAAAGTGGTTTCACAGATAGCTTCTTTCTAGATTTTATATGGGGATATTGAGCTTTTTCACATTAGCCCCAAAGGACTGCAAAATGTCCCTTTGTAGATCCTCAAGACAGAGTGTTTCCAACCTGCTGAATGATTAGAAAGGTTTAACTCTGTGAGATGAATCCACACATCACAAAGAAATTTCACAGATAGATTCTTGCTTGTTTTTATCTGACTGTATTTTGTTTTTCCCCGTAGACCTCAATAGGCTGCCAAATTTCACTTTGCAGATTCTACAGAGAGAATGTTTCCAACTTGCTGGATCAAAAGAAAGGTTTAACCCTGTGAGATGAATCCACACATCACAAAGGAGTTTCACAGATAGGTTCTTACTAAAAACTTTTTTACCTGAAGATATTCTGTTTTTCCCCATACACATCAAAGGCTCCAAAAGTTATTTTGCAGATTCTCCAATTAGAGTGTTTCCAACCTGCTGAATCAAAAGAAAGGCTTAACTATGTGAACTGAATCCACACATCACAAGATAGTTTAACAGATACCTTTCCTCTAGTTTTGATCTGGGGATATTCAATGTTTCCTCAAAGGCCTGAACAGGCTCCAAAATGACCCTTTGCAGATTCTCCAAAAAGTTTGTTTCCATCCTGCTGAATCAGAATATAGGTTTAAGTCTGTTAGGTGAATCCACACATCACAAAACAGTTTCACAGATAGCTTCTTTCTAGTTTTTGTCTAGGGATATTCTGTATTCCCCTATAGGCCTCAACGAGATTCCAAATGTCCTTTTGCAAGTCCTCCAAAAACCGTGTTTCCATACTGCTGAGTCAGAAGACAGGTTTAACTTTGTTAGATGAATCCACACATCGTAAAACAGGTTCAGAGATAGCTTCTTTCTAGTTTGAATCTGGGGAAATTCAGTTTTCCCTTAAATGCCAGTTGGCTCCCAAATATTCCTTTGCAGATTCTCCAAAAAGAGTGTTTCCAACCTGCTGAATCAAAAGAAAGGTGTAACTCTGTAGGATGAATCTATACTTCACCATGCAGTTTCACAAACAGCTTCTTTCCTATCTTTACCTGGGCATATTCAGTTTTTCCCCACAGGTCTCAATGGGCTCCCAAATATCCCTTAGCAGTTTCCTCAAAATTGTATTTCCGACCTCCTGAGTCGAAAGAAAGCTTTAACTGTGTTCAAAAACTCTACACATCACAAAGCAGTTTCACAGATAGCTTCTTCCTAGTTTGTATCAGAGAATATTCAGTTTCCCCACATATTCCTCAATGCCTCTCAAGTGTCCCTTCATTGATTCTCAAAACAGAGTGTTTCCAACCTGCTGGAGGTAAATAAAGATTTAACTCTGTGAGATGAACTGACACATCACAAAGCAGTTTCACAGATAGCTTCTTTCTAGTTTTCATCCTTGGATATTCTGTTTCTGCCCATAGGCCACAAAGGGCTCCCAAATGTCCCTTCATAGAATCTCCCAAAAGAGTGTTTTAAACCTGCTGGATCAAAGGAAAATTTTAAGTCTGTGAGTTGAATCCACAGAACACAAAGTATTTTCACAGATATCTTCTTTCTTGTGTTTATCTGGGAACATTTTGTTATACCTCATAGGCCTCAAATGTCTCCCAAATGTGTCCCGTCCCTGATATTACAAAAGTAGTGGTTCCAGTGTGCTGAATCAAAAGAAAACTCTAACTTTGTGAGATGAATTCACACATCACAACGCAGTTTCATAGATAGCATTTTTCAAGTTTTTACCAGGGGGTAATCTGTTTTTTCCCACCAACCTCAATGGGTTCCAAATTGTCCCATTGCAGATTATTTAAAAAGAGTGTTTCCAACCTGCTCATCAAAAGAATGGTTTCACTCTGTGAGATGAATCAACACATCAGAAAAGAGATTCACAGATAGCTTTTTTCTTGTTTTTATCTGAGAATATTCAATTTTTCCTTTTAGGCTTCAATGGTCTCCAAAATGTCTTTACGCAGCTTCTCAAAAAAGAGGGTTTCCGACCTGCTGGATCAAAAGAAATATTTAACTCTGCAAAATGAATCCACACATCATAAAACAGTTTCACAGACAGCTTCTTTCCAGTTTTTATATAGAGATATCTGTTTTTTTTCCAGAGATATCAAAGGGCTCCCAAATGTCCCTTTGTAGATTTGGTAAAAAGAATGTTTCAAATCTGCTGAATAAAAAGAAATGTTTAACTCTGTGAGATGAATCCACACATAAAAAAGAAGTTACACAGACAACTTCTTTCTAGTTTTTATCTGGGGATATTCTGCTTTTCCCCATAAGCCTTAAAGGGCTCCCAAATGGCCCTTCTCAATTTCTCCAAAAAGAGTGTGTCATTTCAGAGACTCTCTGAAAAGAGAATTTTCAACCTGTTGAATCAAAAAAAAAATGTTAACTCTGTGAGATGAATCCACACATCACAAAGTAGTTTCACAGACAACTTCTTTTTAGTTTTTATCTGGGGATATTTGGTGTTTTCCACAGGCTTCAATGGGCAATGAAATGTCCCTTCACATATTCTAAAAAATAAGTGTTTCCAACCAGTTGAATCAAAAGAACAGTTTAACTCCTGTGAGATAAATCCACACATCAGGAACTAGTTTCACAAATAACTTCTTTCTAGTTTTTATCTAGGAATATTCTGTTTTTCCTTATATGCCTAAATTGGCTCCCAAATGTCTCTTCACAGATTCTCCAAACAGGGTGTTTCCAACATTCCAACTGAATGAAAAGACAGTTTTAACTCTGTGGGATGAATGCACACATCACAAAGGCATTTCACAGATAGCTTCTTTCTAGTTTTTATCTGGGGATATTCGGTTTTTCCCATTAGGCCTCAGTGGGCTCCAGAATGTCCCTTTGCAGACTCTTTAAAAAGAGTGTTTCCCACCTGCTGGATAAAAGAAAGGTTTAGCTCTGTGAATGAATCCACACATCATAATACAGTTTCACAGACAGCTTCTTTCTGGTTTTCATATGGGGATATTTGGTTTCTCACCATAAGCCTCAATGGGCTCCCGAATGTCCCTTCGCAGATTCTGTGGAAAGAATGTTTCAAACCTGGTGAATCAAAAGAAACCTTTAACTCTGTGAGATGAATCCATACATCACAAGGAAGTTTAACAGACAACTTCTTTCTAGTTTTTATCTGAGGATATTCTGTTTCTCCCCATAGACCTCAAAGGGCTCCAAAATATCCCTTTGCAGATTCTGTACAAAGACTGTTTCCAATCTGCTGAATCAAGAGAAAGATTTAATTCGTTGAGATGAATCCACACCTGATAAAGCTGTTTCACAGATAGCTTCATTCTAGATTTTATTGGGGAATATTTGGTTTTTTATCATAGGCATCAATGGGTTCCCAAAAGTCTCTTAGCAGATTCTATCAAAGCAGTGTTTCCAACTTGCTGAAAAAAAAGAAATATTTCACTCTGCAATATGAATCCATACATCACAGAGTCGTTTCACAGATAGTTCTTTCTAGTCTTTATTTGGGTACTCTACTACTCCACACAGGCCACACAGGAACTGCCAAATGTCCCTTCCCATTTTCTTCAAAAAGAATGTTTCCAACCTCCTGAATCAAAGCAAAAGTTTAACTCTGCTAGATGAATCCAAATGTCAAAAAGCAGTTTAACAGATAACTTCCATCTAGTTTTTATTTGCAGATATTCTGTTTTCTCCTATTGGCCTCAATGGTATCCCAAATGTATCTTCACAGATTTGGCAATAAAAGTGTGAGATCAAGCCAAGCATCACAAAGAAGTTTCTCAGATAGCTTTTTTCTAGTTTTTATCTGGAGATCTTTGGTTTGTCCAGAGGCTTCAATGGGCTTCCAAATGTCCTTTCAGACATTCTACCAAAAGAGTGCTTAACTCTGTGAGATGAATGTACACGTCACAAAGTCTTTTCACAGATAAGATCTTTCTCGTTTTTATCTGGGGATATTCATTTTTTTTTCCATAGGCCTCAATGGACTACCAAATGTCTCTTTGCAGATTTTAGAAATAGAGTGTTTCCAACCTGCTGAACCAACAGAAAAGTTTGACTCTGTGAGATGAATCCACACTTTACAAAGCAGTTTCACATATAGCTTTGCACTAGCTTTTATCTTGAGATATTCTGTTTTTCCCCATTGGCCTCAATGGGCTCCTATATGTCCCTTCACAGATTCCTCTAAAAGAGTGCTTACAACTTACTAAATTAAAAAAAATATTTTACCTCCTTGAGAAGAATCCACACATCCCAAAGTAGTTTCACGGATAGTTTCTTCCTTGTTTTTATCTGGGAATACTCATTTTTTCCAGTTAGGCCTCAATAGGTTCCCAAATATCCCTTTGCAGAGTCTCCAAAAGCAGTATTTCCAACCTGCTGAATCAAATGAAAGCTTTACCTCTGTGAGATGAATCCACACATCACAAAGCAGTTTCACGAATAACTTCTTTTTAGTTTTTATCTAGGGATATTTGTTTTTTTCCCCATAAACCTCAATGTGCTCTCAAAAGTCCCTTTGCAGATTCTCCAAAAGAGTGGTTCTAACCTGGTGAATCAAAAGAAAGGTTAGTCTGTTGAATATTCTCCAAAAACAGTGTTTCTAATCTGCTGAATCAAAAGAAAAGTTTAAATCTGTGAGATAAATCCACACATCACAAAGCCATTTCACAGATATTTTTATAGTTTTTATCTGGGGATATTCAGTTTTTTCCAGTAGGCCTTAATGGGCTCCAAATGTTTCTTTCAGATCCATCAAAATATTGTTTCAAACTTTCTGATTTAAAACCAAGGTTTAGGCCAGGCGCAGTGGCTCAAGCCTGTAATCCCAGCACTTTGGAGGGCCGAGACAGGCAGATCACGAGGTCAGGAGATCGAGACCATCCTGGCTAACATGGTGAAACCCCATCTCTACTAACAAATGCAAAAAACTAGCCAGGAGAGGTGGTGGACACCTGTAGTCACAGCTACTTGGGAGCTCTGACTTAAAAAAAAAAGGAAGCCCATTGAGACATATGGGGAGAATCCGAATATGCCCAGATAAAAACTATAAAGAGTGTTTCAAATATGCTGAATCAAAAGAAAGTTTTAAATGTGTGAGAAGAATCCACACATTACAAATCAGCCTCACAGATAGTTTCTTTTCAGTTTTTATCTGGGGATATTAGGTTTTTCCCCATAGGCTTCAATATGCTCCCAAATATCCCTTTGCAGATTCTCCAGAAAGAGTGTTTTCACCTGCTGAAGCAAAATAAAGGTTTAGCACTGTGGTATGAATCCACCCATTGCAAAGCAGTTTCACAGATAGCTTCTTTGTAGTTTTTATGTGGGAATACTTGATTTCATCCCGTTGACCTCAAAGGGCTCCAAAATGTCCCTTTGAACATTATCCAAAAATAGTGTTTCCAACCTGTTTTATCAACAGAAAAAAATTAACTCTGGAAGAGGAGTGCACACATCACAAAGCAGTTTCACAGATAACTTCTTTCTGATTTTTATCTGGGAATATTGGGTTTTTACCCATAGCCTGAAAGGGCTCTCAAGTGTCCCTTCACAGATTCTCCAAAAGACTGTTTCCAAGCTGATGAATCAAAACAAAGATTTAACACTGTGAGTTGAATCAACACATGAAAAAGCAGTTCACATATAGCTTCTTTCTAGATTTTATCTGGGGATAGTCTGTTTTTCTGCAAAGGGTTCAATCGCCCCCCAAATGACCCTGGGCCAATTCTATGAGAGTGTTTCCAACCTGCTGAATCAGAAGAAAAATGTGTCTCTGTTAAATGAATCCACACACCACAAATCAGTTTCAAAAGTAGCTTCTTTCTAGCTTTTATTTTTGGATATTTGGTTTTTCCACATGGGCGCCCAAATATCCCTTTACAGATTTTCCAAAAATATTGTTCATAATCTATTGAATAATAAAAAAAGTTTAACTCTGTTAGATGAATCCACTCATCACAAAGCAGTTTCAGAAACAGCTTCTTTGTACTTTTCATATTGGGAAAATCAGTTTTTCCTCATAGGTGTCAGTGGGCTCCCAAATGTCCTCTCACAGATTCTCCAAAAAGGGTGTTTCCAACCTGCTGAATAAAAAGAAAGGTTTAATTTGGTGAGATGAATCCACACATCACAAAACAATTTCACAGATAGCTTCTTTCTAGGTTTCATCTGGCCATTTTTGGATTCTCCCCGTATGTCTCAATGGGGTTCAAAATGTTCCTTTGCAGATTCTCCAAAAAGAGTGTTTCCAAACTGTGAATCAAAGCAAAGGTTTAACTCTGTGAGATGAATACACACGTTACAAAGCATTTTCACAGATAACTTCATCCTACTTTATCTGGGGATATTCAGTCTTTTCCCATAGGCCTCAATGAGCTCCCAAATTTCCCTTCACTGCTGTTAGAAAAAAAGTGTTTCAAATATGCTGAATCAAAGAAAAGATTTACCTCTGTGAGAAGAATCCACACAACACAAAGCTATTTCTTTCTAGTTTTTATCTGGGGATATTTGCTGTTTCCAACCTGCTGAATGAAAAGAAAGGTTTAATGCTGTGAGATGAATCCACACACCACAAAGCAGTTTCAAAGATAGCTTCTTTCCTGTTTTTATCTGGGGATATTCGGTTTTTACTTATAGGCCTCAATGGGCTCCCAATTGCCACTTTGCAAATTCTACATAAAGAAAGTTTCCAACCTGCTGGATGAAAAAAAAGATTCAACTCTTTGAGATGAATCCACACATCAAAAAGCAGTTTCAAAGACAGCTTCTTTCTATTCTTTATCTGGGGTATTCAGTTTTTTCCCTGTATATCTCAATGGGCGTCCAAATGTCCCTTTGCAGATTCTAGAAAAAGAATGCTTCCATCTAGTGAATCAATAAAGGGGTTTAATTATGTGAGACAAATCTACACATCACAAAGCAGTTTCACAGATACCTTATTTTTAGTTTATATCTAGGGATATTCTGTTTTTCACTGTGGACCTCAAAGGGCTCCCAAATGTCCCTTTGCAGATTCTCTAAAAAGAGTGTTTCCAACATGTTGAATCAAAAGAAAGGTTTAACTCTGGGAGATGAATCCACATATCACTAAACAATGTCACAGATAACTTCTTTCTAGTTTTTATCTGCTGATATTCGCATTTTCACCCTAGGCCTCAATGCTCTCCAAAATGTACCTTTGCAGATTCTACACAAGGACGGTTGCCAACCTACTGAATCAAAAGTAAGGTTTAAGACAGTGAGATGAATCCACACATCACAAAACAGTGTCACAGATAGCTTCTTTCTAGTTTTTATCTGGAGATATTCCATTTTTTCTCCATAGTCCTCAATAGGCTCCCAAATGTCCCTGCATAGACCCTACAAAAGTAGTGTTTCCAACCTGCTGAATCAAAAGAAAGGTTTAACTCTGTGAGGT
Organism: Rhinopithecus roxellana; assembly: GCF_007565055.1. Taxonomy (NCBI): domain Eukaryota; kingdom Metazoa; phylum Chordata; class Mammalia; order Primates; family Cercopithecidae; genus Rhinopithecus; species Rhinopithecus roxellana. The sequence goes on along the minus strand of NC_044557.1, from coordinate 4,641,877 downwards.
AAATCCACATATCACAAAGCAGTTTCACAGATGACTTTATTCGAGTTTTTATATGGGAGTATTCGGTTTTTCCCTTTAGGTCTTGCTGAGCACCAAAATGTGTCTTTGCATATTCTCCAAATGAATGTTTTCAACCTGTTGAATCTAAAGAAAAGTTTAACTTAGTGAGATGAATCTATACATCATAAAGGATTTTCATAGATAGTATCCTTCTATTTTTTATTTGAGGATACTCACTTTTTCCCTGAAGGCCTTAAGAGGCCCCCAAAAGTTTGTTCACAGATTCTGCAAAAAGAGTTTCCCACCTGCTGAATCAAAAGAAGGGATTAACTCTGTGAGATAAATCCACACATTACAAAGCAGTTTCACAGAAAACATCTTGCTAGTTTTTAAACATGGATATTTAGTTTTTTTTCCAACATGTCTCAATGGACTGCCAAATGACCCTGGGCAGATTCTCCAAAAACAGTGTTTCCAACCTTCAGGATCAAAAGAAAAGTTTAACCCTGTGAGATGGATCCAGTCATCACAAAGCAGTTTTACTGATAGCTTCTTTTACTTTTATTTGTGGATATTGGGATATTTTCCATAGGCATCAATGGATTCCAAAATTTCCCTTTGCAGTTTTTAGAAAAAAGAGTGTTTCAAACTTGGTGAATGAAAAATAAGATTTATCTCTGTGAGAAGAATCCACACATCACATCTCAGTTTCATAGATAGCGTCTTTCTAGTTTTTATCTGGGGATATTTGGTTTTTTTCCTTAGGCTTAAAAGGGCTCTCAAATGTCCCATCACATATTCTCCAAAAGAATGTTTCCAACCTGTCGAATAACAACAAAGGATTAGCACTGTGATAAGAATCTACCCATCACAAACCTGGTTTACAGATAACTTCTTTCTAATTTTTGGGGGGGATATTCAATTTTTCCATGTAGGTTTCTTTGAGCAGGAAAATATCCTTTTGCAGAATCTACACAAACTGTGTTTTCAAACTGCTGAATCCAAAGAAAACCATAATTCTGTGAGATGGATCCACATATCTCAAAGCAGTTACACAGATACCTTCTTTCTGGCTTTCATCAGGGGATATTGGCTTTTTCACCATAGGCCTCCATGAGCTCCCAAATGTCCCTTTACAGATTCTACAAAAACCGTGTTTCTAAACTGCTGAATCAAAATAAAGGCTTAAGTCTGTGAGATGAATCCAGATATCACAAAGGAGTTTCACAGACAATTTCTTTCTAGTTTCTGTCTGGGGATATTCACTTTTTCACTATAGGTCTCCATGTGCTCCCTAATATCCCTTCACAGATTCTACAAATACGGTGTCTCAAAACTACTGTATCAAAAGAAACGTTTAACCCTGTGAAATGAATCCACGCATCACAAGCAGTTTTCCAGATAGCTTCCATTTAAGTTTTTATCCAGGATATTTAATTTGTCACCACAGGCCTCATTGTGGTCCCAAATGTTTCTTTGCAGACTCTACAAAAAGACTGTTTGCAAGCTACTGATTCAAGGGAAATTTTAACTCTGTGAGAAGAATCCACACATCACAAAATAGTTTCAAAAATAAACAGTGTCTTTCTAATTTTTATCTGGGGATATACGCATTTTCAACAGAGGATCTTCACAGATTCTCTAAAAGGACTGTTTACAACCTGTGTGATCAAAGGAAAGGTTTAACTCTGTGAAAAGAATCTACGCATCACAAAGCAGTTTCACAAGTAACTTCTTTCCAGTTTTTATCTGGGGATATTCACTTTTTCACCATAGGCCTAAAAATGCTCCCAAATGTCCCTTCACAAATTCTAGAAAAACAGTTTCCTAACTGCTGAATAAAAAAAAAAAAAGATTTAACTCATTATGGTAAGTCCACATATCACAAATCAGGTTCAAAGATGGCTTCTTAGTAGTTTTTGCATGAGGATATTCACTTTTTCACCATAAGCCTCAATGAGTTCCCAAATATCCCTTCACAGATTCTAGAGAAACAGGGTTTCCGAACTGCTGAATCAAAAGAAAAGTTTACCTCTGTGAGATGAATCCACACATCACAAAGCAGTTTAACAGATAGCTTCTTTCTAGTTTTAATTTGCAGATATTCAGTTTTTTTCACCATAGGCCTCAATGAACTCCCAAATGTCCCTTCACATGCTCTATAAAAGCAGTGATTACAAATTGCTGAATGAAAAAAAGGCTTAATCTGTGAGTTGAATCCACATATCACAAAGCATTTTCACAGTTAGCTTCTTTGTAGTTTTTATCTGGGGATATTTGCTTTTACTGTAGGCCACAATGATCTCCCAAATGTCCCTGCACAGATTCTACAAAAACAGTGTTTGCAAACTGCTGAATTAAAAGAAAGGTTTACATCTCTGAGATGAATCCACACATCACAAAGCAGTTTCACAGACAACTTCTTTCCAGTTTTTATCTGGGAATATTCACTTTCCCACCACAGACCTTAATGCACTTTCAATATATCCCTTCGCAGATTCTATGCAAAGATTTTCAAACTGCTGTATCAAAAGATATGTTTAACTCTGTGAGATGAAAGCACAAATCATGAAGTAGTTTCACAGATAGCTTCTTTCTAGCTTTTATCTGGGAATATTCAGTTTGTCAAAATCGGCCTCAATGAAATCCGAAATGTCCCTTTACAGATTCTCAAAAAGGACTGTTTGCAAACTGTTTGAATCAAAGAAATATTTAACTCTGTGAGAAGAATGCACAAATACTGAAGCAGTTACACAAGTAACTTCTTTCTAGTTTTTATCTGGGGATGTTTGCTTTTTCACCCTAGGCATCATTAAGTTCCCAAATATCAATTTGCTGATTTTACAAAAACAGTGCTTCAAAACTGCTAAATAAAAATAAAGATTTAACTCTGTGTGATGAATCACACATCACAAAGCAGTTTCAGAGATAGTTTATTTCTAGTTTTTATCTGGGGATATTCCCTTTTTCAACTTAGGCCTCAATGAGCTCTCCAATATCCTTTTGCAGATTCTACAAAAATAGTATCTCCAAACAACCAAATCAAAATAAATGTTTAACTCTCAACAATAAATCCAAACACTACAAAGTGATTTCACAGAAAGCTTCTTCCTAGTTTTTATCTGGGAATAGTCAGGTTTTCCCCATAGGACTCAAAAGGCTTTCAACTGTCCCTTCACATATTCTACAAAAAGAATGTTTGCAAACTGTTGATACAAAAGAAAGGTTTAGCTCTGTAAGATGAATCTACACATCACAAAGCAGTTTCACAGATAGCTTCTTCCCTGTTTTTCTGTAATGATATTTGGTTTTTCATCATAGGCCTCAATAGGCTCCCAAATGTCCCTTTGCAGATTCTACAAAAAGACTGTTTCCAACCTGCTGAATGAAAAGAAAAGTTTATCTCTGTAAGATGAATCCACACATCACAAAGCAGTTTCACAGATAGCTTCTTTCCAGTATTTATCTGGAAATATTCCGTTTTCCCCCATAGTTTTCAATGGGCTAAAAAATGTCCCTTTGTGGATTCTGCAAAAAGAGTGTTTGCAACCTGATTAACTGAAATAACATTTTAACTCTCAGAGATGAATCCACACATCACAAAGCAATTTCACAGATAGCTTCTTTCTAGCTTTTACCTGGGACTATTCTGTTTATCCCCTTAGGCATCAATGAGCTACGAAATGTCCCTTCACAGATTCATCAGTTAGAGTGTTTCTAACTTGCTGAATAATGAGAAAGTTTTAACTTTCAGAGATGAATTCACACATCACAAAGTAGTTTCACAGATGGTTTCTTTCTCATTTTTATCTGGAGATATTCGGTTTTCCCAATAGGCCTCAATGGGCACTGAAATTTCCCTTCACAGATTCCACAAAAAGAATGATTCCAACCCACCGAAACAAAAGAATGGTTTTACTCTGTGAGATGAATCCACACATCCCAAAGCCTTTCACAGATAACTTCTTTCTAGTTTTCATCTTTGGGTATTTGGGTTTTCCCCATAAAGCTCAATGGGCTTTCAAATGTCCCTTCACAGATTCTATAAAAAGAATGTTTCCAACCTGCTAATTCAAAAGAAAAGATTAACTCTATGAAATGAATAGTCATGCTACAAAACTGTTTAACAGATACCTTCTTTCTAGGTTTCAACTGGGTGTATTTTTACCCATAGGTCTCACTGGGCTCCCAAATGTCTCTTCACAGATTCTCCAGAAAGAGTGTTTCTACCATCCAGACATCACAAAGCAGTTTCAGATATATCTTCTTTCTAGTTGTGATCTGGGGATATTCTGTTTTCCCCCATAGGTCTCAATGGGTTCTAAAACATTTTTTCACTTATTCTTCAAAAACAATGTTTCCAATCTGCTGGATAGAAAGAAAGTTTTAACTCTGTGAGATGAATCTATACATCACAAAGCAGTTTTACGAATAGCTTCTTTCTAGTTTTATCTGTGCATATACAGTTTTTCCCCATAGGCCTCAATGGGCTCACAAATGATTCTTCACACATTCTCCACAAAGTTTCCAACCTGCTAAATCAAAAGAAAGTTTAACTCTGCAATATGCATGCACACATCATAAAATAGATTCACAGAGAGCTTCTAACTAGTTTTTATCTAGGGATATTTGGTTTTTCCTTACAGGCCTCAATGGACTCCCGAATATCCCTTTGTAGATTCTCAAAAATAGTGTTTCCAACCTACTGAATTAAAAGAAAGGTTATCTCTGTGAGAAGAATGCACACATCAAAAATCAGTTTCACAAATAGCATCTTTCTAGTTTTCTCCAGGGATATTCATTTGTTTTCCATAGGCCTCAATGGGTTTCAAAATGTTCCTTAGTAGGTTCTCCAAAAGGGGTGTTTCCAACCTACAGAATCAAAAGACAGTTTTATCTTTGAGACAAGAATCAACACATCAAAAAGCAGGTTCACAGATCGCTCCTTTCTAGTTTTATCTGGGGATATTCAGATTTTCCCCATAAGCCTCAGCAGGCTACCAAATGTCCCTTTGCAGATTCTCCAAAAAGAATGTTTCAAACCTGCTGAAACAACAAAAATATTTGTGCCTGTGAGATGAATCCACATGTCACAAAGCAGTTTCACTGATTGTTTCTTTCTGGCTTTTATCTGAGGGAATTTAGTTTTTTTCATTTAGAACTCATTGGGTTTCCAAATATCCCTAGGAAGATTTTCCAAAGGGAGTGGTTTCAACCTGCTGAATCAAAATAAAGGTTTAACTCTGTGAGATGAATTGGCACATCATGAAACAGTTTTACAGATAACTTCTTTCTAGTTTTTATATGTGAAAATTCAGTTTTCCCCCATAGGCTTCAATGGGTTTTCAGATGTCTCTTCACAGATTCTACAAAAGGAGTGTTTCCAACCTTCTGAATGAAAAGATAGGCTTATCTTCATCAGATGAATCCACACATCATAAAGCAGTTTCACAGATAGCTTCTTTCTACTTTTTATCTGCAGTTATTTTGTTTTTCCCCTTAGGCTTAAAAGGGTTCCCCAATATCCCTTTGCAGATTTTCAAAAAAGAGTGATTCCAACCTGCTGAATTTAAGGAACATTTAACTCTGTGAGATGAATCCACATGTCCCAAAGCATTTTCACAGATAGGTTCTGTCTGGTTTTCATCTGGGAATATTTGATTTTTCCCCACAGGCCTCAATGGGCTTCCAAATACCTCTTCACAGATTCAACAAAGAGAGTGTTTCCAACATACTGAATCAAAAGAAAGTTTGAACTCTGAAATGAAACTACACATCACAAAGCAGTTTCACAGATAGCTTATTTTTGGTTTTTATCTGGGGATATTTTGTTTTTTTTTATCATATGCCTCAATGAGCACTTAAATGTCTTTTCACAAGTACTACAAAAAGAGTGTTTCCAAAGTGCTGAATAAAAAAAAAAAGTTTTACTCTGTCAAATGAATCCACACATCACAAAGCATTTTCAAGGATAGCGTCTTTCTAAATTTATCTGGGGACATTCCGTTTTTTTACATAGGCATCAATGGGTTCCCAAATACACCTTCGCAGATTCTCCAAGAAGTGTGTTTTTAACCTGCTGAGTCAAAAAAAAGTTTTAACACTGTAAGGTGATTGCACACATCAAAGGAGTTTCTCAGATACCCTCTTTCTGGTTTTTATTTGAGGCATTTTCCTTTTCTTCACAGGTTTCAATGGGTTCCAAAATGTCCTTTCTGAGATTCACCAAAAAGATTGTTTCCAACTTGTTGAATCAAAAGAAAGGTTTAATTTAGTAAGATGAATTCTCACATCACAAAACAGTTTTATAGATAGCTTCTTTCTAGATTTTATATGGGAAAATTTGTTGTTTACCATAGACCTCAATAGGTTTTCAAATATCTCTTCACAGATTCTACAAAAGGAGTGTTTCCAACCTAGTGAATGAAAAGAAGGGTATAACTCTGTGAGATGAATCCACACATCACAATTTAGTTTTTTCAGATTCCTTCTTTCTAGTTTTTATTTGGGGATATTCTGTTTTATCCCATAGGCCTAAAAAAGCTCCTAAATGTCTTTTTGCAAATTCTGCAAGAAAAGTGTACAAACCTGCTGAATCAAACGAAGGGATTATCTCTGAATGATCCACACATCACTAAGCAGTTTCACAGATAGCTTCTTTCTCGCTTTTATCTGTATATTCATTTTTTTCCATTGGTCTCAGTGGGCTCAAACATGTCCCTTTGCAGATACGATAAAAAGAGTGTTTTCAACCTGCTGAATCAAAGGAAAGTTTTATCCCTGTGAGATGAAACCACACGTCACAAAGCAGTTTCACAGACAGCTTCTTTCTAGTTTTCGTCTGGGGATATTCAGTTTCTCACCATAGGGCCCAAAGGGCTCCCAAATGTCATTTCTCATATTCTCCAATTAGAGTGTTTCCAACCTGCTGAATCAAAAGAAAGATTTAACACTGAGAGGTAAATCCACACATCACAAAGCAGTTTCACAGACAGTTTCTTTGTAGTTTTTATCTGTGGATATTCTGTTTCTCCCCATAGGCCTCAATGGGCTCCCAAATATCCCTTCTCAGATTCTCCACACAAAAGTGTTTCCAACCTGCTGAATCAAAAAAAAGCTTACCTCTATAAGGTGAATCCACATATCCTAAAGCATTTTCACAGATAGCTTATTTCTAGTTTATATCTGAGGAGATTTGGTTTTTCCTCAGAGGCCTCAAAGGACTCCCAAATGCCCCGTTACAGATTCTTCAAAGTTTTTCCAACCTGCTGAATAAACAGAAAGTTTTAACTCTGTGAGATAAATCCACACATCAAAAAGCACCTTCACAGATAACTTTCTTGTAGTTTTTATCTGGAAATATTTTGTTTCTTTTTTTCTATAGGCCTCAATGGGTTCCAAAATATCCTTTTGCAGATTCAACAAAGAGTGTTTCCAACATGCAGAATCAAAACAAAGATTTATCTCTGTGACATTAATCCACACATCATAACGAGTTTCACAGATAACTCCTTTCATGTTTTCATCTGGGGATACTCAGTTTTTCACCATGGGCCTCAATTGGCCCTCAAATATCCATTCACAGATTCTCCAATTATATTATTTCTAAACTGCAGAATCAAAAGAAAGGTTTAACTCTGTCAGATGAATCTACACATCACAAAGCAGTTTCACAGATAGCTTTTTTTCTAGTTTTTATCTGGGAATATTCAGTTTTTCCCAATAGGGCTCAATGGCTCCCAAATGTCCCTTTGCATATTCTACAAAGAGATTGGTTCCAACCTGCTGAATCAAAAGAAAGCTTTAACTCTGTCAGATGAATCCATACCTCACAAAGCAGGTCCACAGATATATTCTTTTTAGTTTTTATCTGGGAACATTCAGTTTTTTATTTTAGGCATCAATGGGCTCCCAAATGCCCCTTCAAAGATTTTCCAAAAACAGTTTTTCTCACCTGCTGAATAAAAATAAAGGTTAATTCTGAGAAATGAATCCGCATATCACAAAGCAATTTCACAGATAGCTTCTGTTTTTATCTGGGGATATTCTGTTTTCCCCATAGGTTTTAAAGGGCTGCCAAATGTCCCTTCACTGATTCTCCTAAAAGAGCACTGAATCAAATCTGTTTTTGGAGAATCTGCAAAAGGAAATTTGGGAGCCCACTGAGGCCTGTAACAAAACCTGAATATTCCCAGATAAAAACCAAAAAGAAGCTCTCTGTGAAACTGCTTTATGATGTGTGGATGTATCTCACAGAGTTAAACCTTTCTTTTGATTCAGCATAGTGGAAACACTTTTTGTGCAGAATATGTGAAGAAACTTTAGTGAGCCCATTGAGGCCTATGGGGCAAAATTGTATGTCCCCAGATAAAAGTAGAAAGAAGCCATTCATGAAATTGCTTTGTGATGTGTGTATTCATCTGGAAGAGGCAAAACTTTCTTTTTATCCAGTATGTTGGAAACACTATTTTTGGAGTATAAATATAGTATAAATGAAGTATAAGTATAGTATAAGTAAAGGGGCAAATGGGCTTTCAAATATTCATTTGCAGATTCTCCAATTAGAGTGTTTCCAGCCTGCTGAATCAAAAGATTAACTCTGTTAGATGAATCCACACATCAAAAAGTAGTTTCACAGATAGCGTCTTTCAAGTTTTATAAGGGGATATTCAGTTTTTCCTTATTGGCATCCATGGGGTCAAAAATGGCCCATCACAGATTCTCCAAAATAGTGTTTCCAACATGCTGAATCAAAGGAAATTTTTAAATCTGGGAGACGAATCCACACATCACAAGGCACTTCCACAGATGGCTTCCTTCTAGTGTTTATCTGTGGATATTCAGTTTTTCTACATAAGCCGCAATGGGCTCCAAAATATCCATTAGCAGATACTCCAATTAGAGTGTTTCCAACCTGTTGGATAAAAATAAATGTTACCTCTTTGCGATTAATTCACACATCACAAAGTAGGTACACAAATAGTTTCTTTCTAGTTTTTATCTATGGATATTCAGTTTTTCCCCATTTGTCTCAGTGGGCTCCCAAATGTCCCTTGGCATATTCTTTAAAAAGAGTGTTTGCTGTAATTCCAGCGTTTTGGGAACCCAAGGCAGGCAGATCAGAAGGTCAGGAGATCGAGGCCATCCTGGCTAACATGGTGAAACCCCATCTCTACTAAAAATACAAAAAAATAGCTGGGCATGGTGGCGGGAACCTGTAGTCCCAGCTACCTGGGAAGCTGAGGCTAGAGAATGGCGTGAACCCAGGAGGTGGAACTTGTAGTCAGCCAAGATTGTGCCACTGCACTCCAGCCTGGGCAACAGAGAGAGACTCTGTCAAAAAAAAAAAAAAAGAAGAAGAAGAAGAAGTGTTTCCAACCTCCAGCATTTAACTCTGGGAGATGAATCCACATATCAAAAAGCAGTTTCACAAATAGCTTATTTCTTATTTTTATGTGGGGGTATTTGGTTTTTACCCACAGGCCTCAGTGGGCTCCCAAATGTCCCTTTGCTGATTCTACAAAAAGTGTTCCAAACTGACTGAATAAAAAGAAAGGTTTAACTCTGAGAGATGAATCCACACAACATAAAGCAATTTCACACATAGTTTCTTTGTAGTTTTGATCTGGGGATATTCCTTCTTTCCCCTTAGGTCTCAATGGATTCCCAAATGTCCCTTCGCAGGTTCTCCAAAAATGGTGTGTCCAACCTGCTGAATCAAAAGAAAGGTTTAACTTTGTAAGATGAATCAAAATATCCTAAAGTCATTTCACAGATAGCTTCTTTCTAGTTTTTATCTGGGGATATTCTGTTTTTCCCCGTAGGCCTTCAAGGACTGCCAAATGTCCCTTCGCAGATTCTCTAAAAAGACTGTTTCCAATCTGCTGAATCAAAAGAAAGATTTAACTCTCTGACATGAATCCACACATTCCAAAACAGTTTCACAGATAGCTTTTTTCTAACTTTTATCTGAAAATATTTGGTGTTTCCCCATAGGCTTCAATGGGTACTTTTTCTATAGCAGATTCTACAAAAAGTGTGATTCTGATGTGCAAATTGAAAACACAGGTTTATCTCTGTGAGTTGAATCCACACATAACAAAGGAGTTTCACAGCTATCTTCTTTCAAGTTTTTATCTGGGGATACTCAGTTTTTCCCCATAGGCCTCACTTCGTTCTGAAATATCCTTTTGCAGATAATCTAACTAGAGGGCTTCCAACTTGCTGAATCAAAAGACAAGTTTCATTCTGTGAAATAAATCCACATATCACAAAGCAGCTTCACAGATAGCTTCTTTCTACTTATTATTCAAGGATATTCAATTTTTCCCTGTAGACATCAATGGGCTCCCAATGTCCCTTTGCAGATTCTTCAAAAAGCATGTTTCTAACCTGCTGAATCAAAAGAAAGACTAAACTCTGTAAGAGGAATCCACACATCCACACATCACTAAGCAGTTTCACAGATAGTTTCTTTCTATTTTATTTCTCTTGGAATATTCAGTTTTTCCCAGTAGGCCTCAATGAGCTCCCAAATATTCCTTCACAAATTGTTTAAAAAAAAAAAAAGAGTGTTTTAAACCTGCTGAAACAAAATAAATGTTTAACTCTATCAGAATAATTCACACATCCCCAAGCAGTTTCACAGATAGATTATTTCTGTTTTTTAACAGTGATAGTCTGTTTTACTTTATAGGCCCCACCGAGCTTCTAAAGATCACTTCAAAAAATATCCAAAAATGGTATTTCCAAACTGTGGAATCAAAAGAACTTCTTACTCTGTGAGATGAATCCACATATCACAAAGGAGTTTCAAAGATAGCTTCTTTCTAGTTTTTATCTGAGGATGTGTTGTCTTTCCCCATAGGACTCAATGGGCCCCCAAATATCCCTTCTCAGATTCTCCAAAAACAGTGTTTGTAACCTACTGAATCAAAATAAAGGCTTAACTCTGTGAGATGAATCCACACATCACAAAGTCGTTTCAGAGATAGCTTCTTTAGTTATCATCTGAAGATATTTGTTTTTTCTGAATATGTCTCAATGGGCTCACCAATGTCCCTTCACAGATTATTCAAAAAGAACGTTTACCACCTGCTAAAGCAAAAGAAAAACTTAACTCTGTGAGATGAATCCTCACATCGCAAAGCAGTTTCACAGATAACTTCTTTCTAGTTTTTATCTGGGTATATTCAGTTTTTCCCAATAGGCCACAAAGTGCTCCTAAATGTTCCTTTCAGATTCTACGAAGAGTGTTTCCAACCTGCTGGATCAAAAGAAAATTTTAGCTCTATCAGATGAATCCACACATACAAACCAGTTTAACAAATAGCTTCTTTCCAGTTTTTTTTTCTGGGGACATTCGGTTTTTTCCCACAGGCATCAAACAAAAAGAATGTTTCCAATCTTCTGAATCAAAAGAAAATTTACCTTGATATATGAATCCCCCCATCACAAAGCAGCTTCACAGATAACTTCTTTCTAGTTTTTATCTGGGTATATTCGGTTTTCCCCAATAGGCCACAAAGTGCTCCTAAATGTCCCTTTCATATTATACAAAAGAGTGTTTCCAAACTGCTGGAAAAAGAAAATTTTACCTCTGTCAGATGAATCCACACATCAGAAACCAGTTTAACAAATAGCTTCTTTCCAGTTTTTTTTCTGGGGACATTTGGTTTTTTCCCACAGGCATCAAACAAAAAGAGTGTTTCCAAGCTTCTGAATGAAAAGAAAATTTACCTCTGTCATATGAATCCCCCCATCACAATGCAGTTTCACAGATAACTTCTTTCTAGTTTTTATCTGGGTATATTCCGTTTTCCCCAATAGGCCACAAAGTGCTCCTAAATGTCCCTTTCAGATTCTACAAAAGAGTGTTTCCAAACTGCTGGAACAAAATAAAATTTTACCTTTGTCAGATGAATCCACACATCACAAAACAGTTTAACAAATAGCTTCTTTCCAGTTTTTTTTCTGGAGACATTTGGTTTTTTCCCACAGGCATCAAACACAATGAGTGTTTCCAATCTGCTGAATCAAAAGAAAATTTACCTCTGTCATATGAATCCCCCCATCACAAAGCAGTTTCACAGGTTCTTTGTAGTTTTTAATCAAGGAAATTTCAGTTTTACCACTTAGGCCTCAATGGGATCCCAAATATCCCTTCACAGATTCCCCAAAAAGAGTGTTCCAACTAGCTGAATCCTAAGAAAGGTTTAACTCTCTGAGATGAATCCACAAATCACAAAGAAGTTTCACAGAGAGCTTCTTTCTAGTTTTTATTTAAGGATATTCAATTTTTCTCCATAGGCCTTAATGGACTGCCAAATGTTCCTTCTCAGATTCTCTAAAAAGAACTTCTCAAATCTGCTGAGTCAAAAGAAATAATTAACTCTGTGAGATGAATGCACACATCACAAAGGAGTTTCACGGATAGCTTCCATCTGGTTTTTATCTAAGGATATTTGGTTTTTCCTGATGGGGCACAATAAGCTTCAAGATGTCCCTTCACAGATTCTACAAAAAGAGGGTTTCCAAATTGCTGAATCAAAAGAAAGATTTTACCCTGTGTGATGAGTCCACACATCACCTAACTGTTTCACAGGTAACTTCTTTCTAGTTTTTATCTTTGTATATTTGGTTGTTTCATTTAAGTCCCAATGCACTCCCAAATGTCCCTTCACAGATTCTATAAAAACACTATTTTCAACCTGCAAAATCAAAAGAAAGGTTATCTCCATGAAATGAATCCACATATCAGAAAGAAGTTTCACAGATAGCTATGTTCTTTATTTTATCTGGGGATATGCAGTTTTACCACATAGGCCTAAATGGACTCTCAAATATCCCTTTGCAGATTTTCCAAAAAGATAGTTTCCAACCGGCTGAATCATTAGAAAGGTTCAATTTTGTGAGTTCACTGCAGGCATCACAAAGCAGTTTCACAGATAGTTTCTTGTTTTTACCTATGGATATTCTGATTTTCCTCATATTTCTCAATCGACTCCCAAATATCCCTTCACAGATTCTACAAAAAGAATGTTTCCAACCTGCTAAATAAAAATAAAGGTCTAAATCTGTGAAGTGAATCCACATATCACAAAGCAGTTGCACAGACAGCATCTTTCTCTTTTTCATCTGGAGATATTCCGTTTTTCCCCATAGGCCTCAATGGGATCCCAAATGTCCCTTCACAGATACTTCAAAAAGAGTATTTCTAACCGGTTGAATCAAAAGAAAGGTTTAACTCTGTGAGATGAATCCACACATCAAAAAGCAGTTTCACAGGTAGGTTATTTCTTGTTTTTATCTGGAAATATTCTGTTTTTCCTTGTAAGAATTAATGGGCTCCCAAATGTCCCCTGAAAGATTCTCCAAAAAGTGAGCTTCCAAACTGATAAATCAAAAGAAAGGTTTATTTCTGTGAGATGAATCTAAACATCACAAAGCAGTTTCACAGATAGCTTCTTTCTAATTTTTATTTAGGGATATTTGCATTTTTTCCATGGACCCAAATGGGCTCCCAAATGTATCTTCAAAGATTCTGCACAAAGAGTATTTCCAACCTTCTGAATCAAAAGAAAGTTTTAATGATGTGAGATGAATCCACACAGCACAAAAGAGTCACAGATAGTGTCTTTCTAGTTTTTATGTAGGGACATTCTTATTTCTTCATAGGCCTCAAAGGGCTCCAAACGGTCCTTTCACAGATTTTTTGAAAAGAGTGCATCCCACCTGCTGAGTCAACAGAAACTTTTAACTCTATGAGATGAATCTACACATCACAAAGGAGTTTCACCGATCGCATTTTTCTAGTTTATGTCTGGAAATACATATTTTTTTTAATACGCTTCATTGGTTCCCAAGTGTCCCTTTGCAGATTCTCCAAATAGAGTGTTTCCAACCTTCTGAAACAAAAGAAAGGTTTAAGTCTGTGAGATGAATCCACATGTCACAAAGCAATTTTGCAGATTTCTTCTTTACAGTTTTTATCTGGAGATATTCTCTTATTACCCATAGGCTTCAAAGGGCTTTCAAACATCCCTTCTCAAATTCGACAAAAACAGTGTTTACAACCTGATGAATCAAAAGAAAGGTTTAACTCTGTGAGATGAATCCACACATCACAAAACAGTTTTACAGATATCTTCTACCTAATTTTTTTCTGGAGATGTTGGTTTTTTCACCATGGGCCTCAATGAGCTCCTAGATATCTCTTCTCAGATTCTACAAAAACAGTGTTTCCAAACTGCTGAATCAAAAGAAAGGTTTAGCTATGTGAGGTGAATCCTCACATCACAAAGCAGTTTCAAAGATAGCTTATTTCTAGTTTTTATCTGGGGATATTTGCTTTTACACCACAGGCCTCAGTGCCCTCCCAAATGTTCCTTCACAAATTCTAAAAAAACAGTATTTCCAAAATCATGAATCAGAAGAAAGGCTTAACTCTGTAAGATGAATCCACACATAACAAACTAGTTTCCCAGATAGCTTCTTTTTAGTTTTCATCTGAGGATACTCCCTTTTACAGCATAGGCCTCATTGACCTCCCAAATGTCCCTTGTGGATTCTACAAAAACAGTGTTTGCAAAGTGCTGAATCAAAAAAGAGGTTTAACTCTGTGAGATGAATCCAGACATGACAAAACAGGGTCACAGATAGCTTCTTTCTAGGTTTTATCTTGGAATATTTGCTTTTTCACCATAGGCCTCAATGTGCTACAAAATGTACCTTTGTAGATTCCACAAAAGCAGTGTTTCCAAACTCCTGAATCAAAAGACTGGTTTAATTCTGTGAGATGAATCCACACATCAAAGGAGTTTCTCAGATACTTTCTTTGAAGCTTTTATTTGAGGCATTCGGTTTTTCTTCATAGGTTTCAATAGGTTCCAAAATGTCCTTTTGGTGATTCCCCCAAAAGACTGTTTCCAACTTGCTGAATGCAAGGAAAGTTTTAATGCTGTGAAATGAATTCTCACATCACAAAATAGTTTTACAGATAGCTCCTGTCTAGTATTTATACGGGAAAATTTGGCTTTTTCCAATAGACCTCAATTGGTTTTCAAATGTCTCCTCACAGATTCTAGAAAAAAAAAAGTGTTTCCAAACTGGTCAATGAAAGGAAAGTTTTAACTCTGGAAGGTGAATCAACCTATCACAGCGTAGTTTCTCAGATTGTTTCTTTCTGATTTTTATCTGGAAACATTCAGTTTTTCCCCATAGGCCTACATAAACTCCTAAATGTCTTTTCACAGATTCCTCAAAAAAGTGTTATCATAAGGAGCAAGATGGCTGAATAGGAACAGCTCCAGTCTCCCACTCCCAGCACGAGCGACACAGAAGACCAGAGATTTCTGCATTTTCAACTGAGGTACTGGAGACATCTCACTAGGGAGTGCTGGACAATCGGTGCTGGTCAGCTGCTGCAGCCCGACCAGCGAGAGGTGAAGCAGGGTGAGGCATTGCCTCACCTGGGAAGTGCAAAGGGGAAGGGAATCCCTTTTCCTAGCCAGTGGAACTGAGACACACCACACCTGGAAAATCGGGTAACTCCCACCCCAATACTGCACTTTAAGCAAATGGGCACACCAGGAGATTATATCCCACACCTGGCTGGGAGGGTCCCACACCCACGGAGCCTCCCTCATTGCTAGCACAGCAGTCTGCGATCTAACCGCAAGGCAGCAGCAAGGCTGGGGGAGGGGGGCGCACCCTTGCTGAGGCTTAAGTAGGTAAACAAAGCCACTGTGAAGCTCGAACTGGGTGCAGCTCACAGCAACTCAAGGAAACCTGCCTGTCTCTGTAGATTCCACCTCTGGGGACAGGGCACAGCTAAACAACAACAAAAAAAGCAGCAGAAACCTCTGCAGATGCAAACGAATCTGTCTGACAGCTTTGAAGAGAGCAGTGGATCTCCCAACACGGAGGCTGAGATCTGAGGAGGGACAGACTGCCTGCTCAAGTGGGTCCCTGATCCCTGAGTAGCCTAACTGGGAGCCATCCACCACTAGGGGCAGTCTGACACCCCACACCTCACAGGGTGGAGTTCACCCCTGAGAGGATGCTTCCAAAGCAAGAATCAGACAGGTACACTCGCTGTTCAGCAATATTCTATCTTCTGCAACCTATTCTGCTGATACCCAGAAAAACAGGGTCTGGAGTGGACCTCAAGCAATCTCCAACAGACCTACAGCTGAGGGTCCTGACTATTAGAAGGAAAATTATCAAACAGAAAGAACACCTATACCAAAACCCCATCAGTACGTCACCATCATCAAAGACCAGAGGCAGATAAAACCACAAAGATGGGGAAGAAGCAGGGCAAAAAAGCTGGAAATTCAAGAAATAAGAGTGCATCTCCCCCTGCAAAGGAGCGCAGCTCATCGACAGCAATGGATCAAAGCTGGTCAGAGAATGACTCTGACGAGATGAGAGAAGAAGGCTTCAGTCCATCAAAATTCTCAGAGCTAAAGGAGGAATTACATACCCAGGGCAAAGAAACTAAAAATCTAGAAAAAAGAGTGGAAGAATTGATAGCTAGACTAATTAATGCAGAGAAGGTCATAAACGAAATGACAGAGATGAAAACCATGACCCGAGAAATGTGTGACAAATGCACAAGTTTCAGTAACTGACTCGATCAACTGGAAGAAAGAGTATCAGCGATTGAAGATCAAATGAATGAAATGAAGTGAGAAGAGAAACCAAAAGAAAAAAAGAAGAAAAAGAAATGAACAAAGCCTGCAAGAAGTATGGGATTATGTAAAAAGACCAAATCTACGTCTGATTGGGGTGCCTGAAAGTGAGGGAGAAAATGGAACCAAGTTGGAAAACACTCTTCAGGATATCATCCAGGAGAACTTCCCCAACCTAGTAGGGCAGGGCAACATTCAAATTCAGGAAATACAGAGAATGCCACAAAGATACTCCTCGAGAAGTGCAACTCCAAGACACATAATTGCCAGATTCACCAAAGTTGAAATGAAGGAAAACTCTTAAGGACAGCAAGAGAGAAAGGTCAGGTTACCCAAAAAAGGAAGCCTATCCAAAAAACAGCAGATCTCTCGGCAGAAACTCTACAAGCCAGAAGAGAGTGGGGGCCAATATTCAACAATCTTAAAGAATTTTAAACCCAGAATTTCATATCCAGCCAAACTAAGTTTCATAAGTGAAGGAGAAATAAAATCCTTTACAGATAAGCAAATGCTTAGAGATTTTGTCACCACCAGGCCTGCCTTACAAGAGACCCTGAAGGAAGCCCTAAACATGGAAAGGAACAACCGGTACCTGAAATTGCAAAAACATGCAAAAATGTAAAGACCATCGAGGCTAGGAAGAAACTGCATCAACTAACGAGCAAAATAACCAGTTAATATCATAATGGCAGGATCAAGTTCACACATAACAATATTAACCTTAAATGGAAATGGACTAAATGCCCCAATTAAAAGACACAGACTGGCAAACTGGATAAAGAGTCAAGACCCATCAGTCTGCTGTATTCAGGAGACCCATCTCACATGCAGAGACATACATAGGCTCAAAATAAAGGGATGGAGGAAGATCTACCAAGCAAATGCAGAACAAAAAAAAGCAGGGGTTGCAATCCTAGTCTCTGATAAAACAGACTTTAAACCATCAAAAATCAAAAGAGACAAAGAAGGCCATTACATAATGGTAAAGGGATCAATTCACCAGGAAGAGCTAACTATCCTAAATATATATGCACCCAATACAGGTGCACTCAAATTCATAAAGCAAGTCCTTAGAGACTTACAAAGAGACTTAGACTCCCATAAAATAACAATGGGAGACTTCAACCCTCCACTGTCAACATTAGACAGATCAACGAGACAGAAAGTTAACAAGGATATCCAGGAATTGAACTAATCTCTGCACCAAGTGGACCTAATAGACATCTATAGAACTCTCCACCCCAAATCAACAGAATATACATTCTTCTCAGCACCACATCGCACTTATTCCAAAATTGACCACAGAATTGGAAGTAAGGCACTTCTCAACAAATATTAAAGAACAGAAATTATAACAAACTGTCTCGCAGACCACAGTGAAATCAAACTAGAACTCAGGACTAAGAAACTCAATCAAAACCACTCAACTACATGGAAACTGAACAACCTGCTCCTGAATGACTACTGGGTACATAACGAAATGAAGGCAGAAATAAAGATGTTCTTTGAAACCAATGAGAACAAAGATACAACATACCAGAATCTCTGGGACACATTTAAAGCAGTGTGTAGAGGGAAATTTATAGCACTAAATGCCCACAAGAGAAAGCAGGAAAGATCTAAAATTGACACTCTAACATCACAATTAAAAGAACTAGGGAGGCAAGAGCAAACACATTCAAAAGCTATCAGAAGGCAAGAAATAACTAAGATCAGAGCAGAACTGAAGGAGATAGAGACACAAAAAACCCTCCAAAAAATCAATGAATCCAGGAGTTGGTTTTTTGAAAAGATAAACAAAATTGACAGACCACTAGCAAGACGAATAAAGAAGAAACGAGAGAAGAATCAACTAGATGCGATAAAAAATGATATAGGGGATATCACCACCGACCCCACAGAAATACAAACTACCACCAGAGAATACTATAAATACTTCTATGCAAATCAACTGGAAAATCTAGAAGAAATGGATAATTTCCTGGAACTTACAGTCTCCCAAGACTAAACCAGGAAGAAGTTGAATCCCTGAATAAACCAATAGTAGGCTCTGAAATTGAGGCAATAGTTAATAGCCTACCAACCAAAAAAAGTCCAGGACCAGGTGGATTCACAGTTGATTTCTACCAGAAGTACAAGGAGGAGCTGGTACCATTCCTTCTGAAACTATTCCAATCAATAGAAAAAGAGGGAATCCTCCCTAACTCATTTTATGAGGCCAACATCATCCTGATACCAAAGCCTGGCAGTGACACAACAAAAAAAGAAAATTTTAGACCAATATCCCTGATGAACATCGATGCAAAAATCCTCAAGAAAATACTGGCAACCGGATTCAGCAGCACATCAAAAAGCTTTTCCACCATGATCAATTGGGCTTCATCCCTGGATGCAAGGCTGGTTCAACACTTGCAAATCAATAAGCGTAATCCAGCATATAAACAGAACCAAAGAGAAGAACCACATGATTATTGCAATAGATGCAGAAAACGCTTTTGACAAAATTCAACAGCCCTGCATGCTAAAAACGCTCAATAAATTCGGTATTGATGGAACTTATCTCAAAATAATAAGAGCTATTTATGACAAACCCACAGCCAATATCGTACCGAATGGGCAAAAACTGGTAAAAATCCCTTTGAAAACTGGCACAAGACAGGGATGCCCTCTCTCACCACTCCTATTCAACATAGTGTTGGAAGTTCTGGCTAGGGAAATCAGGCAATATAAAGAAATCAAAGGTATTCAGTTAGGAAAAAGAGAAGACAAATTGTCCCTGTTTGCAGATGACATGATTGTGTATTTAGAAAACCCTACTGTCTCAGCCCAAAAACTCCTTAAGCTGATAAGCAACTTCAGCAAAGTCTCAGGATACAAAATTAATGTGCAAAAACCACAAGCATTCTTATACACAAGTAACAGACAAACAGAGAGCCAAATCAGAAATGAACTTCCATTCACAATTGCTTCAAAGAGAATAAAATACCTAGGAATCCAACTTACAAGGGATGTAAATGACCTCTTCAAGGAGAACGACAAACCACTGCTCCGTGAAATAAAAGAGGACACAAACAAATGGAAGAACATATCATGCTCATGGATAGGAAGAATCAATATCGTGAAAATGGCCATAGTGACCAAGGAAATTTATAGATTCAATGCCATCCCCATCAACCTACCAATGACTTTCTTCACAGAATTGGAAAAAACTGCTTTAAAGTTCATAGGGAACCAAAAAAGAGCCCACATTGCCATGACAATCCTAAGTCAAAAGAACAAAGCTGGAGGCATCACGCTACCTGACTTCAAACTATACTACAAGGCTACAGTAACCAAAACAGCATGGTACTGGTACCAAAACAGAGATATAGACCAATGGAACAGAACAGAGTCCTCAGAAATAATACCACACATCTACAGCCATCTGATCTTTGACAAACCTGAGAGAACCAAGAAATGGAGAAAGGACTCCCTATTTAATAAATGGTGCTGGGAAAATTGGCTAGCCATAAGTAGAAAGCTGAAACTGGATCCTTTCCTTACTCCTTATACTGAAGATTAATTCAAGACGGATTAGAGACTTAAATGTTAGACCTAGTACCATAAAAACCCTAGAAGAAAATCTAGGTAGTACCATTCAGGACATAGGCATGGGCAAGGACTTCATGTCTAAAACACCAAAAGCAATGGCAGCAAAAGCCAAAATTGACAAATGGGATCTGATTAGACTAAAGAGCTTCTGCACAGCAAAAGAAACTACCATCAGAGTGAACAGGCAACCTACAGAATGGGAGAAAATTTTTGCGATCTGCTCATCTGACAAATGGCTAATGTCCAGAATCCACAAAGAACTTAAACAAATTTACAAGAAAAAAACAAACAACCCCATTAAAAAGTGGGAAAGGATATGAACAGACATTTCTCAAAAGAAGACATTCATACAGCCAACAGAAACATGAAAAAATGCTCATCATCACTCGCCATCAGAGAAATGCAAATCAAAACCACAATGAGATACTATCTCACACCAGTTAGAATGACAATCATTAAAAAGTCAGGAAACAACAGGTGCTGGAGACGATGTGGAGAAAATGGAACACTTTTACACTGTTGGTGGGATTGTAAACTATTTCAACCATTATGGAAAACAGTATGGCAATTCCTCAAGGATCTAGAACTAGATGTACCATATGACCCAGCCATCCCACTACTGGTTATGTACCCAAAGGATTATAAATCATGCTGCTATAAAGACACAAGAACACGTATGTTTATTGCAGCACTATTCACAATAGCAAAGACTTGGAATCAACCCAAATGTCCATCTGTGACAGACTGGATTAAGAAAATGTGGCAAATATACACTGTGGAATACTATGCAGCCAAAAAAAAAGGATGAGTTTGCGTCCTTTGTAGGGACATGGATGCAGCATGAAACCATCATTCTTAGCAAACTATCACAAGAACAGAAAACCAAACACCACATGTTCTCACTCATAGGTGGGAACTGAACAATGAGATCACTTGGACTCGGGAAGGGGAACATCGCACACCCGGGCCTATCATGGGGAGGGGGGAGGGTGAAGGGATTGCATTGGGAGTTATACCTGATGTAGATGACGAGTTGATGGGTGCTGGCGAGTTGATGGGTGCAGCACACCAACATGGCATAAGTATACATAAGTAACAAACCTGCACGTTATGCACATGTACCCTAGAACTTAAAGTATAATAATAAAAAAAAAGTGTTATCAACCTGCTTAATAAAAAAAAAAAGGATTATTTCTGTGCAATCCACACATCACAAAGCAGTTTCACAGATAGCTTCTAAGTGTTTATCTGAATATTCAGCTTTTCCCATAGATCTCAGTGGACTCAGAAATGTCCCTCTGCAAATACTACAGAAAGAGTGTGCTCAACCTACCGAATAAAAAAAAAAAAAGATTTATCTCTGTGAGATGAATCCAAAAATCACAAAGACGTTTCACAGATTGCTTCTTTCTAGTTTTCATCTGGGGATATTCTGTTTCTCACCATCAGCCTCAATGGGCTCTGAAATGTCATTTTGCATATACTCCAACTAGAGTGTTTCCAACCTGTCGAATATAAAGAAAGGTTTAGCTCTGTGAGGTGAATTCACACATCACAAGGCAGTTTCACAGATAGCTTCTTTCTAATTTTTATCTGGAGATTTTCGATTTTTCCCCAGAGGCCTCAAAGGGTTCCAAAATGTGAATTCAGATATTAAAAAAAAGATGTTTCCAACCTGCTGAATTAAAAGAAAGGTTAAACACTTAGAGATAAATCCATCAGAAAGGAGTTTCATAGATAGCTTCTCTGTAGTTTTTATCTGGGGATATTCCATTTCTCCTCATATATGTCAATGGGCTCCAAAATGTCCCTTTTCAGATTCTCCATGAAAGTGTTTTCATCCAGCTGATTAAAAGAAAAAGCTTACCTCTGTGAGATGAATCCACACATCTTAAGCGTTTCAAAGATAGTTTATTTCCAGTTTATATCTTGGGATATTTAGTTTTTCCCCATAGGCCTCAAGGGCCTCCCAAATGCCCCATCAGAGATTCTACAAAAAGAGTGTTTCCAATCTGCTGAATCAAAGCAAACGCTTTTCCCTGTGAGATGAATCCAGGCATCACATAGCAGTTTCACAGAAATATTCTTTCTAGTTTTTATCTGAGGATATTTGTTTTTTTTCCATGGGCCTTAATGGGCTTTCAAGTTCGCAGATCTTCCAATTAGAGTGTTTCCAACTTGCTGAGTCAAAAGAAAGGCTTAACTCTGTGAGATGAATCCACACATCACAAAACAGTTTCTCAGATAGCTTCTTTCTAGTTTTTATCTGTGGATATTTTGTGTTTCCCCATTGGCCTCAATGGGCTCCCAAATGTCCCTTTGCATATCATCCAGAAAGAGTATTTCCAACCTGCTACATGAAAAGAAATTTTTCAGCTCTTTGACATGAATCCACACATCACAAAGCAGTTTCAGAGATAGCTTCTTTCTAGTTTTAATCTGGGGATATTTTGTTTTCCCCATAGTCCTTACAAAAACTGCCAAATGTCCCTTTTGCTGATTCTCTAAAAAGACTGTTTCCAACCTGCTGAATCAAAATAAAGTTGTAACTCTGTGAGATGAATCCACACATCACAAAGCGATTCTCCAAAAAGTGTGTTTCCAACCTGCTGAATCAAAAGAAACACTTAACTCTGTGAGATGAATCCACACATCCTAAAGCAGTTTCACAGATAGCTTTTTTCTAGTTTTTATCTGGGGATATTTGGTTTTTCCTCACAGACCTCAATGGGCTCCAAATGTCCCTTCACAGATTTTCCAAAAAGAGTGCTTCCAACCTGCTGAATCAAATGAAAGTTTTAACTCTGTGAGAAGAATACACAGATCACAAAGCACTTCCACAGATAGCTTTTTTTCTAGTGTTTATCTGGGGATATTCTGTTTTTCCCCATAGATCTCAATGGGCTCTCAATTGTCCCTTTGCAGATTCTCCAATTAGAGTGTTTCCAACCTGCTAGATACAAATAAATGTTTAACTGGTTGACATGAATTCACACATCACAAAACAGGTATACAGATAGCCTCTCTCTAGTTTTTATCTTGGGATATTCCATTTCACTCCTTGGGCCTCAATGTATTCCCAAATTTTCCTTCACAGATTCTCCAAAAAGAGTGTGTCCAACCTGCTGATTCAAAAGAAAGCTTAACTGTGTGAGATGAATCCACACATCCTAAAGCAGTTTCACAGATCACTTCTTTCCAGTTTTAATCTGAGGATATTTGGTTTCTCCACATATGCCTTAAATGGCTGCCAAATGTCCTTTGACAGATTCTCTAAAAAGACTGCTTCCCACCTGCTTAATCAAAAGAAAAATTTAACTCTGTGAGATGAATCCACACATCACAGAACAGTTTCACAGATAGTTTTTTTCTAACTTTTATCGTTGGATATTCAGTTTCTCCCCATAGGCCTTAATGGGTTCCAAAACGTTATCTTGCAGATTATACTAAGTTTCTCCAAACTGCAGAATCAACACAAATGTTTATGTATGTGAGACGAGTCCACACATAACAAAGGAGTTTCATAGATAGATGTTTTTAAAGTTTTTATTTCAGGATACTCGTTTTCTTCCCATAGGCCTCACTGGGCTCTCAAATATCCACTTGCATATTCTCCAATTAGAGTGTTTCCAATCTGCTGAATAAAAAGAAAGGTTTCACTCTGTAAGATAAATCTACACATCACAAAGTAGTTTCACAGATAGCTTCTTTCCTGTTTCTATCTGTGGATATTCAGTTTTTTTCCATAGGCATCAATGGGTGTCCAAATGCCCCTTCACAGATTTTCCAAAAACAGTGTTTCTCACCTTTAGAATCAAAAGAAAGGTCTAACTCTGAGAGATGAATCTCCACGTTACAAAGCAGTTTCACAGATAGCATCTTTTTAACTTTTATCTGGGGGATATTTGTTTTTTACCCCATAGGCCTCAATGGATTCCAAAATATCCCTTCACAAATTCTACAAAAGGAGTGTTTTCAACCTGCTGAATCAAAAGAAAGTTTTAGCTCTGTGAGATCAATTCACACATCACAAAACGAGTTTCACAGATAACTTGTTTCTAGGTTTTATCTGGGGATATTTGGTTTTTCCATTAGGCTTCAATGGGCTCTCAAATATCCGTTCACAGATTCTCCAATTAGAATGTTTCCAACCTGCTGAATCAAAATAAATGTGTGGGTTCATCTCACAGAGTTAAATCTTTCTTTTGATTCCACAGGATTTTAGCTCTGTGAGATGAATCCACACATCACAAAGCAGTTTCCCAGATAGCTTTTTTCTAACTTTTATCTGGGGATATTAGGTTTTACCCCATAGACTTCAATGGGCTCCATAATATTCCTTCTCAGATTCTACAAAAACAGTGTTTTGAACCTGCTGAAACAAAACAAAAGTTTATCTATGTGAGGATCCACACATTACAAAGAATTTCGCAGGTATCTTCTTTCTAGTTTTCATCTAGGGATATTTGGGTTTTTCCCCATTGGCCTTAATGAGCCCCCAAGTGTCCCTTAACATATTCTCCAAGAAGAGTGCTTCCAACCTTTTGAAGGAAAAGCAATTTTAACTCTGAGAAATCAATCCACACATCATAAAACGGTTTCACAGATAGCTTCTTTCTAGTTTTTACCTGGGTATATTCAATTATTTTCCCATTGGTTTAAATGGCCTCCCAAATGTCCCTTCAAAGGTTCTACAAAAACAGTGTTTCCAACTGCTGAATCAAGAGAAAGATTTAACACTGAGAGATGAATACACACATCTCAAAGCAGTTTCACCAATACCATCTTTGTAGATTTTATCTGGAGATATTCTGTTTTTCCCCATAGGCCTCAATGGGCTCCCAAATGTCCCTAGGTCGATACTCCAAAAAGAGTGTTCCCAACCTGCTGAAAGCAAAGAAATGCTTAATTCTATGAGATGAATCTGCACATCACAAAGCAGTCTCACAGATAGCTTATTCCTAGTTTTGGTCTGGGAATATTCGGTTTTTCCCCCACACACCTCAATAGACTACCCAATGTCCCTTCATAGATTCTCTAGAAAGAGTGTTTACAACCTGCAGAATCATAATAAAGACTTAACTCAGTGGGATGAATCTACAAATCACTAAACAGTTTCACAAGTAGCTTCTTTCTACTTTTTATCTGGGGATATTCTGTTTTTTCCTCATAGACTTCAATAGGTTTTTAAATGTCCCTTCTCAGATTCTACACAAGGAGTGTTTCCAACCTTCTGATCCAAAAGAAAGGTTTATCATGGTGAACTAAATCCACGTATCTACAAACCAATTTCTCAGCTTCTATGTAGTTTTTATCTGGGAATATTCACTTTTATCCCACAGGCCTCAATGGGTTTTGAAATGTCTCATCAAAGATTCTAGAAAAGGAGTGTTTCCAATATGCAGAACCAAAAGAAAGGTTTAACTTTGTGAGATGAATGTACACATCAGGAAGCAGTTTCTCAGCTAGCTTCTTTCTAGTTTTTGTCTGAAATTATTCGTGTTTTCCCCATAGGCCTTAATTTGCTGGCAACATCCCTTCCCAGATTCTCTAAAAAGACTGTTTCCAACCTGTGGAATCAAGAGAAAGATTTAACTCTGTGAGATGAACCCACACATTACAAAGCAGTTTCACAGATAGCTTCTTTCTAACTTTTATCTATGGATATTCTGATTTTCCCATTAGGCATCAACAGACTCCCATATGTCCCTTTGTACATCCTAGAAAAAGAGAGTTTCCATCCAACCTGTTGAATCAAAAGAAAGTCTCAATCTATGAGATGAATATACATATCACAATGGAGTTTCACAGGCAGCGTGTTTCTACTTTTTATCTGGGGATATTAGGTTTTTTCACATAGGTATTATTGGGCTCCCACATGCCCCTTTGCAGATATTCCAAAAACAGTACTTCTCACTTGCTGAATCAAAAGAAAGGTTAAACTCTTTGAGATGAATCCACAGATCACAAAGCAGTTTCTCACATAGCTTCTTTCTAGTTTTTATTTGGGGATATTCTGCTTTTCCCCATTGGCCACAATAAGTTCCCAAATATCCCTTCACAGATCCTCCGAAAAGAGTGTTATCAACCTGCTGCATCAGAAGATAGGTGATGAATCCACACATCAAAAAGTAGTTCCAAAGGTAGTTTCTTTCTAGTTTTTAATCTCTGTATATAGGGTTTTCCACCTACAGCTCAATGGGTTCCCAAATATCCCTTTGCAGATTCTACAAAAAGAATGCTTCAAATCTGCTGAATGAAAAGAAAAATTTAACTCTGTGAGTTGAATCCAGACATCACAAAGCAGTTTCACAGACAGCTTATACCTAGATTTTTCTGGGGATATTTAGTTTTGTCCCCAAGGATTCAATGGGCTCCCAAATGTTCCTTGGCAGATTTTCCAAAAGAACTGTTTTCAACCTGCAGAATCAAAAGGAAGGTTTTACTCTCTGAGATGAACCCCCACATCAAAAAGCAGTTTTACAGATAGCTTCTTTCTAGCTTTTACCTAAGGATATTTTGTTTTTACCCATAGGCGTCAATGGGCTCCAAAATATAATTTCTCAGATTGTCCAATTAGATTGTTTCCAATCTGATGAACCAAAAGAAAGACTTAACTTGTGAGATGAATCCACCTTTTACAAAGCAGTTTCAGAGATAGCTTCTGTCTAGTTTTTATCTGGGGATATTCGGTTTTTCCTTTTAATACTCAATGGGCTCCCAAATGTCCCTTTGCAGATTCTCCAAAAAGAGATTTTCCAACCAGCTTAATTGAAAGATAGGTTTAACTCTATGAGATGAATCCAAACATCACAAAGCAATTTCACAGATAGCTTCTCCTAGTTTTTATCTGGGGGTATTAACTTTTTACCCTAGACCTCAATGGGCTCCCACATATACCTTAGAAAATTCTCCCAAAAGAGTGTTTCCAAACTGCTGAATTAAAGAAGTTTTAATTCTGTGAAACGAATCCAACACATCACAAAGCAGTTTCACAGATAGATTCTTCCTAAATTTTATCTGGAATATTCAGTTTTTCTTCATAGGCCGCAATGGACTCTTACATATCTTTTTGCAGATTCTCCAAAAAGAGTGTTTTCAACCTGCTTAACTAAGAGAAAGGTTTATGGCTGTGAGATGAATCCACACATCACAAAGCAGTTTCACAGATAGCTTACTTCTAGATTTTATCTAAAGATATTCGGTTTTTCCCTGTAGACCACAATGGGCTCCCAAACGTCCCTTTGCAGATTCTATAAAAAGAGTGTTTCCAATCTGCTGAATCAAAAGAAAGTCTTAACTCTGTCAGATGAATCTACACATCACAGATCAGTTTCACAGATAGCTTCTTTCCAGTTTTTGTCTGGGGATATTCTGTTTTTATTCCCATGAGAAATAATAGACTCCCAAATGCACCTTTGCAGATTTTCCAAAAACGGTGTTTCTAACCTGCTGAATCAAAAGAAAGATTTAACTCTGTAGGATGAATCCACACATCATGAAGAGGTTTCACAGATAGCTTCTTTCTAACTTTTAATTTGGGATAGTTTGTTTTTCCACATAGGCCTCAGTGGGCTCCCAAATATCCCTTGGCTGATTCCCCTTTTTGTCTGGGGATATTTGGATTTTCCCTATACGCCTTAATGTGTTGCCAAATTTCCCTTCACAGATTCTCTAAAAAGACTTTCTCAAACCTGCTGAATCAAAACAAAGATTTAACTCTGTGGGATGAATCCACACATCACAAAGGAGTTGCACAGATACATTCTATCTATCTTTTGATTCCTACCAGCTGAATCAAAAGAAAGTTATACCTGCATCAGATGAATCCACACACCACAAAGCAATTTCACAGATATCTTCTTTCTAGGTTTTGTGTGGGGATATTCAGTTTTTCCCAATAGACCTTTATGGTCTCCCATTGTCCCTTTGCTGATGCTCCAAAAAGTGTGTATTCAAGCCACTGAATAAAAAGAAAGTTTTACCTCCTTGAGATGAATCCACACATCACAAAGCAGCTTCACACACAGCTTCTTTTTAGATTTTATCTGTGAATGTTCTTTTATTTCCAAAAAGCCTCAAGGGGCACCCATATATCCTTTCACAGATTATCCAAAAACAGTCCCACAGCTGGGTGTAGTGGTTCACCCCTGTAATCCCAAGCACTTTGAGAGGCCAAGGAGGGTGGATCACTAGGTCAGGAGGTTGAGACCATGCTGGTTAACACAGTGAAACTATGTCTCTACTGAAAATACAAAAAATTCGCCAGGCGTGGTGGCGTGCACTTGTAGTCCCAGCTACTCAGGCGACTGAGACAGAAGAATGGCATCAACCCAGCAGACGGAGCTTGCAGTGAGCAGATATCATGCCACCGCACTCCAGCCTGGGTGACAGAGTGAGAGTCCTTCTCATACATACACACAAAATCTGTATCACCAAACATCTAAATCAAATGAAGGTTTAACTCTGTGAGAAGAATGCACACATCACGAAGAAGTTTCACAGATATCTTCTTTCTAATTTTCTTATGGGGATAATTGTCTTTTTCCCATAGGCCACAACGAGCTGGCAAATATGTTAACACAGATTCTACAAAAAGAGTTTTTCCAGCCTTCTGAATCAAAACAATGGTTTAACTCTGTGAGATGAATCCACACATCACAAAACAGTTTCACAGATGTTTCTTTCTAGTTTTCTCTGGGAATATTTGTTTTTTTTTTCTAGCCCTCTATTGTCTTCAAAACTTCTCTTCCTGTCCTCTACAAAAGGAATGTTTCCACCTGCTGAATCAAAACAAAGGTTTAAGTCTGTGAGATGAATCCAGAAACCACAAAGCAGTTTCAAAAATTGCTTTTTTCTAGTTTCCATCTGGGGATATTCTATTTTTCCCCAGAGACCTCAATGGTGTTCCAAATGTCTTTTCCTGTCCTCTACAAAAAGAGTGTTTCCACCTACTGAATCAAAACAAAGGTTTAACTCTGTGAGATGAATCCAGACATCATAAAGCAGTTTGAAAGACATCTTTTGTCTAGTTTTCACCTGGGAATATTCTGTTTCTCCCCATAGGCATCAATGGCCTCCCAAATGTCTATTCCAGGATACTCCCATTAGAGTGTTTCCAAACTACTGAGTCAAAAGAAAGTTTTAACACTGGGAGATGAATTAACAAATCACAAAGCAGTTTTCCATATAGTTTCTTCCCCTTTTTTTGTCTGGGGATATTTGGATTTTCCCCATATGCCTTAATGGGTTGCCAAATTTCCCTTCACAGATTCTCTAAAAAGACTTTCTCAAACCTGCTAAATCAAAACAAAGATTTAACTCTGTGAGATGAATCCACACATCACAAAGGAGTTGCACAGATACCTTCTATCTAGTTTTGATCTCAGGATATTCAGTTTTTCCTTATAGGGCACAATAAGCTCCAAAATGTCCCTTCACAGATTCTACTGAAAAAGGGTTTCCAAACCGCTGAATCAAAAGAAAGGTTTAATTCTGTGAGATAAATTGAAATATCGTATGGTAATTTCACAGGTAGTTTCTTTCTAGTTTTTATCTTTATATATTCCATTGTTCCACATAGGCCCTAATGTGCTACCAAATGTCCCTTCAGAGATTCTACAAACACATTGTTTTCAATCTGCTGAATCAAAAGAAAGGTTATCTCTGTGTTTTATCTGGGGATACGTTATCGTTCTGTGCTTTATCTGGGGAGATGGAGTTTTACCATATAAGCCTCAATGGGCTCCCAAATATCCCTTCGAAGATTTTCCAAAATGAGGGTTTCCAACATGCTGAATCAAAAGAAAGTTTTAACTCTGTGAGCTCAATGCAGGCATCTCAAAGCAGTTTCACAGATAGCTTCTTTCTTGTTTTTAACATCGTATATTCACATTCTCCTGGTAGGTCTCAATGGGCTCCAAAATGTACCTTCACAGATTCTACTGAAAGAATGTTTCCAACCTGCTGAATCAAAGAAAGTTTTACCACTCTGAGATGAATCCACACACACAAAGCAGTTTCACAGACAGCTTATTTCTACTTTTTAATCTGGAAATATTCAGTTTCCCCCATTGACCACAGTGGGCTCCAAAATGTCCCTATGCAGATTCTACAAAAAGACTATTTCAACCTTCTGAATCACTGGAAAGAATTAAATGTGTGACTTGAATCCACACATAACAGAGCAGTTTTACAGACATCTCCCCCTTTCTAGCTCTTATCTGAGGATATTCCATTATTCCTTTCACTTCTCAATGGTCTCAAAAATGTTTGTTCACATATTCTCCAGAAAGATTGGTGCCAACCTGTTGAATCAACAGAAAGATTTAACTATGTGAGATGACTTCACACATCACAGAGCAGTTTCACAGATACCTTCTTTCTAGTTTTTACCTGTGGCTATTCAGTTTTTCCTCAAAGACCTCAATGGGCTCTCAAATGTCCCTTGACAGATTCTCCAAAAAGAGTGTTTCCAACCTATTGAATCAGAAGAAAGATTTATCTCTGTATGATGAATACATACATCACAAAGCAGTTTCACAGATAACTTCTTTCGAGTTTTTATGCGGGGATATTTTCATTTTCCCATAGACCTCAAGTGGCACCAAAATTCCCCTTCACAGATTCTACAAAAAGAGCGTTTCTAACCTGCTGAATCAAAAGAAATGTTTAATTCTGTGAGATATAGTAACACATCACAAAGCAGTTTCACAGATAGCTTCTTTCAAATTTTTTTCTGGGGATACTCTGTTTTCCCCATAGGCCTCAGTTGGCTCCAAAACGTCCCTTTGCAGATTGTCTAAAATGTGTGTTTCCAACATGCTGAATCTAAAGAAAAATTTAACTCTGCTAGATGAAACCACAATTTAAAAGCATTTTTACAGAGAGCTTCATTACAGTTTTTATCTGAGGATTTTCAATTTTTCCCCATAGGACTCAATATCTCAAATATTCCTTCCTGAATTCTAACACAAGAGTGTTTCCTACCTGCTGAGTCAAAAGAAAGGTTTAACTCTGTTAGATGAATCCACACATCACAAATCAGTTTCACATATAGCTTCTTTCTAGTTTTTATCTGGGGATGTTCGGTTTTTCCCCATAGTCTTCAATGGGTTTCAAATGTCTCTTTGCAGAATCTCTAAAAACAAAGTGTTTCCAACCTGCTGAACTAAAAGAATGGTTGAAGTCTGTAAGATGAATCCACACATCACAATAGAGTTTCAAAGAAAGCTTCTTTCTAGTTATTTTCAGAAGATATGCTTTTATTTTCCCGCAGACCTCAATGGACTTCCAAATATCCCTGTGCAGATTCTACAAAAAGAGTGTTTAAAACTTGCTGAATTAAAGAAAGGTTTAATT
This sequence comes from Rhinopithecus roxellana, assembly GCF_007565055.1. NCBI lineage: Eukaryota > Metazoa > Chordata > Mammalia > Primates > Cercopithecidae > Rhinopithecus > Rhinopithecus roxellana. The sequence goes on along the minus strand of NC_044557.1, from coordinate 4,610,231 downwards.
TAGTGAAATAAGTCTAACTTCAAAAAGCAGTTTCACAGATATATTCTTTCTATTTTTTATCTGGGGATATTGCATATTTTTCCCATAAGACCCAATGAGTTTCAAATGTCCCTTTGCAGATTCTACAAAAAGAGTGTTATCGACTGGTTGAATTTAAAGAAATGTTTACCACCGTCAGTTGAATGCACGTATCACAAAGCAGTTTCACATATCACTTTTCTTCAGTTTTTATCTGGTGATGTTCTATTTTTCCCCATAGGCCTCAATGGGCTCCCAATTATTTCTTCACAGATTGTTCAAAAAGAGTGTTTACCACCTGCTCAAAAAAATGAAGTTTTAATTATGTGAGTTGAATCCACACATAACATAGTGGTTTCACAGAGAGCTTTTTACTAGTTTTGATCTCTGGATATTTGGTTTTTCTGCATAGACCAAAACAGGCTCCCAATTGTCCCTTTGTAAATTCTACAGCAAGAGCATTTCCAACCTACTGAATCAAATTAAAGGTTTAACTCTGTGAAAAGAATCCACATCTCTCAATGCAGTTTAACTGATAGTTTCTTTCAAGTTTTTATCTGGGGTTATTTGGCGTTTCTCTAAAGACCTCAATGGGTTCCCAAATGTCCCTTTGCAGATTCTACAAAAACAGTGTTTCTAACCTGCTGAATAAAAAGTAAGTTTAACTCTGAGATGAATCCACATATCACAGTGTGGTTTCAGAGATTGCTTCTCTCTAGTTTTCCTTTGTGGACATTCCATTTATTCTTATGGGCCTTAATGGCTTTTATAATGCCCCTTTCCAGATTCTCCTATAAATGTGTTTCCCACCTGATGAATAAAATGAAATGCTTAATTTTGTGAGATAAATGCACACATCACAACGAAGTTTCAGAGTTAGCTTCTTCCTACTTTTTATCTAGGTATTTTTGGTTTTGCCACACAGGCCTCAAAAGGCTCCCAAAGGTATCTTCATAGATTCTACAAAAAGAGTGTTTCTAAACTGCTGAATCAATTAAAAAATGGTTAAACTCTGTGAGATGAATGCACATATCACAAAGCAGTTTCACAGATAGCTTTTTTTCTAGTTTTTATCTAGGGTTTTTCCTGAAAGGCCTCAATGTTCTCCCAAATGTCCCTTCACAGATTTTCTGAGGAGAATGTCTTCAATGTGTTGAATCAAAAGATTGGTTTAACTCTGAGATGAATCCACACATCACAGAGCAGTACCACAGATAGCTTCTTTCTAGTTTTTATCTGGGGATATTTGGTGTTTCCCTATATGCTGCAAGGGGCTCCCAAATTTCACTTCGCAGATTCTACAAAAAGAGTGTTTCCAATTTACTCTATCAAAGGAAAAGTTTACCTGTGTGAGATGACTCCACAAATTGCAAAGCACGATCATGGATCAATTTTTCCAGTTTTTATCTGGGGATATTCTCGTTTTCCCTATAGGCCGCAATGTACTCCTCAATATCCCTTCACAGATTCTTCAAAAAGACTGTTTCAAATCTGCTGCATCAAAAGATAAGTTTGCCTCTCTGAGATGAATCCAGATATCACAAAGCAGTTTTACAGATATCTTCTTTCCAGTTTTTATCTGTATATATTTTTCCTCATAGGTTGCAATGGGCTCCCCAATGTCCTTTTGCAGTTTCTCCAAAAACAGTGTTTCCAACTGGCTGAATAAAAGAAATGTTTAACACTGTGAGATAAATCTACACATAACAAAACAGTTTCACAGGTTGCTTCTTTCCAAGTTTTACCTGGGGATATTCATTTTTTTCCATAGGCCTCAATGGGCTCCCAAATGACCCTTTGCAGTTTCTCCAAAAAGAGTATATCAGACCCGATGAATCAAAACAAACGTTTACATCAGTGAGATGAATCGTGTTCAGTTTTTTCACATCGGTCTCAATGTGCTTTCAAATTTCCCTTCACAGATTCTACAAAAAGAGTGTTTCCAAACTTCTGAATTGAAAGAAAGGTTTAACACTTTGAGATAAATTCACACATCACAAACCGGTTTCACAGATACCTTCTTTCTATTTCTATTTTGGATTTTCTTTTTGTCCCCTGAGGCCTCAGTGGATGTCCAAATAACCCTTCACAGATTCACCAGAAAGAGTGCTTCCAACCCACTGAGTCAAATGAAATGTTTATCTCTGTAAGTTGAATACACACATCACACAGGAGTATCACACAGAGTGTTTTTCTAGTTTTTATCTGGGTATATTCATTCTTTCCCTGTAGGCCTCAAAGGGCTCCCAAATGTCCATTCGTAGATTCTGTAGAAAGAGTGTTTCCAACCAACTGAATCAAAAGAAAAATTTAACTCTGTGAGATTAATCCACACATCACAAAGCTGTTTCACAAATTGCTTCTTTCTAGTTTCTATCTGATGATATTCAGTTTTATCACCATAGACCTCAGTGGACTCTGAAATGTCCTTTCACAGATTTTGCAAAAATAGTTTTTTCCAACAGGTTTAATCAGAAAAGTTTAACTCTGTGAGATGAATACACAAATCATAATACAGTTTCACAGATAGATTCTTTCTGCTTTTTATCTGAAGATACTCAGTTTTTTTCTCATAGGAATGATGGGCTCTTAAATGTCTCTTTGCAGATTCTACAAAAAGAGTGTTTCCAACCTGCTGAATCAAAGGAAAGGTTTAATGCTGTGAGATGAATCTACACATCACAAAGCAGTTTCACAGATAGCTTCTTTCTACTTTTTATCTGGAAATAATCTGTTTTCCACATAGGTGTTAATGGGCTGCCAAATGTTCCTTCACAGATTCTCTAAAAAGATATTCTTCAATCTGTTGGATCAAAAGAAATTTTTAACTCTGTGAGATGAATCCATTCATCATAAAGCAGTTTCACAAATATCTTGTTTCTAGTTTTTATCTGGGTATATTTGGGTTTTCCCCATAGGCCTCAACAAGCTCCCCAATGTGTCTTAATGGATTCTCCAAAAAGTATGTTTCCAAGCTGCTGGATAAAGAGACATTTAACCCTGTGAGATGAATCCACACAAGACACATCAGTTTCAAAGATAGCTTTTTTCTGGTTTTTATCTGGGGATATTTGGTTTTTACACAGAGGCCTCAATGCACTCCCAAATGTCCTGTCACAGATTCTACAAAAAGAGTGGTGAAAACCTGCTGAGTGAAAAGAAAGGTTTATCTCTGAGAGATGAGTGCACGTATCAAAAAGCAGTTTCATAGATAGCTTCTTTCTTGTTTTTATCTGAAAATATTGAGGTTTTCCACATAAGCCTCAATGGGCTCCCAAATATCACTTTGCAGATTCTAGAAAAAGAGGATTTCCAATGTGCTGAATCAAAGAAAAGTTTAACACTCTAAGATGAATCCAAACATCACAAAACAGTTTCTGACGTAACTTCTTTGTAGTTTTTATCTGAGGATGTTTGCTTTGAACCCATATGCATTATTTGACTCCATAAAGTCCCTTGGCAGATTCTACAAAAAGAGTGTTTCCAACATAATGAATCAAAAGAAAGGTTTAACTCTGAGATTAACCCTACATTAGAATGCAGTTTGAGAGAAAGCTTCTTTCTAGTTTTTTATGTGGGGATATTTGCTTTTCCTCATAGACTTCATTGGGCTCCCAAATGTCCCTTTGCATATTCTCCAAAAAGAGTTTTTTTGTAATCTGCTGAATCAAAAGAAACTTTTAACTCTGTGAGATGAATCCATACATCAAAAAGCAGTTTCACGGATCACTGTTTTCTAGTTTTAATTTAGGGATATTCAGATTTTCACCATAGTCCTCAATAGGCTCCAAAATGTTCCTTCACAGAATCTCCAAAAAGAGCGTCTTCAACCTGCAAATCAAAAAAATGGTTTAACTATTTGAGATGAATCCACACATCACAAAGCAGCTTCACACTAACTAGAAAGATAGCATCTTTCTAGTTTTTCTCTTGGGATATTAAATTTTTTGCCACAGGCATAAATGGGTTCTAAATTGTTGCTTCCTAGATTCTGAAAAAGAGTGTTTCTACCTCCCAAAAGTCTGTTCACAGATTTTACAAAAACAGTGTTTCCAACATGCTGAATTGAAAGAAATGTGTAACTCTGTAAGATCAATCCACAACTCACAAAGCAGTTTCACAGATAGCTTCTGTGTGGTTTTTATCTAAGGATATTCAGTGTTTTGTCATAGGGGATATGTGTGTGTTTTCTTCTGGAGATAATTGGTTTTTCACCATAGGCCTCAGTTGGCTTTAAAATATCCAAGGTACTCCAAGCAGAGATTTTCCGACCAGCTGAATTAAAAGAAAGGTTTATCTCTGTGAGATGAATGCAAACATCTCAAAGCTGTTTTACAGAGACCTTCTTTCTAGTTTATACCTGGGGACATTTGGCTTTTCTCCATAGGACTGAAAGGGCTCCCAAGTGTCCCCTTGCATATCTTCCAAAAAGAGTTTTTCCAACCTGCTGAATCAAAAAGAAAGGTTTAACTCTTTGAGATGAATACACACATGACAAAGCAGTTTCACAGATAACTAATTTCTAAGTTCTAGTTTTTATCTGGGAATATTCAGTTTTTCCAAGTGGGCCTTTACAGAATCCCGAATGTCCCTTTGCACATTCAACTAAAATAGCGTTTCCAACCTGTAGAATCAAAATCAAGTTTTAACACTTTGAGATAAATCTGCACATCACAAGTTTCACAGATAGCTAATTTCTAGTTTTTATCAGGGGTATTGGTATTTTCTTCATAGGCCTCAAAAGGCTCCCAAATATAACTTCAGAGATTCTACAAAAAGAGTTTTTAAAAACTGCTCAATTGAAAGTAAGGTGTAACTTTGTGAGGTGAATAAACACATTCAAAACCGTTTAGCAGAAAGCTTCCTTTTAGTTCTTATCTGGTGATATTCAGTTTTTCCTCATAGGCCTCCATGAGCTCCAAAATATACTGTCACAGATTCTACAGAAAGAGTGTTTTCAACCTGCTGAATTAAAAAAAAAAAAAGGGTTCAACTATTTGATAAGAATTCACGCATCACAAAGCAGTTTCACAGATAGCTTTTGTCGGGTTTTTCTAAGGTTATTCAGTGTTTTCTCATAGGCTACAATAAACTTCCAAATGTCCTTTCATGGATTCTACAAAAAGAAAGTTTCCAACCTACTAAATCAAAAGAGCGGTTTAACTGTGTCACATGAATTACACTTCACATAACAGTCTTACAGATAGCTTCTTTCTCTTTTTTATCTTTAGTTATTCAGTTGCTTCACATTCACCCCAATGGGCTCCAAAATGTCCCCTTTCGAATGCTACAACAACAGTGTTTTCAACCTGCTGAACCAAAAGAAAGGTTATCTGTATGAAATGAATCCCCACATCTCAAAAAAGTCTCACAGAGAGCTTCATTCTATATTTTAACTGGGAATAAGCAGTTTTACCACATATGCTTCAATGGGATCCTACATGTCCCTTCACAGATTCCACAAAAAGAGTTTTTCCAAACTACTGAATAAAAAGAAAGGTTTAACACTGTGAAATGAATAAACATGTCACAAAGCAGTTTCACAGATAGCTTCTGTCTAGTTTTTATCTAGGGATATTCGGTTTTTCCCAATAGATATCAATGGGCTCCCAAATGTACTTTCCCACATTCTACAAAAAGAGTTCTTCCAAGCTGCGGAATCAAAAGAAATGTTATCTCTGTGTGATGAATCCACACATCACGAAGCAATTTCACAAATAGATTCTTTCTAGTTTTTTTTTGTTGTTGTTTGTTTGTTTGTTTGTTTGTGTTTGTTGCTGTTGTTTAATATTCCTTTTTTCCCAATAGGACTCAATGGGCTCCCATATGTTCCTTCACAGATTCTACAAAAATAGTGTTTACAACCTGCTCAATCAAAAGAAACTTTGAACTCTGTGAGATGAATCCACACATCACAAAGCAGTTTCACAGATAGTTTCTTCCTTGTTTTTATCTGAGGATATTTCTTTTTTTTTCCCTATATACCTCAATGGGCTCCCAAATGTTCCTTCACTTATTCTCCCAAAAGAATGTTTCCAATTGCTGAATCAAAATAAAGGGTTAACTTTGTGAGATGAATCCACACATCACAAAACTGTTTCACAGAAAACTTTTTTTAGTTTTTATATTTGTATGTTTCTTTTTTCCTTCCAGGCTAATGTGCTCTAAATGTCCCTTCACAGATGGTACAAGAGAGTTTTCAAGCTGCTGAATCAAAATAAAGGTTTAACCCCGTTGTATTAATCTACACATCACAAATCAGTGTCACAGATACCTTCTTTCTAGTTTTTATCTGGGGATATTCTATGTTTCCCTATAGGCATAAATGGAATCCCAAATGGCCCTTTGCAAATTCCACTAAAAGAGTGTTTCTAAGCTGTTAAATCAAAGGAAACCATTCCCTTGGTGAGATGAATACGAAAATTACAAAGCAGTTTCACAGATAAGTTCTTTCTTGTTTTTTATCAGGGGTATTGGTTTTTTCTTCATAGATGTCAAAGGACTTCAAATTATACTGTTATAGATTCTACAAAAACAGTTTAAAACCAGTTGAATCAAAAGAAAGACTTAACTCTGTGAGATGAGTAAACACATAACAAAACAGTTTCACAGATAGCTTCCATCTAGTTCTTATATGGGGATGTATGGTTTTTTCATAGGCCTCTATGAGTTCCAAAACGTCCTTTCACAGATTCTACATAAGGAATATTTTCAACCTACTGAATTTAAAGAAAGTTTTAAGTCTGTGAGAATTCACGCATCACAAATGAGTTTCCCAGATAGCTTCTATCTAGTTTTTATCTAAGGATATTTGGTTTTTCCTTATAGGGCACAATAATCTACAAAATGTCCCTTCACAGATTCTACAAAAAGAGAGTTTTCGACCTGCTGAATCAAAAGAAAGATTTAACTCTGTGAGGTAAATCCACATATCACATAGCAGTTTCACAGGTGGCTTCTTTCTACTTTGTATCTTTGGATATTCATTTTGTTGCAATAGGCCTCAATGGGATCCCAAATATTCCTTCGCAGATTCTCCAAGAAGAGTGTGTCCAACCTGCTGAATCAAAAGTAAGTTTTAACCCTGTGAGATGAATCCACACAAAATAATGAAGTTTCAAAAATTGCTTCTTTCTAGTTTTATCTGGGGATATTCAGTTTTACCCAGAAGCCTCAAAAAGCTCTTAAATGTCCCCTCGAGGATTCCCCAAAATTAAAGTTTTGAACACTGTGAATGAAAGGAAGGTTTAACTCTGTGAGATGAATCTGCACATCAAAAAGCAGTTACACACATAGCATCTTTCTCGCTTCTATCTGGGGATATTCAATTTTTCTTCATCAGTCTCACTGGGCTCTCAAATGTCCCTTTGCATTCTCCTAGAACAGTGTTTCCAAAGTTATTACTCAAAAGACAGGTTTAATTCTGTGAGGTGAATCCACACACCACAAAGCAGTGTCCGAGAAACTTCTTTCTAGTTTTTATCTGAGAATATTCACTTTTCCCCATAGACCACAATGGGTTCTCAAATGTCCTCTTGCAGATTCTACCAAAAGATTATTTACAACCTGTGAATCAAAAGAAAGATTTAACTCTGTGATATGAATCCGCACATTGAGAAGCAGTTTTATAGATAGCTTCATTCTAGTTTTAATTTGGGGATATTCAGTTTTTTCCCATAGGCTTCAAAGGGCTTCCAAATGTCCCTTTGAAATTTCTTCAAAAAGATTGTTTCAAAGCTGCTGAATCAAAAGAAAAATTTAAGTCTGTGAGATGAATCCACACATCACAAAGCAGTTTCATAGATAGCTTCTATCAATGTTTTTTCTGGGAATATTTGGTTTTCCCCATAGTCCTCAGTGGGCTTTGAAATGTCACTTTGCAGATTCTACAAAAAGAATGTTTCCAAACTGCTAAATCAAAACAAAGCTTTACATCTGTGAGTTAAATTCACACATCACAAAGCAGTTTCACAGATTCTTTCTTTCTAGTTTTTATCTGGTGATATTAGGTTTTTCCTTGCATGCCGCAATAAGCTCCCACATGTCCATTCAAAGATTCTTTTAAAAGAGTGTTTTCAACAAGCTGAATCAAAAGAAAGGTTTAACTCTGTGAGATGAATTCACACATAACATAACAGTTTCACAGAGAGAATCTTTCTTGTTTTTATATGGGGATATTAGGTTTTTCCCCATAGGCTTCAACAGACTTTTAAATGTAACTTCGCAGTTTCTCCTAAAAAAGTGTTTCCTATATGCTAAACTAAAAGAAAAGTCTAAATCTGTGAGATGAATCCACATGTCACAAAGCAGTTCACAGATAGCTTCTTCTCAGTTTTTTATCTGTTGATATTCAATTTTGCTTCTAGGTCTCAATAAGCTCCAGAATATCTCTTTGCAGGTTCTCCAAAGAGAATGCTTCCAACCTGCTGAATCAAAAGAAATGTTTAGCTCTGTAAGAAAAATCCACACATCAGAAAGAAGTTTCAGGTATAGTTTTTTTCTAGTTTTTAACAGGATATTTGACTTTTCCCTTTAGGCCTCAATGGGCTCCCAAATGTCCCTTCACAGATTCTTCAAAAAGAGTGTTTCCAAGCAGTTGAATCAATAGAAAGGTTTAACTGTGTGTCATGAATCCTCAGCTCACCAAGCGGTTTCACAGAAAGCTTCTTTTTAGTTTTTAATCTGGGCATATTTGGTTTTCCCCTGAAACCTCAATGTGTTCCAAATGTTCCTTTGCATATTTTACAGAAAAAGTGTTTCCAACCTGTGGAATAAAAAGAAATGTTTATCTCTGTTAAATGGAACCACATATCACAAAGTAATTTCATAGACAGCTTCTTTCTACTTTTGGTCTGGAAATACTTTTTCTTCGTAGCCCTCAATGGGCTCCCAAATATCCTTTCACAGATATTTCAAAAAGACTGTTTCCAACGTGATGAACCAAAAGAAATGTTTAACTTTTTGAGACAAATCCACACACCACAAAGCAGTTTCACAGAGAGCTTGTTTCTTGTTTTTATCTGTGGATATTTGGTTTTGCCCCATAGGCCTCAATTAGTTTCTAAATGTCCATTTGCCGATTCTCCAAAAAGGTGTTTCTAATCTGCTGAATCAAAAGAAAGATTTAATTCTTTGAGAAGAATTCACGCATCACAAGACAGTTTCACAGATAGCTTCTTTCTAGTTTTTATCTGGGGATACTCATTTTTTCAACATGGGCATCAATGTGCTCCCAAATGTCCTTTCTCAGAGTCTACAAAAACAGTGTTTCCAAACTGCTGAATCAAAACAAAGGTTTAACTCTGTGAGATTAATTCACACATCACAAAACAGTTTCACAGATAACTTCTTTCTAGTTGTTATCTGGAGATATTCGATTTTTCTCCATAGGCCTAAATGGGTTCCCAAATGTCCCTTCACAGATTCTCCATAGAAAGATTTTCCTGCTGGTTGAATGAAAATAAAGGTTTAACTCTGTGAGATGAATACACGCATTCCAAAGCAGTTTCACATATAAAATCTGATAAAAACAGTTTTCTAGTTTTTATCTGGAGATAATTGGTTTTGCATCCTAGACCTCAATAGACTATCAAAGGTCCTTTTGAGGTTCTCTAAAAGGATTGTTTTTATACCATGTAAAGTCAAAAGAAAGGTTTAATTTTGTAAAATGAATCCACACATCACAAAGCTATTTCACATATATCACTGTTATAATTTTTGTCTGCGGATATTCAGTTTTCCCCCAGAGGCCTCAATGGGCTGCAAAACGTCCCTTTGCAGATTCTCCAACTGGAGGGTTTCCAATCTGGAGAACCAAAAGAAATGTTTAACTCTGTGTTATTAATCCACACATCACAAAGCAGTTTCACAGGAAACTTTTTTTCTAATTTGTATTTGGAGATATTCTGTTTTTCTCCATAGACCTCAATGGGTTCACAAATGTTCCTTCACAGGATGTCTAAAATAGTGTTTCCAACCTGCTGAATCAAAAGAAACGTTACCCTGAGAGATGTATCCACACATCACAAAGCAGTTTGACAGATAACTCCTTTCTTGTTTTTATCTGATGATATTCGGTTTTTCCCATAGCCTACAATGAACTCCCAAATACATCTTAGCAGATTTTCTTTTGGAAAGGGTGTTTTCAACGTGCTTAATCAATAGAAAGGTTTAACTCTGTGAGATGAATCCACATATCACAATGTGGTTTCCCAGATATCTTCTTTCTAGTTTTTAATCTGGGGATATTCAGTTTTACTCCATAGGGTTCAATGGGCTCCCAAATGTCCCTTCGCAGATTCTTCAAAAACAGTATTTCCAACCTGTTGAGTCAAAACAAAGTTTTATCTTGTGAGGCAAATCCACAAGTCACGAAGCAATTTCACATACAGCTTCTCTTTAGTTTTTATAATGGGATGTTCTGTTTTTCCATATAGGCCTCAATGGGCTCCCAAATGTCCCTTCACAGATTCTCCATAGAAATATTTTCCTACTGGCTGAATGAAAATAAAGGTTTAACTCTGTGAGATGAATCCACACATCACAAAGCAGTTTCACAGATATCTTTTTTCTAGTTTTTATCTGGGGATGTTTCATTTTTCCTCATAGGCCTCAATGGGCTGCAAAATGTCCCTTTGCAGGTACTCTAAAAACATTGTATCCAACTTGCTGTGAAACGTTTATATCTGTGAGATGAATCAACACATCACAAAGCAATTTCCAAGATAGCTTCTTTCTAGGTGTTATCAGGGGATATTAATTTTTCACCATAGACCTCAATGGTCTCCCAAATATCTCTACTTAGATTGTACAAAAAGGGAGTTTCCAACCTGCTAAATCAAAAGAAAGATTTACCTCTCTGAGGTGAATCCACACTTCAAAAATCATTTTCACTGAGAACTTCTTTCTAGTTTTTATATGAGAATGTTTGGTGTTTCCCCATAGGCTTCAATAGGCTCCCAAATATCACTTCATTGATTCTCCACAAATAATGTTTCCAACTTGCTGAATTGAAACAAAGGTTTAATTCTGTTAGGTGAATCCATACATCACAAAGTAGTTTCACTGATAGCTTCCTTGCAGTTTTTGTCTCAGGATATTCAGTTTTTTCCCATAAGCTTCAAAGGGGTCCAAAATTTCCCTTTGCAGACACTACAAAAAGAGTATTTCAAATCTGCTGAATCAAAATAAAGGTTTGACTCTGGCAGATGAGTCCACCTATCACAAAGAGGTTTCACAGATAGCTTCTTTCTTGTTTTTATCTTGAGATATTCAGTTGTTGTCCATGGGCCTCAAAGGGCTCCAAAATGTTCCTTCAGAGATTCTCCATAGAAAGTGTTTCCAACCTGCTGAGTAAAAAAAAAAAAAAGGCTTAAAAGAAAGGAAATGAATCCACACATCAAAAGTAGTTTCAGATATCTTCTTTCTAGCTTTCATCTGGGGATAATCAGTTATTCCCATAGGTCACAATGGGCTCACAAATGTCTCTTTGCAGATTCTACAAAAAAAAGTTTCCAACCTGTTGAATAAAGAAAGAGGTTTAAATCTGTAAAGTGAATCCCCATGTAGCAAACCAGTTACACAGATACTTCTTTGTTGTTTTCACCAGGGGATATTCAATTTTTCTCATAGACTTCAAAGTGCTCCAAAATATCACTTTGCAGATTCTACAAAAAGAGTTTTTCCCACCTGTTGAATCAAAGGAAAGGTTTAACTCTCTGAGATGAATCCACGCATCACACAACAGTTTCACAGATAGCTTCTATTTAGTTTTTATCTGGGGATATTCTGTTTTTCCCTACAGACTTCAATGGACTCCCAAATATCGCATCGCAGATACTCCAAATAGAGCGTTTCCAACCTGATAAACCAAAAGAAAGTTTTACCTCTGTAAGATGAATCCACACATGACAAAGCAGTTTCATTGATAGCTTTTTTTCTAGTTTTTATCTGGAAATATTTGGATTTTCCCTATAGACTTCAACGGACTTCCAAATATCCCTTCACAAATTCTCAAAAAAAAAAAAAAAAAAAAAAGAAAAAAGTTTCCAACCAGCTAAATCAAAACAAAAGTTGACCTCTGGTATGAATCCAACAACAAAAAGCAGTTTCACAGATAACTTCTTTCTACTTTTTTTCTAGGGATATTTCAATTTTTTTCCATAGGCCTTAACATGCTCCCAAATGTCATTTTGTAGATTGTACAAAAAGAGTTTTCCAATGTGCTGAATGAAAAGAAAGTTTTAACTCTGTGAGGTGAATCCACACATCACAAAGCAGTTTCATGGATAACATTTTTCTGATTTTCATAATGAGATATTCCATTTTTCCCCATATGTCTCAGTAGGCTTTCAAATGTCCATTTGCATATTCTCCAAAGGGACTGTTTCCAATATGCGGAATAAATGAAAGCTTTACCTTTGTGAGATGAATCCACAGATCATAAAGCAGTTTCACAGATATCCTTTTTCTAGTTTTTATCTGGAGATATTCTGTTTCTCTTCATAGGCCTCAATGGGCTCCCAAAAGTCACTTCACAGTTTCTCCAAAAAGAGTTTCTCCAAGCAGCTGAAGCAAAAGAAAGGTTTAACTCTTTGACATGAATCCACACAACATAATTCAGTTTCAGAGATACCTTCTTTCTAGTTTTTATCTGGGGATATTCAGTATGAACTTATAGGCCTCAATGGGTTCCCAAATGTCCCTTCACAGATTCTACAAAAAAAGTGGTTCCAACCTGTGGGATCAAAACAAATGTCTAACTCTGTGAGATCAATCCACACATCACAAAGCAGTTTTCACAGATAGCTTCTTTCTAGCATTTATCTGGGGATATTCAGTTTTAACTTATAGGTCTCAACGTGCTACCAAATGTCACTTCACAGATTCTACAAAGAAAGAGTCTCCAACCAGTGGGATCAAAACAAAGGTTTAACTCTGCGAGATAAATCCACACATCACAAAACAGTTTCACAGATAGCTTCCTTGTAGTTTTATCTGGGGATATTCGTTTTCTCCCCACAGGCCTCAAAAGGCTCCAGAATGTCGCCTTGGAGATTCTACAAGAGTATTTCCAACTTGCTGAATAGAAGGAAATGTTTGCCTCTGTGAGATGAATACACACATCACAAAGTAGTTTCACAGATAGTTTCCTTCTAGTTTTTATTTGAGGATATTCTGTTTTTCCCCACAGACCTGAAAGGGCTCTCACAACACCTTTCAGAGACTATTCAAAAAGAGTGTTTCCAACGTGCTGAATTGAAAGAAAGGTTTAATTCTTTTAGATGAATCCACACATTACAAAGTGGTTTCACAGATAGCTTCTTTCTAGTTTTTATTGGTATTTCCCTGTAGGCCTCAAGAGGCTCCCAAATGTCCCTTTGCAGATTCTATGAAAAGAGTGTTACCAAACTCCTGAATCAAAAGAGAGGTTTACCTCTGTGAGATGAATCCACACACAACAAAGCACTTTCACAGATAGCTTCTTTATAGTTTTAATCTGGGGATATTTCATTTTTTCCTATAGGCCTCAATGGATTCCAAATGTCTCTTCGCAGATTCTACAAATGATTATTTCAAACCTGCTGAATCAAAAGAAAGGTTTAACTGAGTGAAATTAATCCACACATCACAAAGCAGTTTCACAGATATCTTTTTTCTTGTTTTTATATGGAGATATTCATTTATTCATTTTTTTATCGTAGACCTCAATGGGCTCCCAAATGTCTCTTCACGGATTCTACCAAAACACTGTTTCCAACTTGCTGAAACAAAAGAAATGTTTACCTCTGCGAAAAGAATCCACACATCACAAAGCTATTGCGCATATAGGTTCGTTCTAGTTTTTATCTGGGGATACTCTGCTACTGCACATAGGTCTCAAAGATCTCCCATGTGTCCCTTAACAGACTCTTTAAAAAGAGTGTTTTCAACCTGCCAAACAGAAAAAAAAGGTTCAATTCTTTTAGATGAATCCAAACATCAAAAAGAGGTTTCACAGATAGCTTCTTTCTATTTCCTCTCTGGGGATATTCAGTTTTTCCCATAGGCCTCAATAGACTCCCAAATGTCCCCTCGCAGATTCTTCCATTAGAGTATTTCCCACATGCTGTATCAAAAGAAAGGTTTACCTGTGTGAGATGAATCCACACATCCCAAACTCATTTCACGGATAGCTTCTTTGTAGTTTGTATCTGTCGATAATCTGATTTTCCCCTTATGCCTCAATTTGCTCCCAAATGTCTTTTTGCAGATTCTCCAAAAAGAGTGTTTTCAACCTGCTGAATCAAAAGAAATGTTTACTTAAGTGAGTGGAATCAACATATCAAAAACCAGTTTCTTCACTAGCTTCCTTCTAGTTTTATGTGGAGATACTTGGCTTTTTCCATAGGCCTCAATTGTCTCCAAACATCTTTTCACAGATTCTACAAAAAGATTTTTTAACTTGCTGAAACAATAGAAAGTTTTAACTCTGTGAGATGAATCCACGCATCACAAATCAGTCTCTCAGATAGCTTTTTACTAGTTTTTATCAAGAGATATTTAGATTGGCCCCATAGGCAATAGGCTGCAATGCGCTCTCAAATGTCCTTTTGAAGATTGTCCAAAAAGAGTGTTTCCACCCTGTTGAATCAAAAGAAAGGTTGAACTCTTTGAGATGTATCCAAACACCAAAAGTAGTTTCACAGACAGCTTCTTTCTTGTTTTAACCTGGGGATATTCTATGTTTTTTCATAGGTCTCAAAGCATTCTTAAATATCTCTTCCCAGATTCTACAAAAGAAGTGTTCCCAAGCTGCTGAATCAAAAGAAGGGTTTAATATGGTGAGATGAATCCAAAAATCACACAAAAAAAATTCACACATAGCTTCTTTCTAGTTTTTATCTGGGAATGTTCCGTTTTTCCCATAGGGCCTCAGTGAGCTCCCAACTGTGAGTTTATCTTTGTGAGATGAATCCACACATCACAAAACGACAGTTGGCCACCTGCTGAAGCAAAAGAAAGGTTTAATTCTGGGAGAGGAATCTACACATCACAAAACAGTTGTACAAATTATTTCTTTCTAGTTTCTATTTGGTGATATTCAGTTTTTCCCCATATGCCTCAATGGGCTCCAAAATGTCCCTTTGCAGATACTCCAAAAGGAGTGTTTCCAATCAGCTGCATAAAAAAAAAAGTTTAACTCTGTGAGATGAATCCACACATCCCAAGGCAGTTTCACAGATAGTCTATTTCTAGTTTCTATCTGAGGATATTTGTTTTTTCCCCATAGGCCTCAATGGGTTTCTAAATGTTCCTTTGCTGATTCTACAAAAAGCATTGTTTCCAACGTAATGAATCAAAGGAAAGGCTTTTTTCTGTGGGATGAATCTACACATCAGAAAGCTTCTTTCTAGTTTTTATCTGAGGATATTCTGTTTTGCCTTATAGTCCTTGATAGGCTCCCAAATGTCCCTTCACAGATTCTTTAAAAAGAGTGATCCAACCTGCTTAACCTAAAGAAAAATTTAGCGCTGTAAGATGAATCCACACATCACAATGCAGTTTCACAAATAGCTTCTGTCAAGTTTTTATCTGGGGATATTCAGTGTTTCCATGGAAGCCTCAATGGGCTCTGAAATGTCCTATTGCAGAATCACCAAAAAGAGTGTTTCCCACCAGAGGAGTCAAAAGAAATTTTTAACTCTGTGAGATGAATCCACCCATCACAAAGAAGTTTCAGAGAACGATTCTTTCTACTTTTTATATGGAGATATTCGGTTTTTCCCTATAAGCCTCAATAGGCTTCAAAATGTCCCTTTGCAGATTGTCCAAAAAGAGTGTTTCCAACATGCTGTGTCAAAAGAAGTGTTTACTTCTGTGAGATGAATCCATACATCACAAAACTGTTTCATAGATAGCTTCTTCCTAGTATTTATCTGGACATATTCAGTTTTTCCCCATAAGCCTCAGTGGGTTCCAAAGTGTCCCTTTGCAGATATTCCAAAAAGAGTGTTTCCAACCTGCTAAAGCAAAAAATGGTTTAATTTTGAGAGAGGAATTCACACATCACAAAGCCATTTCAAAGGTAGTTTCTTTCTCGTTTTTATCTGGGGATATTCATTTTTTCCCCATCAGCCTCAATGTGCTTCCAAATATCCCTTCGGAGATTTTCCAAAAAGAGTGGTTCCAACCTGCTGAATCAAAACGAAGATTTAACTCTGTGAGATGAATGCACATATCAAAAAGCAGTTTCACAGATAGCTTCTTTCTAGTTTTCATCTGGGGACATTCTGTTTTTATGCATAAGCCTCAAGGTGCTCTCAAATGTGCCTTTGCAGATTGTACAAAAAGTGTTTCCAACCTTCTGAGTGAAAAGAATAGTTTAACCGTGTTGGATGAATCCACACATCACAGAGGAGTTTCACAGATAGTTTCTCTCTAGGTTTATCTAGAAATATTTCGTTTTCTTCCACAGGCCTCATTCAGTTCCCAAATGTCCCTTTGCAGATTCTACAAAAAAGTGTTTCAAACCTGCTGCACCAAAAGAAAGGCTTTACCCTGTGAGGTGAATCCACACATCTCAAAGCAGTTACACACGTAGTGTCTTCCTAGTTTTTAATCTACAGTTGTTCAGTTTTTCCCCATAAGCCTTGATGGGCTCTCAAGTGTGCCTTTGCAGATTCTCGAAAAAGAGTACTTCCAACCTGCTGAATGAAAACAAAGGTTTAACTCTGTTAGATGAATCCACACATCACAAAGCGGTTTCACAGACAGCTTCTTTCTAATTTTTATCTGGTGATCTTCAGTTTTTTCCACATAGGCCTCTACAGGCTCCCAAATATCCCCTTGCAGATTCTTCAAACTGAGTTTTTCCAACCTGCTGAATCTACAGAAAGGTTTATTTCTGTGAGATGAATCCACACATCCCAAAGCAGATTCATAAGTACTTTTTTTCTAGTTTTTAGTCTGGGGATATTTGGTTTTTCACCATAGGCCACAAACGGCTACCAAATGTCCATTCGCAGATTCTGCAAATAAGGTGTTTTCAATCTGCTGAAGCACAAGAAAGATTTAACATTGTGAGATTAATCTACAAATCACAAAGAAATTTCACAGAAAGCTTATTTCTAGTTTTTATCTGGAAATAATCCTTTTTTCTCCATAGGCATCACTGGGCTCCCAAATGTCCCTTTGCAGATTCTCCAAAAACAGTGTTTTTAACCTGCTGAATCAAAGATTTAGGTCTCTGAGATAAATCCATGCATCACAAAGCTGTTTCAAAGATATCTTCTTTCTCTTATTTATGTAAAGATATTTGGTATTTCACCATATTTTTCAACGGGCTCCCAAATCTTCCTTCACAGATTCTACAAAAAGTGTGTTTCTGACCTGGTGAATGAAGAGAAATGTTTAACTCTGTGAGATCAATCCACACATCACAAAGCTGATTCACAGATAGATTCTTTCCAGTTTTTACCTGGGGATATTCTGTTAATGCCAGTAGGCCTCAGTGGGCTTTCAAGTGTCCCTTAACAGATTCTCCAAATAGAGTTTTTGCAACCTGGTGAACCAAAAGAAAGGTTTAACTCTGTGAGATGAGTCCACACATCATAAAGCAGTTTCACAGATAGCTTCTTTCTAGTTTTTATCTGTAGATATTCAGTTTTTCCCCATAGGCCTCAATAGGCTTCACATATCACAAAGCAGTTTTACAGATGATTTCTTTCTAGTTGCTATCTGGGGATATTCAGTATTTCCCCACAGGCTACAAAGGGATCCCAAACGTTAATTTGCAGATTTTTCAAAAAGACTGCTTCCAACCTGCTGAATCAAAGAAAAGTTTAACTCTGTTAGATGAATCCACACATTACAAAGCAGTTTCACAGAAAGCTTCTTTCTTGTTTTTATCTGGGAATATTCAGTTTTTCCCCAAGGGCCTCAATTGGTTACCAAATGCCCCTTCACAGATTCTACAAAAAAAAGAGTGTTTTCAACCTGCTGAATCAAAAGAAATGTTTAACTCTGTTAGATGGATAAACACATCACAAAACAGATTCACAAGTACCTTCTTTCTACTTTTTATCTGGGGATATTTGTTTTATTCCCATATGCCTCAAAGTCTTCTAAATGTCCCATTGCAGATTCTCCAAATAAGGTGTTTCCAACCTTCTGAATCAAAACACAGGTTTAACACTGTGAGATGAATCCACACATTACAGAATAATTATCCAGATAGCTTTTTTTTTTTTAATCTGGGAATAATTGGATTTTCCCAACAGGACTCACTAGGCTCCCAAATGTTTCTTCACAGATTTTCCTAAAAGAATGTTTCCAACCTGCTGAATCAAAGAAGAGTTTATCTGTGAGATAAATCCACACATCACGATGTGGCTTCGCAGATAGCTTCTTAAAAGTTTTTATCAAGATATTCATTTTTTCTATTTATGCTTCAATAAGCTCCCAAATGTCCCATTGCAGAGTTTTCAAAAAGAGTGTTTCCAACTTGATGAATCAAAGACAAGATTTTTCTCTGGACAATGAATCCACGTATCACAAAGCAGTTTCACAGATAGATTCTTTTTAGATTATTTGGGAATATTCGGTTTTTCTTCTTAGGCCACAATTGGTTACAAAATGTCCCCTCATAGATTCTCCTAAAACACGTTTCCTACCTGCCGAATCAAAAGAAAGGTTTAACACTGGGAGATGAATCCACACATCACAAAGCACTTTCATAGATTAGATTCTTTTTAGATTTTTATCGGGGGATATTCCATTTTTCATCTTGGGACTCAATGGTCTCCAAAATGTTCCCTTGAAGATTCCCCAAAAAGACTGATTCCTACCTGCTGAATTGAAAGAAAAGTTTAACCTTGGGAGATGAATCAACACATCAAAAAGTAGTTTCACAGATAGCTTCTTTCTACTTTTTATCTGATGATATTCGGTTTTTCCTCATAGATCTGAATGACTTCCACAGTGTCCATTGGCAGATTCTCTGAAAAGATGGTTTACAATATGCTTAATGAAAAGAAAGGTTTTACTCTGTGAATTGAATCCACACATCTCAAAGTGGTTTCACAGGTAGCTTCTTTCCAGTTTTTATCTGGGGTTATTCTGTTTTACCCTATAGGCCTCAATGGACTCCCAAGTGTCCCTTCAAAGATTCTACACAAAGAGTGTTTCCAACCTGATGAATCTAAAGAAAGGTTAAACTCCGTGACATAAATACAGAACACAAAGCAGATTCACAGATCGTTTCTTTCTAATTTTTGTCTGGGTATAATCTCTTTCTTGCCTTACACCTCAATGGACTTTCAAGTATTTCTTCAAAATTTCTCCAAAAAGAATATTTTTAACCTGCTGAACCAAAAAAAGGTTTAATTCTGTCAGATGAATCTACACATCCCAGAACAGTTTCACAGATAGTTCCTTCTTGATATCTTCAGATATTTTGTTTCACCCCATAGACATCAATGGGCTCCCAAATGTCCCTTTATAGATTTTCCAAAAAGAGTGTTTTCAACAAACTGAATTAAAAAAAAAAAAAAGTAACTCTTTTAGGTGAATCACACATCGCAAACCAGTTTAACAGCTTCTTTCTAGTTTTTGTCTATGATTATTCATTTTTTCTTCATAGGCCTCAATGGACTCCCAAATGTCCCTTGGCAAATTCTCCAAAAAGACTATATCCGAGCTGCTGAATCAAAAGAAAGGGTTTACTCTGTCATATGAATCCACATATCACAAATCACTTTCACATATAGCTTCTTTCTAATTTTTATCTGGACACAATCAATTTTTCCCCGTTGGACTCAATGGGCACCATAAATCCCTTCACAGACTCTCTAAAAAAAGTGTTTCCAACGTGCTCAATCAAAAGAAATCAAAAGAAATATTTCACTCTTTGAGATTAATCCACAAAGTAGTTTCGCAGATACCTTCTGTCTAGTTTTTATCTGGAAATATTCAGTTTTTCCCCATAGACCATTATGGGCTCCCAAATGTCCCTTTGCAGATTCTCCAAAAACAGTATTTTCATCCTGCTGAATTAAAAAGAAAGGTTTAATTCTGTAAGATGAATCCACGCTTCACAAAGCAGTTTCACACATAGTTTCTCTCTAGTTTTTATCTGGGAATATTTGGATTTGCTCATAGACCACAACGAGCTCCCAAATGTCCCTTTACCAACTTTACAAACAGAGTGCTTCTGACTTGCTGAATCAAATAATGGTTTAACTCTGTAAGAGAAATCCACACATCCAAAGCAGTCTCACAGACAGCTTCATTCTAGTTTTCATCTGGGTATATTCAGTTTTCCCCATAGGCCTCAAATGCTACCAAATGTCTCTTTGTAGATTCTTCAAAAAGAGTTTTTCTAACATGCTGCATTTAAGAGAAGTTTAACTCTCTGAGATGACCCCACCCATCACAAAGCAGTTTCACAGATAGCTTCTTTCTAGTTTTTGTCAGGGATATTTTGTTTTACTTGTACACCTTGTGAGCTCCCAAATGTCCTTCAGAGACTGCAAAAACAGTGTTTCCAATGTGCTGAGTAAGAAGAAAGTTTTATCTCTGTGAGATGAATTCATATATCATGAAGCAGTTTCACAGATAACTTCTTTCAAGTTTTGATCTTCTGATATTCAGGTTTTACCCCATAGGATACAATGGGCCCCCAAATTTCCCCTCACAGGATTTACAAAATGAGTGTTTCCAACTGGCTGAATTAAAAGAAAGTTTTAACTCAGTGCAACAAATCCACAAAGCATTTTCACAGACAGCTTCTTTCTAGTGTTTACCAGGGAATATCCTATTTTTCTCCATAGGCCTCAATGGGCTCCCAAATGTCCCTTTGCACATCCTACAAAAAGAGTGTTTCCAACCTATTGAATAAAAACCAAGTTTTACCTCTATGAGATGAATCCATATAAAACAAAACATTTTCGCAGATCACTTCTTTCTCCTTTATATCTGAAGATACTTGTTTTTTTCCTATAGGCCTCACTTGGCTCTCAAATGTCCCTTAGCAGATCCTTCAAAAAGAGTGTTTCCAACCTGATGAATCAACAAAAAGTTTTGACTTTGTGAGATGAATTCACACATCACCAAGGAGATTCACAGATAGCTTCTTTCTAGTTTTTATCTGGGGATATTCAGTTTGTTCCCATAGGCCTCAATGGGCTCCTAAATGTTTCTTCGCAGATTCTACAAAAAGAGTGTCCTAAATCTTCTGAATCCAAATAAAGGTTTAACTCTGTGAGATGCATCCAGAATAATAAAGCAGTTTCACACATAGCTTCCTTCTAGTTTTTATCTGGGGATTTTTAGTTTTTCCCTTAGACATCAATGGGTTGCTAAATGCCTCTTCACAGATTCTTCAAAAAGAGTGTTTCCAATCTGCTTATTCAAAAGAAAGGTTTAACTCTGTGAGATGAATTCACACATCACAAGCTGTTTCACAGATAGCTTCTTTCTAGTTTTTATCTGGGGATAATCAGTTTTTCCCCATAGGTCTTGAAGGGTTTGGAAATGTCCCTTGGCAGATTCTCCAAAAAGAATGTTTGCAACTTGCTGAATCACAATAAACTTTTAATTCTGTGAGACGAATTCACACATCACAATGCAGTTACACAGATGGCTTCTTTCTAGCTTTTAGCAGGGGACATTCAGTTTTTCTGCATGAAGCTCATTGGGCTCTAAAATGCACCTTCACAGATTATCCAAATAGAGTGTTTCCAAACTCCTGAATCAGAGGAAAGTTTTAACTCTGGTAGATGAATACACACTTCACAATGCAGCTTCACAGATTACTTCTTTCTAGTTTTTAGGGGATATTCTGTTTTTCCCTTTAGGCCTCAGTAGGCTTCCAAATGTCCCTTTGCAGATTCTACGAAAAGAGTGTTTCCAACCTGCTGAATCAAAAGAAAGGTTCAACTCTGAGAGATGAATCCAGACATCACAAAGCAGTTTCACAAATAGCTTCTTTTGAGTTTTTCTTTGGGGATATTCAGTTTTTCCTTATCAGCCTCAAAGGTGTCCAAAATGTCCCTTCATAGAGTGTCCAAAAGGAGTGTTTCCACAATGCTGAATCTAAAGATAATTTTAACTCTGTGAGATGAATCCACACGTCACAAAGCAGATAGACTCTTTCTAGTTTTTATCTGGGAATATTTCATTTTTTCCAACAGGCTTCAATGGGCTCTGAAATGTCAATTTGGAGATTCTCTAAAAAGAGTGTTTCCAACCTGCTGAAAAAAAGCAGAAGTTTAGTTTATGAGACGAATCCACACATCACATATTAGTTTCACAGATAGATTCCTTTTAGTTTTTATCTAGGTATATTTGGTTTGTTCCCATGAGCCAAAATGCACTCCCAAATGTCATGTTACACATTCTACAAAAACCTACTGAATCAAAAGAAATGTTTACATTTGTGACAGGAATTGAGGCATTACAAAGCAGTTTCACAGATAGCTTTCATTTAGTTTTTATTTAGGGATATTTGGTGTGTTCCCATAGGCCTAAATGGGCTCCAAATTGTCCTGTTGCACATTCTACAATAAAAGTGTTTCCTTCCTGCTGAATAAAAAGAATAGTTTAACTATTTGAACTTAATTCACACATCAGAAAGCAGTTTCATAGATGGCTTCTTTCCAGTTTTTATCTGGGGATATTTGGGCTTTTCCCATAGGCCTCAATGGGCTCCAAAATGGCCCTTTGCAGATTCTCCAAAAGGAATGTTTCCAACCTGCTGAATCAAACGTAAGGTTAAACTCTGGGAGATGAATCCTCACATTAAAAAGCAGTTTCACAGATAGCTTCTTTCTTGTTATTATCTGGGGATATTCCGTCTTTCCCCATAGGCTTGAATGGGCTTGGAAATGTCCCATCACGGACACTCCAAATTGTGTTTCCAAACTGCTGAATCAAAATAAAGGTATTACTCTGTGAGACGAATGCACACATCACAAAGCAGTTTCCCAGATAGCTTCTTTCTGGTTTTTAACTGGGGATATGTTTTTACCTCTAAGCCTCAATGGGTTTGCAAATGTTTCTCTGAAGGTTCTCCAAAAACAGTCTTACCAACCTGCTAAATCATAGGAAACTTTTCACTCTGTGAAATGAGTCCACAAACTACAAAGCTTTTTTATATATAGCTTCTTTCTAGTTTTTAGCTGTGGATATTTGGTTGTTCCTCATTGGACTCAATGGGTGCCAATATGTCCTTTCATACATTTTTAAAAAATAGTGTTTCCAACCTTCTGAGTCAAAGAAAAGGTTAACTCTGTGAAAAGAATCCACACATCACAAGCAGTTCCACAGACAACTTCTTCCTCATTTTTCTCTGGAGATATTTGTTCTTTTCACATGAGCCTCAACTAGGTCCCAGTTGTGCCATCTCACATTCTCCAAAAGGAGTGCTTACAACCTGCTGAATCAAAAGAAAGGTTTAACTCTGTGAGATGAATTCACACATCACAAGGCAGTCTCGCAGATAGCTTCTTTCGAATTTTTATCCAGGGATATTCTGTTTTTCCCCATTGGCCTGAATGGACTCCCAAATTTCTCTCTGCAGATTTTCCAACAAGAGTGTTTTCAACCTGGTGAATGAAAGGAAATGTTTAACTCTGTGAAATGTATCGACACATCACAAAGCTGTTCACAGATAGAATTTTTTTCCCGTTTTTACATGTGGATATGTAGTTTATCTCCATGGGCCTCAATGGTCTCCCAAATGTCCCTTTATAGATTCTCCAAATAAAGTGTTTTCAACCTGCTGAAAGAAAAGAAAGGTTTAACCCTGAGATGAATTCACACATCACAAAGCAGCTTCACAGACTCCTTGTTTCTAATTTTTACCTCTAAAATTTGATTTTTATTAAAGTAGGCTTCAATGGGCTCCCTAATGTCCCTTCACATATCCTCGAAAAAGAGTCTTTCCAACCTAGTGAATCAAAAGTTTAACCCTGTGAGATGAATACGCAGATCACAAAGCAGTTTCATATATATCTTCTTTCTAGTTTTTACCTGTGATATTTTGTTTCTCCTCACAGACATCAATGGGGTCCAAAATGTCCCTTCACACATTCTCCAAAAAAAGTGTATCAAACCTGCTGAACCAAAAGACAAGTTTAACTCTGTGAGACGAATCCACACATCACAAAGCAGTATCACATACAGCTTATTTCAAATTTGTATCTGGAAATCTTCTGTTTTACTCTAGTGCTTAATGAGATTCTAAATGTCCTTCTGCAGATTCTCCAAAAAGAGTGTTTCCAACCTGCTGAATAAAAAGAAAGGTTTACCTCTGTGAGATGAATCCACACATCCTAAAGCAGTTTCACAGATAGCTTCTTTCTAGTTTTTACCTGGGGATATTCTGTTTTACCCCATGGGCATCAATGGGCTTTGAAATGTTTCTTAGCAGATCCTTTAAGAAGGTTTTCAACCTGTTGAATCAAAAGAAAGGCACTACGCTGTAAGATGAATCCACACATCACAAAGCAGTTTCACAGAGAGCTTCTTTCCAGTATTTATCTGGGGATATTCTGTTTATCCCAATGGGGCTTAATATGCTCCCATATGTCCCATCGCAGATTGTCCAAAAAGAGGGTTTCCAACCTTCTGAATCAAAAGTTTTAACCCTGTGAGATTAATCCACACATCACAAAAAGTTTCACAGATATTTGGTTTATCACAAAAGCCTCAATGGGCTCTCATATGTCCCTTCACAGATTGTGCCAAGGAGTGTTTCCAACCTGCTGAATAAAAAGAAGGATTTAATTCTGTGAGATGAATCCAAACATCACAAAGTAGTTTCACAGATAGTTTCCTTCTAGTTTTTATCTGGAAATATTCAGTTTCTTTTTGCATGGGCTTCAATGAGCTTTCAAATGCCCCTTAACAGATTCTCCAAAAACAGTGTTTCCAACTTACTGAATCAAAAGAAACGTTTAACTCTGTGAGATGAATCCACACATCACAAAGCAGTTTCACAGGTAGCTTCTTTCTATTTTTTACCTGGAGATTTTTGGGTTTTCCCCATTGCTCTGAATGGGCTCCCAAATGTCCCTTCATAGATACTATAAAAAGAATGTTTCCAACCTGGTGAATCAAACACTAGGTTCAACTATGGGAGATGAATCCACACACGAAAAAGCAGTTTTACAGATTGCTTATTTCTAGTTATTACCTCAGCATATTTCATTTCTCCTGAAAAGCATCAGTGAGCCCTCAAATGTCCCTTCACAGATACTCCAAAAAGAGTATTTCCAACCTGCTGAATCAGAGGATACGTTTATTTATGTGAGGTGAATCCACACATCACAACACAGTTTCACAGATAGTTTCTTTCTCGTTTTATCTGAAGATATTTGTTTTTTCTTTTTTCCCCCATGGGTCACATTGGGCTCCCAAATGTCCCTTCATTGATTCTTCTAAAAGAGAGTATTCAACCTGCTGAATCAAAAGAAAGTTTTAACTCCATGTGGTGAATTCTCATATGATAAGCAGTTTCACAGATAACTTTTTTCACATTTTTACGTCTGGATATACAGTTTTTCCCCATTGGTCTCAATGGACTCCAAATGTCGCTTTGCAGATAATCCAAAAAATGAGTGTTTCCAACCTAATGAATCAAAAGAAAATTTTAACCCTGTTCAATGAATCCACACATCACAATGCAGTTTCACAGATGCATTCTTTCTAGTTTTTATTAGGGGATATTCAGGTTTTTTATATGCCAAAATCAGCTCCCAAGGTCCCATCGTGGATACTCAAAAAAGCATACTCTAACCTGCTGAAACAAAAGAAAGGTTTAATTCTGTGAGATGAATCCAACGTCACAGAGCAGTTTCACAGATAGCTTCTTTCTAGTTTTTGCCTGGGGATATTCCATTTTTCCCCATAGGCCTCAAGGAACTCACAAAGATCCCATTGCAGATTCTCCAAAAAAGAGCATTTCCAACTTGCTGAATCAAAAGAAAGCTTTAACTCCGAGATGAATGCACATTTCACAAAGCAGTTTCACAGACAGTTTCTTCGTACATTTTTCATGGGGATATTCATATTTTCCTGCATAGGCCTCTATGGGCTCCCAAATATCTCTTTGTAGATTCTCCAAAAACAGTGCTTGCAACCTGTTGAATCAAAAGAAATGATAAACTCTGTGACATGAATCCAGACATCACAAAGCAGTTTCACAGATAACTTCTTTCTAATTTTGTACTGAGAATATTCAATTTTTCCCCATAGACCTCAATGGGCTCTAATATGTCCCTTTGCAGATTCTCCAAAAGGAGTGTTTCCATCGTGATGAATAACAAAAAAAGTTTAACTCTGTGAGATGAATCCACACTTTACAAAGCAGTTTCACAGATAGCTTCTTCTAGATATATCTTGTGATATTCCTTTTTTTTAAATCCCCATAGGCCACAATGGGCTCCCAAATGTCCCTTCACAGACAGTCCAAAAATGTTCTTTTCAAACTGCTGAATCAAAATAAAAGTTTAACTCTGTCAGATGAATCCACACATCACAAAACAGTTTCACAAATACCTTCATTGCTGTTTTTATCTGGGGATATTAGGATTTTAACCCTAGGCATTAATAGACTCCAAAATGTCCCTTCACAGATTCTCCAAAAAGAGTGTTTCCAATTTGTGGTATAAAAAGAAACGTTTAACTCTGTGAGATGAATGCACACATCACAGAGCAGTTTCACAGGTAGCTTCTTTCTAGTTTTTATCTGGGGATATTCTGTTTTTCCCTGTAGGGCTCAATGGGCTCCCAAACGTCCCTTTGCAGATTTTTCAAATAGAGTGTTTCTAACCTGGTGAATCAAATGAAATACTTCACTCGGTGAGATGAATCCACACATCACAATGCAGTTTCATTTATAGCTTCTTTCTAGATTTTACCTGGAAATATTCGATTTTTCCCCATAGGCCTCAATGGTCTCCCAAATGTCCCTTTACAGATTCTCTGAAAAGTGTGTTCATAACCTGTTGAACCCAAAGGAAGATTTAACTCTGAGATGAATCCACACATCACAAAGCAGTTTCACTGATATCATCTTGATGGTTTTCATTTGAGAATAGTTCGTTTTTCCTTTAGGCCTCAATAGGTTTCCATTTGCTGATTGTCTGAAAAGGACATTACTTTATTTCCCCATAGGCATCAAAGAGCTCCCAAATGTCCCTTTGCAGATTCTACAAAAAGAGTGTTTCCAACCTGTTGAATCAAAGGAAAGGTTTAACAATTTGTAATGAATCCACACATCACAAAGCAGTTTTACAGACAGCTTCTTTCTGGTATACATCTGGGGATATTACGTTTCCCTCCATAGGCCTCAAAGGGTTCACAAATGTCACTTCACAGATTCTACAAAAACAGTGTTTCCAACCTGCTGAATTGAAAGAATGGTTTATCTTTGTGAGATGAATCCACACATCACATAGCAGTTTCACAGATAACTTCTTTCTAGTTTTTATCTGGGGATATTTGTTTTTTTTCCTATAAGCCTCAATACATTTCCAAATATCCCCCGTTAGACTGTAAAAAAAGAGTTTTTCCCACTTGTAGAATCAAAATAAAGGTTTAACTCTGTGAGATGAATCCGCACATCACAAAGCAGTTTCACAGATAGCTTCAGTCTAGGTTTTATCAGTATATATTGGGTTTTTCTCCACAGGCGTCAATGGGCTCCCAAATATCCCTTTGCAAGTTCTCCAAAAAGAGTGTTTCCAACTTGCTGAATCAAAAGAAATGTTTAACTTTGTGAGGTAAATCCACACACATAAAAGCAGTTTCACAAATATCTTCTTTATAATTTTCATCTGAGGATATTTGGTTTTTCTCCATAGGCCTCAATGGTCTCCCAAACATGCCTTCACAGATTGTACCAAAAAAAAAGTATTTCTAACATGCAGAATCAAACGAAAGTTTTACCTCAGTGAGGTGAATCTACACATCATGAATCAGTTTCACAAACAGCTTCTTTCTAGTTTTTATCTGGGGGCATTCAGGTTTTCCATATAGGCCTCAATGGGCTCCCAAATGTTCCATTGAAGACTCTCCAAAAAGAGTGTTTCCAACTTACTGAATCAAAAGCAAGATTTAATCCTGTTATTTGGATCTTCCCCAGGCCTCTGTGAGTTGCAAAATTTCCCCTCACAGATTCTCCTAAAAGGCAGTTTCTAGCCCACTGAATCAAAAGAACGTTTAACTTTGTGAGGTGAATACAAACATCACAAAGCAGTTTCATAGATAACTTTTATTTCTGTAGTTTTTATCTGAGATATATTGTTTTTTCTTATAGGACTCAATGGGCCCCCAAAATTCCCTTAGCAGATTATACAAAAAGAGTGTTTCAAATTTGCTTAAACGAAGGAAAGGTTTATCTCTGTAAGATGAATCCCAACATCACAAAGCAGTCTCACAAATAGCTTCTTTCTAGTGTTTATTTGCAGATATTCAGCTTTTCCCATTAGGCCTAAATTGACTCCCATATGTCCCTTTACAGATACTTCAAATGGTGTACTTCCAACCTAGTGAATCAAAAGAAAGGTTTAATTTTGTGTTATGAACCCACCCATCACAAAGCAGTTTCACCGATAGCTTCTTTCCATTTTTCATCTGGGGATATTCAGTTTTATCGCATGGGCCTCAATGGGCTCCCAAATATCCCTTCACATATACTCCAAAAAGAATGTTTCTAAAATGCTTAATGAAAAGAAAGGTTTAATCATGTGAGATGAATCCACATATCACAAAGCATTTACACAGATAGTTTCTTTCTGGTTTTTATCTGGGGATAATCTGTTTTTTCCCATAGGCCTTAATTGGCCCCCAAATGTCCCTTCACAGATTCTACAAAAAGATTGTTTCCAACCTGCTGAATCAAAATAAAGGTTTAAATGTGTGAGCTGAATCCACATATCACAATGCAGTTTCACAGATAGTTTCTTGGCAGACTTTATCTGGAGATATTCAGTTTTTCACCATAAGACTCAATGTGTTCCCTATGTCCCTTTTACATATCCGCCTAACAGAGTGTTTCCAACCTGCTGAATAAAAAGAAAGGTTTATCTCTGTGAGATGAATCCACACATCACAAGGAAGTTTCACAGATAGATTCTTTTTAGTTTTTATCTGGGGATATTCGGTTTTTCTCCACAGGACACAATGAGATCCCAAATACCTTGTTGCAGAGTCTGAAAAAAGAGTGTATCCAACCTGCTGAATCAAAAACAAGGAGTAACTCTGTGAATTAAATCCACAAGTATGAAAGTGTATTCTCAGCTTCTCTCTACTTTTTATCTTAGGATGTAGGTTTTTCTCCATAGGTCTCAATAAGCTTTAAAATTACCCTGCACAGATTCTCCAAAAAGACTGTTTTCAACTTGCTGAATCCAAAGAAAGTTATAATTCTGTGAGATGAATCCACAAATCACAAAAGACTTTCACAAATAGCTTTTTTCTTGATTTTATCTGTGGATATTCTGTTTTTCCTTATATGGGCTCGCAAATGTCTTATATAATGTTCTCCAAAAAGAGTGTTTCGAACCTGCTGAATCAAAAGAAAGGCTTAACTCTGGGAGTCAAATTCACACATCATAATATAGCTCGACAGAGATCTGCTTTGTCATTTTGATCTGGGGATATTTGCTTTTCTTCGTATGCCTCAATGGCCTCCAAATGCACCTTAGTAGATTCTCCTAAAAGAATGTTTCCAACCTGCTCAATTGACAGAAAGTTTTAACTCTCTGAGTCGAATACACACATCCCAAAGCAGTTTCACAGATAACTTTTTTCTAGAATTAATCTGGAGATATTTGGGTTTTTTCCCATAGGCTCAAATGGGTTTTCAAATGTTCCTTTGCAGAATCTATAAGAAGAGTGTTTCCAACTCACAGAATCAAAAGTAAGGTTTAACTCTATACAATGAACCTACAAATCAAAAAGCAGTTTCACAAATAGCTTTTTTCTAGTCTTCATCTGGGGATATTCAATTTTTCCCCATAGGGCCCAATGGTCTCCCAAATGTCCCATCCCAGATTATCCAAAAAGAGTGTTTCCAACCTGCTGAATCAAAAGGAATATTTAATACTTTGAGATGAGTCCACAAATAGGAAATAAGTTTCATGGATGGTTTCTTTCTTGTTTTTATCTGGGGATATTTGGTTTTTCACCATAGGCCTCAATGGGCTCCCATATGTCCCTTTGCAAATTCCACACAAAGAGTGTTTACAATCTACTGATTCAATAGAAAGAGTAACTCTCTAGATGAATCCACACATCAAAAAATAGTTTCAAAGATAGCTTCTTTCAAGTCTTTGTCTGGTGATATTTTTTTCCCATAGTCCTCAAAGGGTTCCCAAATTACCCTTTGCAGATTCTACAGAAAGAGTGTTTCCAAACTTTTGAAACAATAGAAAAGTTTAACTCTAATAGATGAATATGCACATCACAAGAGAGCTTCACAGATAGCATCTTTCTAGTTTTTATGTGAGGATATTCAGTTTTTCCTTATAAGATTCAACGTGATTTCAAATGTCCAATCACAGATTCTCCAAGAAGAGTGTTTTCAACCTGATGAATCAGAAGAAAGTTTCAACTCCGTGAGATGAATCCACATATCACAAAACAGTGTCACCTATAGCTTCTTTCTAGTTTTTTTCTGGAGATATTCTGTTTTGCCCCATAGGTCTCAATGGCCTCCAAATTTTCCTTTCACAGATTCTCCAAGAACAATGTTTCCAAAGTGCTGAATCAAAAGAAAGGTTTAACTTTGTTAGGTGAATCCACACATCACAAAGCAGTTTCACAGACAGCTTTTTCCAGTTTTTATATGAGGATATTCAGTTTTTCCCCATAGGCCTCAATGGGATCACACATGTCCATTTGCAGATTGTCAAAAAAGAGTGTTTCCAACCTGCTGAATCAAGAGAAAGTTTTAACTCTTTGACATAAATCCAAATATCACAAACCAGTTTCACAGATAGCTTGTTTGTAGTTTTATATGGGGATATTCAGTCTTTCTCAATAGACCTCAAAAGGATCACAAACGTCCCTTAACAGATTGTCCAAAAAGAGTGTTTCCAATCTGATGAATCAACAGAAATTTTTGACTCTGTGACATAAATACACATATCACAAACCAGTTTCACTGATAGCTTCTTTCTAATTTCTGCCTGGGGATATTCAGTTTTCCCACAAAAGACTCAATGGGTTCCCAAATGTCCTTTCACAGATTCTACCAAAATAATTTTTCCTACCTGCTCAATAAAAAGAATGGTTTAATTCTGTGAGATGAATCCACACATAAAAAGGAGTTTCACAGATAGCTTCCTTGTAGTTTTATTGGGGGATATTTGCATATTTAGTATTTCCCTATAGGCCTCAACGGACTCCCAAATTCCCCTTTGCAGATTCTACAACAAGAGAGTTTCTAAAAATCTGAATTGAAAAAAAAAGAGATCAACTCCCTGAGATGAATCAACAGATCACAAAGCAGTTTCACAGATAGCTTCTTTCTAATTTTTTATTGGGGGGGTTGGATGTTCAGTTTATCCCCTTAGGCCTGAATAGGCCCATAAATGTCCATTCACAGATACAATGAAAAGAGTGTTTCCAACCTGCTGAATCAAAAGAAAGGTTTAACCCTATGAGATGAATCCAGAAATGACAAAATAGTTTCACAGAAAGCTTCTTCCTAGTTTTTATCAGGGGATAACAGGTATTTCCCCATCAGCCTCTGTGGGTTCCGAAATGTCTTTCAACAGGTATGACAAAAAGACTGTTTCCAACATGCTTATTCAAACGAAAGTGTTAAGTCTGTCAGATGAATCCATACACAAAGCACTTTCATAGATAGATTCTTTCTAATTTTTATCTGGAAATATTCAGTTTTTCCCCATAGGCCTAAAAAGACTCCAAAATGTCCCTTCACAGATTCTCAAAAACAATGTTTCCATCCTGCTAAATCAAAACAAGGGTTTACCTGTGTGAGAT
The DNA here is from genome assembly GCF_007565055.1 of Rhinopithecus roxellana. Lineage (NCBI taxonomy): Eukaryota > Metazoa > Chordata > Mammalia > Primates > Cercopithecidae > Rhinopithecus > Rhinopithecus roxellana. Next base: position 4,578,215 of record NC_044557.1, on the reverse strand, counting down.
GAATCCACGGATCACAAAGCAGTTTAACAGATAGCTTTTTTCTAGTTATCTGGAGATATTTGGTTTTTCCCCATAGGCCTCAATGAGCTCTCAAATGTCCCTTCCCAGATTCTACAAAAAGAGTCTTTCCAACCTATAGAATCAAAAGAAACTTTTAACTCTGTGAGATGAATGCACAGATCAAATAGCAGTTTCACAGAAATCTTCTTTCTGGTTTTTATTTGAGGATATTTGTTTTTTTCCAATAGTCCTCAATTGCTCCCAAATGTTCCTTCGCAGATTCCTTAAAAAGTGTTTCCAACCTGCTGAATGAAAAGGAAGTTTTAACTCTGTGAGGTGAATGCACACATCACAAATCAGTTTCACAGATAGCTTCTTTTTATTTTAATTAAGGATATTCTCTTTTTCCACCTAGTCCTAAATGGGCTCCAAAATGTCCCTTCACAGATCATACAAAAAGATTGTTTCTAACCTGCTGAATAAAAAAAAAAGTAGATTTAACTCTGTGAGACAAATCCATACATTAGCAAGCAATTTCACAGACAGCTTATTTTTAATTTTTATCTGGGGATATTCCGTTTTCCTCCATAGGCCTCAATGGGCTCCAAAATGTCACTTTGCATATTCTCCAAAAAAAAAAAAAGTGTTACCAACCTGATGAATCAGAAGAAAGTTTGAACTCTGTGAGTTCAATCCACACATTAAAAAGCAGTTTCAGACTTAGTTTCTTTCGAGCTTTTATCAGGGGATAATCAATTTTTCTCCACGAGCCTCAAGGGGCTCCCAAATGTCCCTTCATAGATCCTCCAAAAACAGCGTTATAAACCAACTGAATCATAAAAAAAGTTTAACTCTGTGAGGTGAATCCACACATCATAAGGGAGTATCACAGATAGCTTCTTTCTAGTTTATATCTGGGGTATTCTTCATTTCCCCATAGTTCTATATGGGCTCCCAAATGTCCCTTCACAGATTCAACACTTAGAATGTTTCAAAGATGCTGAATGAACAGAAAGACTTAACTCTGCGAGATGAATCCACACCCTAAAAAACAGTTACAGAGATAGCTTCTTTCTAATTTTTATCTTGGGATACTGTATTTTTCCCAATGCACATCAATGGGCTCCCAAAACTCCCTTCATAGATTCTACAAATAAGTGTTGCCAAACCTGCTGTATCATAAGAAATAGTTAACTTTCTGAGATGAATCCACACACTACAGAGAAGTTTTACAGATACCTTCTTTCTAGATTTTATCTGGGAATACTCGGTTTTTCCTCATAGGCCTCAGTGGGCTCTCAAATGTCCCTTAACAGATTCTCCAAAATGTGAGTTGTTTTCAATATGCTGAATCAAAAGATATGTTTAATTCTGTGAGATGAATCCATACATCAGAAAGCAGTTTCACAGATAGCTTCTTTATAGCTTTTATCTGGTAATATTCTGTTATTCCTGATAGGCCACAATGGGCTCCCAAATGGCTTTTCACTGATTTTAGAAAAAGATTATTTTCTACCTGTTGAATCAAAATAAAGGTTTCTCCCTTTGAGATGAATCCACATATCTCAAAGGTGTTTCACACATAGCTTCTTTCTAGTTTTTATCAGGGAATATTCACTTTTTCCCCTAGGCCTCAATGATCTCCCAAACGTCCCTTTGGAGATTCTCCAAAAAAAGTGTTTCCTAACTACTGAATCAAAAGAAACATTTTGAAACCCTCTGAGATGAATACAGACATCACAAAGCAGTCTCACAGGTAGCTTCTTTCTAGCATTTATTTGGGGATATTTGGCTTTTTAATAGACATCAATGGGCTCCCAAATATGCCTTCACAGCTTCTCCAAAAAAAGTATTTCCAACTTGCTGGTCAAAAACAAATGCTTAACTCTGTGAGATGAATCCACAAATCACAAAGCAGTTTCACAGATAACTTATTTCTAGTTTTGATCTAAGGTTATTTGTTTTTATCCCATACGGTTCAATGAGCTCACAAATGTTCCTTCACACATTCTACAAAAAGAGTTTTTCCAATTTGTGGAATCAAAAGAAAGGTTTAGCTCTGTGAGGTGAATCCACACATCACAAATCAGGTTCACAGATAGCTTCTTTCAAGTTTTTATCTGGAGATATTCAGTATTTCCCCATAGGCCACAATGATCTCTTAAAAGTCTTTTTGGAAATTCTCCAAAGAAAGTGCTTCCAACCTGCTTAATCAAAGGAAAGGTTTAACTCTATGAGATTAATCCACACATCACAAAGCAGTTTCACAGCTTCTTTCTAGTTTTTATCTTAGGATATCCAATTGTTCCCCATAGGCCTCAATGGGCTTCTAAATTTCCCTTCACGATTTTCCAAAAAAGAGTGTTTCCAACCTGTTGAATCAAAAGAAAGTTTTAACCGCATGAGAAGAATACACACATCACAAAGCAGTTTCCTAGATAGCTTCTCTCTACTTTTTATCTGGGGATATTTGATTTTTCCCGATAGGCCTCAAAGGGCTCCCAAATATCCCCTTGCAGATACTCCAAAAGAGTTTTTCCAAACAGCTAAATCAAATAAAGCTTTAAAACTGTGAGATGAATTTACATATCACAAAGCAGTTTCACAGATAGCTTCTTTCTATTTTTTATCTAGGGATATTCCATTTTTCCCCATAGGCCACAATGGGCTTTCAAATATGCTTTTGCAGATTCTTCAAAAAGAGTGCCTCCAATCTCCTGAATTAAAGGAAAGTTTTAACTCTGAGAGGTGATTCCACACATCAGTAACCACTTTCAGAGAGAGCTTCTTTCTGATTTTTATCCAGGGATATTCAGTTTTTCCCCACAGGCCCCAATGCGCTTTCAAATTTCTCGTTACAGATCCTTCAAAAAGAGAATTTTCAACCCTGTGCAGCAAAAGAAAGTTTTAACTCTGTGAGATAAATCCACACATCACAAAGCTGTTTGACAGATAGATTATTTCTAATTATTATGTGGGGACATTCTGCTTTCCACCATAGGCCTCAATGGGCTCCCAAATATACCTTCACAGATTATACAAAAATAGTGTTTCTAACCTCTTGAATCAAAAGAACTGTTTAACTATGTGAAATGAATCCACACATCACAAATAAGTTTCATAGATAGCCTCTTTCTAGTTTTTATTTAGGGATATTCTGTTGTTTTCCATAGGTCTCCATAAGTTCCTAAATGGCCCTTTGCACATACTACAAAGAGAGTTATCAACCAGCTGAATCAAGCAAAAAGATTAACCCTGTGAGATGATTCTTCCCATCACAAAGCAGTTTAAGAGATAGCTTTCTTCTGGTTTTTATCTGAGGATATTCACTTTTCCTCCAAGAGCCTCAATGGGCTTGATATGTCCCTTTTAAGGTTCTCCAAAAAGAGTGTTTACAACCTCCTGAATGAAAAGAAAGTTTTAAATCTGTGAAATGAATTCACACATCATAAAGCATTTTCACAGATAGATTCTTTGTAGTTTTTATCAAGGGATAGTTGGTTTTTCCAATAGGCCTCAGTCAGCTCCCAAATGTCCTTTCACAATTCCTCCAAGAAGAGTTTTTTCCAACTTGCTGAAACAAAAGAAAGGTTTAAATCTGGAATATGAATCCAAACATTGCAAACTGTTTCACAGAAAGATTCTAGTTTCTATCTGAGTATAGTCAGTTTTTCATCATAGGTCTCTATAGGCTCCTAATATCCCTTCATTGATTCTACAAAAAGACTGTTTTTAAACTGCTAAGTAAAAAGAAACTTTTGTGATGAATGCACACATCCTGAAGCAATTTCACAGATAACGTCTTTCTAGTTTTTATCTGGGCATATTCGGTTTTTCCCGTAGACTTCAATGGGCTCCTAACTGTCCATTAGCAATTTCATCATATAAAGTTTTTCCAACATGATGAATCAAAACAACGGTTTAACTCTTTGTGATGAATCCATACATCACAAAGCAGTTTCACAGATATCTTTTTTTTCTATTTTTTTCTGGGGATTTTTCATTTTTATTATAGGACTCAATGAGCTCCCAAATGTCCTTTTGCAGATTCTCCAAAAAAAGTATTTCCAACCTGCTGAATCAAAAGAGAGTTCTAATTCTGTGGGATGTATCCACACATCCCAAAGCAGTTTCACAGATAGCTTCTTTCTAGTTTTTGCCTGGGGATATTCCATTTTTCCCCATAGGCCTCAAGGAACTCACAAAGATCCCATTGCAGATTCTCCAAAAAAGAGCATTTCCAACTTGCTGAATCAAAAGAAAGCTTTAACTCCGAGATGAATGCACATTTCACAAAGCAGTTTCACAGACAGTTTCTTCGTACATTTTTCATGGGGATATTCATATTTTCCTGCATAGGCCTCTATGGGCTCCCAAATATCTCTTTGTAGATTCTCCAAAAACAGTGCTTGCAACCTGTTGAATCAAAAGAAATGATAAACTCTGTGACATGAATCCAGACATCACAAAGCAGTTTCACAGATAACTTCTTTCTAATTTTGTACTGAGAATATTCAATTTTTCCCCATAGACCTCAATGGGCTCTAATATGTCCCTTTGCAGATTCTCCAAAAGGAGTGTTTCCATCGTGATGAATAACAAAAAAAGTTTAACTCTGTGAGATGAATCCACACTTTACAAAGCAGTTTCACAGATAGCTTCTTCTAGATATATCTTGTGATATTCCTTTTTTTTAAATCCCCATAGGCCACAATGGGCTCCCAAATGTCCCTTCACAGACAGTCCAAAAATGTTCTTTTCAAACTGCTGAATCAAAATAAAAGTTTAACTCTGTCAGATGAATCCACACATCACAAAACAGTTTCACAAATACCTTCATTGCTGTTTTTATCTGGGGATATTAGGATTTTAACCCTAGGCATTAATAGACTCCAAAATGTCCCTTCACAGATTCTCCAAAAAGAGTGTTTCCAATTTGTGGTATAAAAAGAAACGTTTAACTCTGTGAGATGAATGCACACATCACAGAGCAGTTTCACAGGTAGCTTCTTTCTAGTTTTTATCTGGGGATATTCTGTTTTTCCCTGTAGGGCTCAATGGGCTCCCAAACGTCCCTTTGCAGATTTTTCAAATAGAGTGTTTCTAACCTGGTGAATCAAATGAAATACTTCACTCGGTGAGATGAATCCACACATCACAATGCAGTTTCATTTATAGCTTCTTTCTAGATTTTACCTGGAAATATTCGATTTTTCCCCATAGGCCTCAATGGTCTCCCAAATGTCCCTTTACAGATTCTCTGAAAAGTGTGTTCATAACCTGTTGAACCCAAAGGAAGATTTAACTCTGAGATGAATCCACACATCACAAAGCAGTTTCACTGATATCATCTTGATGGTTTTCATTTGAGAATAGTTCGTTTTTCCTTTAGGCCTCAATAGGTTTCCATTTGCTGATTGTCTGAAAAGGACATTACTTTATTTCCCCATAGGCATCAAAGAGCTCCCAAATGTCCCTTTGCAGATTCTACAAAAAGAGTGTTTCCAACCTGTTGAATCAAAGGAAAGGTTTAACAATTTGTAATGAATCCACACATCACAAAGCAGTTTTACAGACAGCTTCTTTCTGGTATACATCTGGGGATATTACGTTTCCCTCCATAGGCCTCAAAGGGTTCACAAATGTCACTTCACAGATTCTACAAAAACAGTGTTTCCAACCTGCTGAATTGAAAGAATGGTTTATCTTTGTGAGATGAATCCACACATCACATAGCAGTTTCACAGATAACTTCTTTCTAGTTTTTATCTGGGGATATTTGTTTTTTTTCCTATAAGCCTCAATACATTTCCAAATATCCCCCGTTAGACTGTAAAAAAAGAGTTTTTCCCACTTGTAGAATCAAAATAAAGGTTTAACTCTGTGAGATGAATCCGCACATCACAAAGCAGTTTCACAGATAGCTTCAGTCTAGGTTTTATCAGTATATATTGGGTTTTTCTCCACAGGCGTCAATGGGCTCCCAAATATCCCTTTGCAAGTTCTCCAAAAAGAGTGTTTCCAACTTGCTGAATCAAAAGAAATGTTTAACTTTGTGAGGTAAATCCACACACATAAAAGCAGTTTCACAAATATCTTCTTTATAATTTTCATCTGAGGATATTTGGTTTTTCTCCATAGGCCTCAATGGTCTCCCAAACATGCCTTCACAGATTGTACCAAAAAAAAAAAGTATTTCTAACATGCAGAATCAAACGAAAGTTTTACCTCAGTGAGGTGAATCTACACATCATGAATCAGTTTCACAAACAGCTTCTTTCTAGTTTTTATCTGGGGGCATTCAGGTTTTCCATATAGGCCTCAATGGGCTCCCAAATGTTCCATTGAAGACTCTCCAAAAAGAGTGTTTCCAACTTACTGAATCAAAAGCAAGATTTAATCCTGTTATTTGGATCTTCCCCAGGCCTCTGTGAGTTGCAAAATTTCCCCTCACAGATTCTCCTAAAAGGCAGTTTCTAGCCCACTGAATCAAAAGAACGTTTAACTTTGTGAGGTGAATACAAACATCACAAAGCAGTTTCATAGATAACTTTTATTTCTGTAGTTTTTATCTGAGATATATTGTTTTTTCTTATAGGACTCAATGGGCCCCCAAAATTCCCTTAGCAGATTATACAAAAAGAGTGTTTCAAATTTGCTTAAACGAAGGAAAGGTTTATCTCTGTAAGATGAATCCCAACATCACAAAGCAGTCTCACAAATAGCTTCTTTCTAGTGTTTATTTGCAGATATTCAGCTTTTCCCATTAGGCCTAAATTGACTCCCATATGTCCCTTTACAGATACTTCAAATGGTGTACTTCCAACCTAGTGAATCAAAAGAAAGGTTTAATTTTGTGTTATGAACCCACCCATCACAAAGCAGTTTCACCGATAGCTTCTTTCCATTTTTCATCTGGGGATATTCAGTTTTATCGCATGGGCCTCAATGGGCTCCCAAATATCCCTTCACATATACTCCAAAAAGAATGTTTCTAAAATGCTTAATGAAAAGAAAGGTTTAATCATGTGAGATGAATCCACATATCACAAAGCATTTACACAGATAGTTTCTTTCTGGTTTTTATCTGGGGATAATCTGTTTTTTCCCATAGGCCTTAATTGGCCCCCAAATGTCCCTTCACAGATTCTACAAAAAGATTGTTTCCAACCTGCTGAATCAAAATAAAGGTTTAAATGTGTGAGCTGAATCCACATATCACAATGCAGTTTCACAGATAGTTTCTTGGCAGACTTTATCTGGAGATATTCAGTTTTTCACCATAAGACTCAATGTGTTCCCTATGTCCCTTTTACATATCCGCCTAACAGAGTGTTTCCAACCTGCTGAATAAAAAGAAAGGTTTATCTCTGTGAGATGAATCCACACATCACAAGGAAGTTTCACAGATAGATTCTTTTTAGTTTTTATCTGGGGATATTCGGTTTTTCTCCACAGGACACAATGAGATCCCAAATACCTTGTTGCAGAGTCTGAAAAAAGAGTGTATCCAACCTGCTGAATCAAAAACAAGGAGTAACTCTGTGAATTAAATCCACAAGTATGAAAGTGTATTCTCAGCTTCTCTCTACTTTTTATCTTAGGATGTAGGTTTTTCTCCATAGGTCTCAATAAGCTTTAAAATTACCCTGCACAGATTCTCCAAAAAGACTGTTTTCAACTTGCTGAATCCAAAGAAAGTTATAATTCTGTGAGATGAATCCACAAATCACAAAAGACTTTCACAAATAGCTTTTTTCTTGATTTTATCTGTGGATATTCTGTTTTTCCTTATATGGGCTCGCAAATGTCTTATATAATGTTCTCCAAAAAGAGTGTTTCGAACCTGCTGAATCAAAAGAAAGGCTTAACTCTGGGAGTCAAATTCACACATCATAATATAGCTCGACAGAGATCTGCTTTGTCATTTTGATCTGGGGATATTTGCTTTTCTTCGTATGCCTCAATGGCCTCCAAATGCACCTTAGTAGATTCTCCTAAAAGAATGTTTCCAACCTGCTCAATTGACAGAAAGTTTTAACTCTCTGAGTCGAATACACACATCCCAAAGCAGTTTCACAGATAACTTTTTTCTAGAATTAATCTGGAGATATTTGGGTTTTTTCCCATAGGCTCAAATGGGTTTTCAAATGTTCCTTTGCAGAATCTATAAGAAGAGTGTTTCCAACTCACAGAATCAAAAGTAAGGTTTAACTCTATACAATGAACCTACAAATCAAAAAGCAGTTTCACAAATAGCTTTTTTCTAGTCTTCATCTGGGGATATTCAATTTTTCCCCATAGGGCCCAATGGTCTCCCAAATGTCCCATCCCAGATTATCCAAAAAGAGTGTTTCCAACCTGCTGAATCAAAAGGAATATTTAATACTTTGAGATGAGTCCACAAATAGGAAATAAGTTTCATGGATGGTTTCTTTCTTGTTTTTATCTGGGGATATTTGGTTTTTCACCATAGGCCTCAATGGGCTCCCATATGTCCCTTTGCAAATTCCACACAAAGAGTGTTTACAATCTACTGATTCAATAGAAAGAGTAACTCTCTAGATGAATCCACACATCAAAAAATAGTTTCAAAGATAGCTTCTTTCAAGTCTTTGTCTGGTGATATTTTTTTCCCATAGTCCTCAAAGGGTTCCCAAATTACCCTTTGCAGATTCTACAGAAAGAGTGTTTCCAAACTTTTGAAACAATAGAAAAGTTTAACTCTAATAGATGAATATGCACATCACAAGAGAGCTTCACAGATAGCATCTTTCTAGTTTTTATGTGAGGATATTCAGTTTTTCCTTATAAGATTCAACGTGATTTCAAATGTCCAATCACAGATTCTCCAAGAAGAGTGTTTTCAACCTGATGAATCAGAAGAAAGTTTCAACTCCGTGAGATGAATCCACATATCACAAAACAGTGTCACCTATAGCTTCTTTCTAGTTTTTTTCTGGAGATATTCTGTTTTGCCCCATAGGTCTCAATGGCCTCCAAATTTTCCTTTCACAGATTCTCCAAGAACAATGTTTCCAAAGTGCTGAATCAAAAGAAAGGTTTAACTTTGTTAGGTGAATCCACACATCACAAAGCAGTTTCACAGACAGCTTTTTCCAGTTTTTATATGAGGATATTCAGTTTTTCCCCATAGGCCTCAATGGGATCACACATGTCCATTTGCAGATTGTCAAAAAAGAGTGTTTCCAACCTGCTGAATCAAGAGAAAGTTTTAACTCTTTGACATAAATCCAAATATCACAAACCAGTTTCACAGATAGCTTGTTTGTAGTTTTATATGGGGATATTCAGTCTTTCTCAATAGACCTCAAAAGGATCACAAACGTCCCTTAACAGATTGTCCAAAAAGAGTGTTTCCAATCTGATGAATCAACAGAAATTTTTGACTCTGTGACATAAATACACATATCACAAACCAGTTTCACTGATAGCTTCTTTCTAATTTCTGCCTGGGGATATTCAGTTTTCCCACAAAAGACTCAATGGGTTCCCAAATGTCCTTTCACAGATTCTACCAAAATAATTTTTCCTACCTGCTCAATAAAAAGAATGGTTTAATTCTGTGAGATGAATCCACACATAAAAAGGAGTTTCACAGATAGCTTCCTTGTAGTTTTATTGGGGGATATTTGCATATTTAGTATTTCCCTATAGGCCTCAACGGACTCCCAAATTCCCCTTTGCAGATTCTACAACAAGAGAGTTTCTAAAAATCTGAATTGAAAAAAAAAGAGATCAACTCCCTGAGATGAATCAACAGATCACAAAGCAGTTTCACAGATAGCTTCTTTCTAATTTTTTATTGGGGGGGTTGGATGTTCAGTTTATCCCCTTAGGCCTGAATAGGCCCATAAATGTCCATTCACAGATACAATGAAAAGAGTGTTTCCAACCTGCTGAATCAAAAGAAAGGTTTAACCCTATGAGATGAATCCAGAAATGACAAAATAGTTTCACAGAAAGCTTCTTCCTAGTTTTTATCAGGGGATAACAGGTATTTCCCCATCAGCCTCTGTGGGTTCCGAAATGTCTTTCAACAGGTATGACAAAAAGACTGTTTCCAACATGCTTATTCAAACGAAAGTGTTAAGTCTGTCAGATGAATCCATACACAAAGCACTTTCATAGATAGATTCTTTCTAATTTTTATCTGGAAATATTCAGTTTTTCCCCATAGGCCTAAAAAGACTCCAAAATGTCCCTTCACAGATTCTCAAAAACAATGTTTCCATCCTGCTAAATCAAAACAAGGGTTTACCTGTGTGAGATGAATCCACGGATCACAAAGCAGTTTAACAGATAGCTTTTTTCTAGTTATCTGGAGATATTTGGTTTTTCCCCATAGGCCTCAATGAGCTCTCAAATGTCCCTTCCCAGATTCTACAAAAAGAGTCTTTCCAACCTATAGAATCAAAAGAAACTTTTTAACTCTGTGAGATGAATGCACAGATCAAATAGCAGTTTCACAGAAATCTTCTTTCTGGTTTTTATTTGAGGATATTTGTTTTTTTCCAATAGTCCTCAATTGCTCCCAAATGTTCCTTCGCAGATTCCTTAAAAAGTGTTTCCAACCTGCTGAATGAAAAGGAAGTTTTAACTCTGTGAGGTGAATGCACACATCACAAATCAGTTTCACAGATAGCTTCTTTTTATTTTAATTAAGGATATTCTCTTTTTCCACCTAGTCCTAAATGGGCTCCAAAATGTCCCTTCACAGATCATACAAAAAGATTGTTTCTAACCTGCTGAATAAAAAAAAAAGTAGATTTAACTCTGTGAGACAAATCCATACATTAGCAAGCAATTTCACAGACAGCTTATTTTTAATTTTTATCTGGGGATATTCCGTTTTCCTCCATAGGCCTCAATGGGCTCCAAAATGTCACTTTGCATATTCTCCAAAAAAAAAAAAAGTGTTACCAACCTGATGAATCAGAAGAAAGTTTGAACTCTGTGAGTTCAATCCACACATTAAAAAGCAGTTTCAGACTTAGTTTCTTTCGAGCTTTTATCAGGGGATAATCAATTTTTCTCCACGAGCCTCAAGGGGCTCCCAAATGTCCCTTCATAGATCCTCCAAAAACAGCGTTATAAACCAACTGAATCATAAAAAAAGTTTAACTCTGTGAGGTGAATCCACACATCATAAGGGAGTATCACAGATAGCTTCTTTCTAGTTTATATCTGGGGTATTCTTCATTTCCCCATAGTTCTATATGGGCTCCCAAATGTCCCTTCACAGATTCAACACTTAGAATGTTTCAAAGATGCTGAATGAACAGAAAGACTTAACTCTGCGAGATGAATCCACACCCTAAAAAACAGTTACAGAGATAGCTTCTTTCTAATTTTTATCTTGGGATACTGTATTTTTCCCAATGCACATCAATGGGCTCCCAAAACTCCCTTCATAGATTCTACAAATAAGTGTTGCCAAACCTGCTGTATCATAAGAAATAGTTAACTTTCTGAGATGAATCCACACACTACAGAGAAGTTTTACAGATACCTTCTTTCTAGATTTTATCTGGGAATACTCGGTTTTTCCTCATAGGCCTCAGTGGGCTCTCAAATGTCCCTTAACAGATTCTCCAAAATGTGAGTTGTTTTCAATATGCTGAATCAAAAGATATGTTTAATTCTGTGAGATGAATCCATACATCAGAAAGCAGTTTCACAGATAGCTTCTTTATAGCTTTTATCTGGTAATATTCTGTTATTCCTGATAGGCCACAATGGGCTCCCAAATGGCTTTTCACTGATTTTAGAAAAAGATTATTTTCTACCTGTTGAATCAAAATAAAGGTTTCTCCCTTTGAGATGAATCCACATATCTCAAAGGTGTTTCACACATAGCTTCTTTCTAGTTTTTATCAGGGAATATTCACTTTTTCCCCTAGGCCTCAATGATCTCCCAAACGTCCCTTTGGAGATTCTCCAAAAAAGTGTTTCCTAACTACTGAATCAAAAGAAACATTTTGAAACCCTCTGAGATGAATACAGACATCACAAAGCAGTCTCACAGGTAGCTTCTTTCTAGCATTTATTTGGGGATATTTGGCTTTTTAATAGACATCAATGGGCTCCCAAATATGCCTTCACAGCTTCTCCAAAAAAAGTATTTCCAACTTGCTGGTCAAAAACAAATGCTTAACTCTGTGAGATGAATCCACAAATCACAAAGCAGTTTCACAGATAACTTATTTCTAGTTTTGATCTAAGGTTATTTGTTTTTATCCCATACGGTTCAATGAGCTCACAAATGTTCCTTCACACATTCTACAAAAAGAGTTTTTCCAATTTGTGGAATCAAAAGAAAGGTTTAGCTCTGTGAGGTGAATCCACACATCACAAATCAGGTTCACAGATAGCTTCTTTCAAGTTTTTATCTGGAGATATTCAGTATTTCCCCATAGGCCACAATGATCTCTTAAAAGTCTTTTTGGAAATTCTCCAAAGAAAGTGCTTCCAACCTGCTTAATCAAAGGAAAGGTTTAACTCTATGAGATTAATCCACACATCACAAAGCAGTTTCACAGCTTCTTTCTAGTTTTTATCTTAGGATATCCAATTGTTCCCCATAGGCCTCAATGGGCTTCTAAATTTCCCTTCACGATTTTCCAAAAAAGAGTGTTTCCAACCTGTTGAATCAAAAGAAAGTTTTAACCGCATGAGAAGAATACACACATCACAAAGCAGTTTCCTAGATAGCTTCTCTCTACTTTTTATCTGGGGATATTTGATTTTTCCCGATAGGCCTCAAAGGGCTCCCAAATATCCCCTTGCAGATACTCCAAAAGAGTTTTTCCAAACAGCTAAATCAAATAAAGCTTTAAAACTGTGAGATGAATTTACATATCACAAAGCAGTTTCACAGATAGCTTCTTTCTATTTTTTATCTAGGGATATTCCATTTTTCCCCATAGGCCACAATGGGCTTTCAAATATGCTTTTGCAGATTCTTCAAAAAGAGTGCCTCCAATCTCCTGAATTAAAGGAAAGTTTTAACTCTGAGAGGTGATTCCACACATCAGTAACCACTTTCAGAGAGAGCTTCTTTCTGATTTTTATCCAGGGATATTCAGTTTTTCCCCACAGGCCCCAATGCGCTTTCAAATTTCTCGTTACAGATCCTTCAAAAAGAGAATTTTCAACCCTGTGCAGCAAAAGAAAGTTTTAACTCTGTGAGATAAATCCACACATCACAAAGCTGTTTGACAGATAGATTATTTCTAATTATTATGTGGGGACATTCTGCTTTCCACCATAGGCCTCAATGGGCTCCCAAATATACCTTCACAGATTATACAAAAATAGTGTTTCTAACCTCTTGAATCAAAAGAACTGTTTAACTATGTGAAATGAATCCACACATCACAAATAAGTTTCATAGATAGCCTCTTTCTAGTTTTTATTTAGGGATATTCTGTTGTTTTCCATAGGTCTCCATAAGTTCCTAAATGGCCCTTTGCACATACTACAAAGAGAGTTATCAACCAGCTGAATCAAGCAAAAAGATTAACCCTGTGAGATGATTCTTCCCATCACAAAGCAGTTTAAGAGATAGCTTTCTTCTGGTTTTTATCTGAGGATATTCACTTTTCCTCCAAGAGCCTCAATGGGCTTGATATGTCCCTTTTAAGGTTCTCCAAAAAGAGTGTTTACAACCTCCTGAATGAAAAGAAAGTTTTAAATCTGTGAAATGAATTCACACATCATAAAGCATTTTCACAGATAGATTCTTTGTAGTTTTTATCAAGGGATAGTTGGTTTTTCCAATAGGCCTCAGTCAGCTCCCAAATGTCCTTTCACAATTCCTCCAAGAAGAGTTTTTTCCAACTTGCTGAAACAAAAGAAAGGTTTAAATCTGGAATATGAATCCAAACATTGCAAACTGTTTCACAGAAAGATTCTAGTTTCTATCTGAGTATAGTCAGTTTTTCATCATAGGTCTCTATAGGCTCCTAATATCCCTTCATTGATTCTACAAAAAGACTGTTTTTAAACTGCTAAGTAAAAAGAAACTTTTGTGATGAATGCACACATCCTGAAGCAATTTCACAGATAACGTCTTTCTAGTTTTTATCTGGGCATATTCGGTTTTTCCCGTAGACTTCAATGGGCTCCTAACTGTCCATTAGCAATTTCATCATATAAAGTTTTTCCAACATGATGAATCAAAACAACGGTTTAACTCTTTGTGATGAATCCATACATCACAAAGCAGTTTCACAGATATCTTTTTTTTCTATTTTTTTCTGGGGATTTTTCATTTTTATTATAGGACTCAATGAGCTCCCAAATGTCCTTTTGCAGATTCTCCAAAAAAAGTATTTCCAACCTGCTGAATCAAAAGAGAGTTCTAATTCTGTGGGATGTATCCACACATCCCAAAGCAGTTTCACAGATAGCTTCTTTCTATATTTTATCTGGGCATAGTCAGTATTTTCCCTAGGCCTCAGTGGGCTCCCAAATGTTACTTTGCAGATTCTCCACGTTGAGTGTTTCCAACCCACTGAATCAACAGAAAAGTTTAACTGGTGAGATAAATCCATGTATCACAAAGCAGTTTCACAGATAGCTTTTTTCTAGTTTTTATCTGATGATATTGGTTTTTTTTTCACATAGGCTGCAATGGGCTCCCAATTGTTCATTGACAGAGCCTCCCAAAAGAGTGTTGCCATCCTGTTGTATCAAAAGAAAGTTTAACTCTGTGAGATGAATTCACACAGCTCTAAGCAGTTTCACAGATAGCTTTTTTCTAGTTTTTATCTGGAAATTTTCAGTTTTGCCCTGTAAGTCTCAAAGGGCTCCTGAATGTTTCTCTGCAGATCATACAAAATGAGTCTTTCCAACTTGCTGAATCAAAAAAAAAGGGGGTTTTACTGAGTGAGATGAATCAACAGATCAGAATGCAGTTTCACAGATAGCTTCCTTCTAGTTTTTATCTGGGAATATTCAGTTTTTCTCCATAGACCTCAATGGGTTCCCAACAGTCCCTTTACATATTCTCTGAAAAGAGTGTTTCCAATCTGCTGAGTGAAAAGAAAGGTTTAACTCTGTGAGATGAATCCACACATCACAAAGGCATTTCACAGATATCTTCCTTCTATTTTTTATCTGGGTATATCTGGTTTTTTACCTTAGGCATCAATGAGCTCCCAAATGTCCCTTCACAGATTCTACATAAAGAGTGTTGCCAACTTGCTTAATCAAAAGAAAGTTCTAACTCTGTGAGATGAATCCACATATCCCAAAGCAGTTTCGCAGATAGAATCTTTCTAGTCTTTATCTGTTGCAGGAAGGCAGAGACACCAAACGGAGGGACCAACTGAAGCCATGGCAGATAAACATAAACTGTGAAGATATTATGGACATTTATTAGTTCCCCAAATTAATATTTTTATAATTTCTTACTCCTGTCTTTACTGCAATATCTGAACATAAATTGTGAAGATTTCATGGACATTTATCACTTCCCCAATCAACACTCTCGTGATTTCCTATGCCTGTCTTTAATGACTTAATCCATTCATCTTTGTAAACTGAGAATGTATGCTGCCTCAGGACCCTGTGATGATTGCATTAGCTGCACAAATTGTTCGTAAAACATTTGTGTTTAAGCAATATGAAATCTAGGCACCTTGAAAAAAGAGCAGGATAACAGTGATGTTCAGGGAACAAGGGAGATAACCATTAGGTCTGGCTTCCTGAGATCTGGGCAGAACAGAGCCACATTTCTCTTCTTTCAGAAGCAAATAGGAGAAATATAGCTGAAATCTTTTTCTCAGCAAGGAACAGCCCTGAAAAAGAGAACGCATTTTCAGGGGCAGGTCTCTAAAATGCCACTCTGGGAATGTCTGTCTTTTATGGTTGCAGACAAGGGATGGAGTAAGCCCTGGTCTCCTGTAGCACTTCCAGGCATATTAGGATGAGGAAATTCTCACCTAGTAAATTTTAGTCAGACTGGTTGTCTGCTCTCAAACCCTGTCTCCTGATAAGATGTTATCAATGACAATGTATGCCTGAAACTTTGTTAGCAATTTTAGTTTTGCCCCGGTCCGGTGATCTTGCCCTGCCTCCATTTGCTTTGTAATATTTTATTACCTTGTGTAGGATGTGATCTCTGTGACCCACACCCTATTGGTACACTCCCTTCCCTTTGAAAATCACTAATAAAAAGTTGTTGGTTTTGCAGCTTAGGGGGCAGAAGAGAATCTGCCAACATGGGATGTCTCCCCTGGATACCCAGCTTCAAAATTTCTCTCTTTTGAATTATTTCCCTTTATTTCTCAGACAGACTGACACTTAGGGAAATAGAAAAGAACCTATGTGAAATAACGCTGAATTAATGGGGGCAGGTTCCCCGATATTTATCTGGGAATATTTGATTTTCCTGTATAGGCCTCAATGGGCTCCCAAATATTTATTTGCAGATCCTACAAAATGAGTGTTTTCAACCTACTGAATCAAAAAAAAGTTTTAAGTAAGTGAGATTAATGCATACATCAGAAAGTAGTTTTACAGTTAGCTTCTTTCTAGATTTTATCTGGCGATATTCAGTTTTTCCTCTAGGCCTCAGTGGGCTCCCAAATGTCCCTTCAAAGTTTCTTTGAAAACAGTGTTTCCAACTCTCTGAATCAAAAGAAATGTTAAACTCTTTGAGATAAATCCAAATATCACAGAGCAGTTTCAGAGATTGCTTCTTTTTAGTTTTAATGGGGAATATTCTGTTTTTTTCCCATAGGCCCAATGAGTTCCCAAATGTTCCTTTGCACATTCTATTAAAAGAGTGTTTCCAACCTGCTGAATGAAAAGAAAAATTTAACTCTGTGACTTGAATCTGCACACCACAAAGCAATTTCAAAGATAGCTCATCTCTAGTTTTCATCTGGGGATAATCAGTTTTTCTCCTTAGGCCACAATGGGCTCCAAAATGTCCTTTCAGATATTCTTCAAAAAGAGTGTTTCCAAACTGTTGAATCAAAATAAAGGTTTAAGTCAGTGATATGAATCCACACATCAAAAAGCAGTTTTACAGATAGCTTCTTTCGAGTTTTTATCTGTGGATATGCTGATTTTTCCCAATGGCCTCAATTGGTTCCCAAATGTCCATTTGCTGATTCCTCAAAATAAGTGCTTCCAACCTCATGAATCATAAGTAAGCTTTACCTCTGTGAGATTAATTCATATATCACAAAGAAGTTTCACAGATAGCTTCTTTCTACTTTGTATCTGGGTATACTCAGTTTTTCTCAAGAGTTCAATGGGCTCCCAAATGTCCCTTTGCAGCTTCTCCAAAGAGAGTGTTTCCAACCTGATGAATCAAAAGAAAGGTTTAAATCTATTACATGAATCAACAAATCACAAAGTAGTTTCAAAGAAAGCTACTTTTTAGTTTTTATCTAGGGATTTTCTTTTTTTCCCTATAGGCCTCAGTGGACTCCCAATTGTCTCTTCACAGTTTCTTCTAAATGAGTGTTTCTTACCTGCTGAATCAAAAGAAAGTTTTACCTCTGTTAGATGAATCTACACATCACAAAATCAGTTCAAAGATTGCTGCTTTCTAGGTTTTATCTTGAGATATGTTGTTTTTCCCCATAGGCCTCTATGGACTTCCAAATATCCCTTCATAGATTTTCCAAAAAGAGTTTCTTCAACCAGTTGAATTAAGGGAAAGTTTTAACTTTGTGAGATGAATGTACACTTCACCAACCTGTTTCATATACAGTTTTTTCTAGTTTTTATCTGGGGATATTCCATTTTTACACATAGGCCTAAATGGGTTCCCAAATGTCAAATCACAGATTCTCCCAAAAGTGTGTTTCCAACCTTCTGAATGAAAACAGCCTTCTATCTCTGTAAGATGAATCCACACATCACAAAGCAGTCTTTCATATAACTTCTTGCTAGTTTTCACCTGGGGATATTCATTTTTTTCCTTTGGCCTCAATAAGCTCCCAAATGTTCCTTCACAGATTCTTCAAAAAGGGTGTTTTCAACCTGCTGGATGAAAAGAACGGTTTAACTCTGTGAGATGAATCTGTGAAACACAAAGGTGTTTCACGGATAACTTCTTTCTAGTTTTTATCTTGGGATATATGTTTTTTTCCCAGAGGCTTCAATGAGCTAGCAAATGTCCTCTTGCACATTCTCCAAAAAGCATGTTTCCAACCTGTTGAATCAAACAAAAAATTTAACTTTGTGAGGTGAATCCCCACATCACAAAGTAGTTTCACAGACAGCTTCTTTTGAGTTTTTTTTTTTCCTGTGGTCATTTTTTTCCCATAAGTTGCAGATGGCTCCCAAATGTCCTGTTGTAGATTTTCCAAAAAGAGTGCTTCCAGCCTGCTGAATCAAAGGAAATGTTTAAACCTGTGAGATGAATCGATCCATCATAAAGCAGTTTCACAGATAGTTTCTTTCTTCTTTTTATCTGGGATTATTTGTTTTTTTCCCCATAGGCGTCAAATGGCTGTGAAATGTCCCTTCATAAATTCTCCAGTAAGAGTTTTTCCAACCTGTGTATCAAAAGAAAGATTTAAATCTGTGAGAAGAATCCACACATCACAAATCAGTGTCACAGATAACTTCTATCTAGTTTTTTCTGGGGTATTTTGTTTTCCACCACAGGGCTCAATGGGCTCCTGTGTGTGCCTCTGCAGATTTCACAAAAAGAGTATTTACAATCTGCTGAATGAAAATAAAAGTTTAAGTCTGTGAGATGAATTCACACACGAAAAAGAAGTTTCACATATTGATTCTTTTTAGGTTATCTGGGAAATTCGGTTTTCCTTCTTAGACCTCAACTGGCTACAAAATGTTTACTGTTTCCAATCTGCTGAATCAAAAGGAACTTTTAACTCTGTGAATTCAATCCATACATCACAAATTGTTTCACAGATAGCTTCTTTCTAGTTTCTATCTAGAGATATTCTGTTTCTCTCAATAGTCCTCAATGGGCTCACAAATGTTCCTTTGCTGATTCTCCAAAAAGAGTGTTTCCAACCTATTGAGTCAAAAGAAAGTTTTAATCTGTGAAATGAATCCACAAGTCACAAAGCAGTTTCATAAATAGCTTATTTCTACTTTTTATCTGGGGATATTTGGTTTTTCACCTTAGGCCTCAAAGGACTCCCAAATGTCCCATCACAGACTCTCAAAAAAAGTGTTTCTGACCCACTGCATCAAAAGAAAATTTTAACTCCATGACATAAATCCAGATATCACAAAACAGTTTCACAGATAGCTTCTTTCAAGTTCATATCTGGGGATATCCAAATTTTCCTCACAGGCCTCAAAGGACTCACAAACGTCCCTTCACAGATATTTTAAAAAGAGTGTTTCCAACTAGCTGAATCAAAAGAAACTTTTAACTCTGTGAGATAAATCCACACATAAAAAAGCAGTTTCACAGATAGCTTCTTTCTAGTTTTTATCTGGGGATACTCTGCTTTTCCCCATAGGCCTCAATTAGCTTTAAAATGTCCCTTTGCAGATTCTCAAAAAACAGTGTTTCCAAGCTGCTGAATCAAAAGAAAGTTTTAACTCTGTGAGATGAATCCAGAAATCACAAAGCAGTTTCACAAATAGTTTCCTTCTAATTTTTATCTGGGGATATTCTGTTTTCATAATATGCCTAAATGGGCTCCAAAATGTCCCTTTGCAGATTCTCCAAAAAGAGTTTATCCGACCTGCTGAATCAAAAGAAAGTTTTGACACTCTGAGATGAATCCACACGTTAAAAAGCAGTTTCATATATAGCTTCTTTCTAGGTTTAATCTGAGGATATTCCTTTTTTTCCAACAGGCTCAAATGGGCTTTCAATTCCTCCTTTGTGGATACTACAAAAAGAATGTTTCCAACTTGCTGACTCAAAAGAAAGGTTTAACTCTGTGAGACTAAGCCACACATCACAAAGCAATTTCACAGATAGCTTCTTTCTAGTTTTCATGTAGGGGTATTCGGTTTTTCCCCATAGGACTCAAAGGGCTCCCAAATGTCCCTTCTCAGTTTCTCCAAAAAAATTGTTTTCAATGTGCTGAATCAAGAAAAGGTTTAACTCTGTGAGATGAATCCACAGAGTTTCCAAAGGAGTTTCACAGATAGCTTATTTCTAGTTTTTACCTGGGGATATTGGGTTTTTCACCACAGGCCTCAGTAGTCTCCTGAGTGTCTCGTCACTGACTCTCCAAAAATAGTTTTTCCAACCTGCTGAATGAAAACAAAGGCTTAATCCTGTGATATGAATCCACACAACACAAAGCAGTTTCACAGATACTTTCTTTCTTCTTTTTATCTGGGGATATGAGATTTTTCCCCACAGGCCTCAATAGGCTTCTGAATGTCCCTTTGCTGGTTCTTCAATAAGAGTTTTTCCAACCTGCTGAATCAACAGAAAGGTTAAACTCTGTGAGGTGAATCCATACATCACAAATCAGTTTCACAATTAGCTTCTTTTTAGTTTTTATCTTGGGATATTTTGTTTTTCACCATAGGCCAAAAAGGGCTCCCATATGTGGCTTCACAGATTCCACAAAAAGAGTGTTTACAATCAGCTGAATGAAACTAAAGGTTTAACACTGTCAGATGAACACACACATCACAAAGCAGTTTCACAGATAGCTTCTTTCTGTTTTTTATCTAGAGATATTCTGTTTATTTTTATATGTCTCAAAGGGATCCCAAATGTCCCTTGCAGATTCTCCAAAAATAGTGTGTCCAACCTTCTGCTTCAATACAAAGTTTTAACGCTGTGAGATGAATCTACACGTCTCAAAGCCGTTCCACAGGCAGATACTTTCTAGTTTTTCTCTGGAGATATTCAGGTTCTCCTATAGGCCCCATTGGACTCAAAAATGTCCCTTCACAGACTCTCCCAAGAAAGTTTTTCCAACCTGCTGATTCAAAAGAAAGGTTTAGGGGGGTTAGATGAATCCATACATCACAAGGCCACTTCACAGATGTCTTCTTTCTAGTATCTTATCTTGGGATATTTGTTTTTTCCAATAGACCTGAATGGGCTTCCATATGTCGCTTCACAGACTCTACAAATAGACTTTTCAACGTGCAAGATCGAAAGAAAAGTTTAACTCTGTGAGATCAATTCACAAGCTAAAAAGCAGTTTCACAAATACTTTCTTTCTGGTTTTTGTCTGGGGTGTTCTATTTTTCCTTATAGGACTCAATGGGCACCCAAATGTCTTTTTGCACATTCTCCAAAAGGAGTGTTTCCAACCTACTAAATCAAAATAAAGTTTTATGTGTGTGAGATTAATCCAGAAATTACAAAGGAATTTCACAGATAGCTTCTTTTTTGTTTATATCTTGGAATATGTGGTTTTTTCCCCATGAGCCTCAAAGGGCTCCCAAATTTCCCTTTGCAGCTCTTCAAACACAGTGTTTCCAACATTCTGAATCAAAAGAAAGTTGTAACTCTCTCAGATGAATTCACACATCACAAAACAGTTTCACAGACAGATTCTTTCTAGATTTTACCTGGGGATATTTTGTTTTTCCCCATGGACCTCAATAGGCTTCCAAATGTTCACTCACAGATTCTCCAAAAAGAATGTTTCCAACCTGTTGAATCAAAAGAAAGGTTTAATATGTGAGATGAGTCCACACATAACAAAGCAGTTTCACAGAGAGCTTCTTTCTAGATTCTAGTTTTTATCTGCGAATATTCTGTTTTTCCCCTTTGTCCTCAATGGATACCCAAATGTCCCTTCGCAGAATCTCCAAAAAGAGTTTTTCCAAAAGAAACGTCTATCTCTATGAGATTAATCCACACATCACAAAACAGTTTTTCATATAGCATCATTCTAGCTTTTCCCTGAAGATATTGGGTTTTTCCCCATAAGCCTAAAAGGGCTCCAAAATGTCACTTCACAGATTCTCCAAAAAGAGTGTTTCCAATTTTCTGAATCAAAAGAAAGGTTTAACTCAGTGAGATGAATCCACACACCACAGAGCAGTTTCACAGATAGCTTCCTTATAGTTTTTATCTGAAAATATTTGGTTTATCTTGATGGGCCACAAATCTCTCTCTAATATCCCTTCACATATTCTCCTAAAGGAGAGTTTCCAATGTGTTGAATCAAAAGAAATGTTTAACAGTGTGGGATAAATCCACACATCCAAAAAACAGTTCATCAAATATCTTCTTTCTAGTTTTTACGTTTTGGATATACTGTTTTTATGCATGTACAACAATGGGCTCCCAGGTGTCCATCTAAGATTCTCCAAAAAGTTTTTTCAAAGTGCTGATTGAAAGGAAATTTTTAACTCTGTGAGATGAATTCACACATCAAAAGCAGTTTGACTGATAACATCTTTCTAGTTTTTATCTGGGGATATTCAGTTTTTCTTCAGAGGCCTAAACGGGCTCCCAAATGCATCATCACAGATTCTCCAAAAAAAGTGTGTCCAAACCTGCAGAATAAACAGAATGTTTTAACTCTGTAAGATGAATCTAACCATCACAAAGCATTTTCACAGATAGCTTCTTTCTAGTTTTTATCTGGGGATATTCAGTTTTTCCTTACTGGGTTCAGTTTATCCAAACTGGTGAATCAAAAAAAAAAAAGTTTTAACTCTGTGACATTAATCCACACATCACAAAATAGTTTTCTCATATAGCATCATTCAAGTAGTTACCTGAAGATATTCATTTTTTCCCCAGAGGCCTCAAGGGGCTCCAAAATGTCAATTCACAGATTTTCCAAAAACAGTGTTTCCAATTTCCTGAATCAAAAGAAAGATTTAACTATGTGAGATGAATCCACACATCACAAAGCAGTTTCACAGATAATTTCCTTCTGAAAAGATAGTATTTATCTGAAGATATTCAGTTTTTCTTGATGTATCTCTAATTGCTCCCTAATATCCCTTTGCATATTCTCCAAAAGGAGAGTTTCCAATGTGCTGAACCAAAGGAAAGGTTAAACTGTGTGGGAAGAATTCACACATCAAAAAGCAGTTCAACAGATAGCTTCTTTATAGTTTTTATGTTTGGACATTCAGTTTTTATGCATGGGAAAAAATGGGCTCCCAGGTGTCCCTCTGCAGGTTCTCCAAAAAGAGTTTTGCAACATGCTGATTCAAAAGAAAGGTTTAACTCTATGAGATGAAATCACATATCGCAAAGCAGTTTCACTGACAGCACCTTTCTAGTTTTTATCTGGGGATATTCTGTTTTTCTTCATAGGCCTAAATGAGCTCTCAAATGTAACTTCACAGATTCTCCAAAAAGAGTGTTTCCAAACCTGCTGAATTAAAAGAAAGGTTTAAATCAGTGAGAGAAATACACACATCAAAAAGCAGTTTCAGAGACAGCTTCTTTCTGGTTTTAATCTGGAACTATTCAGTTTTTCTCCATAGGCATCAGTGGGCTCCCAGTGTACCTTCACAAATTCTCCATAAAGTGTGTTTCCAACCTGCTGAATCAAAAGAAAGTTTTAACACCATAAGATGAACCCAATCATCACAAAACATTTTCACAGAGCTTCTTTCTAGGTTTTATATGGGGATACAAATTTTTCCTTATTGGCCTCAATGGCTCCCAATATCCTTACACATATTCTCCAAAAAGTGTGTTTGTAACCTGTTGAATCAAGGAAAGGTTTAATTCTGTGAGATGAATCTTCACATCACAAAGCAGTTTCACAGATAGCTTCTCTCTAGTTACAATCTGGGGATATTCGACTTTTCCATATAGACCTCAATGGGCTCCCAATGTACATTCAGAGATTCTCCATAAGGTTGTGTTTCCAACCTGCTGAATTAAAAGAAAGGTTTAAATTTGTGAGATGAATACACACATCACAAAGTAGTTTCACCGATAGCTTCTTTCTATTTTTCATCTGGGGATATTCAGTTTTTCCCCATATGCCTCAATGGGATTCCAAATATCTCTTCGCAGATTCTCCAAAAAAAAGTGTTTCCACACTGCTGAATCAAAAGAAAGGTTTAACTCTATGAGATGAACCTCCATAGCACAAAGTAGTTTCACAGATTGCTCTTTTCTAGTTTTTATCTGGGAATTTTGTGTTTTTTCCCATTGCCCTCAATGGACTCCCGTATATAACTTTGCAGATTCACCAATAAGAGTGTAACCACCTGCTGAATCAATAGAAAGGTTCAACTCTGTGACAAGAATCCACACACCACAAAGCAGTTCCACAGATATCTTCTTTCTAGTTTTTACCTCAGAATGTTGGAGTTTTCTCATTAGGCTTCAATGGGCTCCAAAACGTCCCTTCAAAGATTCTCCAAAAAGGATTGTCCAAACCTGTTGAAACAAAAAGTGGTTTAACACTTTGAGATGAATGCACACACCACAAAACAGCTTCACAGATAGCTTCTTTCTGGATTTTATCTCGGGATATTCAGTTTGTCCCAAAGGGCATAAATGGACTCCCCAATATCCCATTGCACATTCCACATAAAGAATGATTCCAACCTGCTAAATCAAAAGAAACATTTGACATTGTGAGATGAATCCACATATTACAAAGCAGTTTCACAGATAGCTTCTTTCTACTGTGTACCTGGAAATAGTCAGTTTTTCCTTAGAAGCCTCAGTGGGCTCCCTAATGTCTGTTTGCAGATTCCCAAAGAAGTGTGCTTCCAACTTTCTGAATCAAAAGAAACATTTAATTCTTTGAGATGAATCAACACTTCACAAAGCAGTTCCACTGATACCGTCTTTCTAGTTTTTACCTGTGGATGTAAGGTTTTTCCTCGCAGATTTCAATGTGCTTCAAAATGTCCCTTTGCAGATACTCCAAATGTATTGTTACCTACCTGCTGAAACACAGACATATTTATCTCTGCGAGACGAATTCACAAATCAGAAAGCCATTTTACAGATAGCTTCTTCGTAGTTTTCACCTTGGGAAATTCCATTTTTCATACTAGCCTCAGTGGGCTCACACATGTCCCTCTGATGGGCTCATGGATGTCCCTTCACAGATTTTCCAAAAAGAGTGTTTCCAACCTGCTGAATCATAAGAAAGTTGTAACCTTGTGAGAGGAGTCCACACATCACAAAGCAGTTTTACATACAGCTTATTTCTAGTTTATACCTGGGAATATTTGATTTTTCCCCATAGGCCTCAGTGGGATCCCAAATATTCCTTTGCAAATAATCTAACAAGTGTGTTTTTAATCTGCTGTATCATAAGAAAAGTTTAACTCTGTGAAATGAATCCACACATTAGAAAGAAGTTTCACATACAGCTTCTTTCCAATTTTTATCTGGGGAGATTCTGTTTCTCCCCTAGGCCTCAAGACTCCAAAATGTACCCATCATGGATTCTCCAAAAAGTGTTACGTTCTGCTGAATGAAAAGAACGCATTAAATCTGCAAGATAAATCCAGATCTCACAAAACTGTTTCACAGGTAGCTTCTTCCTAGTTTTTATCTTGAGATATTCAGTTTTTCCCCATATCCTGCAATTGTCTCCCAAATGTCCCTTCGTAGATTCTGCAGAAAAAAAGTGTTTCCTGTTGGTGAAACCAACCCCACACCACACAGCAGATACCCAGAACGGCAGTGACAAAAGAGTTAGAAAGAGACAGAATAAGGATTTCAAAGGTGGGTTCAGTGGACCGAAGCTTCAGAAGCTTGCTCACAGCCCAAAACTCTCAGGCTCCGCCCAATTCATTAATTTACAAGGTCTATGTTCTTAAGGCAGAAGGGAGGGAGATAAAGGGATGAGGAAAATTAGTAATCAGTAAAGGAGAATTCGTGAGTCATTCAATAAAATGTATAGAAGTGGCAGTTTCTGTGAATTTCCTTGAGCAAAAGCATATGTCTAAACTACTTAAGATCTTAGCTTAGTACTAAAACAGGTGGGAGTGGATTTCAGGAGGAGCCAAGATGTTTAACTATACTTTATGGCTTGAAGGAAGTGTTATCTCCCTGAGTAACCTGTGGATTGCCACTGAGTGGTTATGCTCTCGGGACATAAAGACATGAGGGCGATAAGGAGACTTTTCCTCAGAGGCCACCCACGGCATCCCATAGGTGTCTCACATGAGGCAGACCAACTCATCTGGCACCCCAGAAACTCTCTTTCCCACATGTCCCCCTTTTTGTCTTTATTAATATTTTTTGGATTAATAACCACCATTGGTATCATGGCTCATTCATGGTGTCTGGCTCCTCTTCCAAGGTACTGTCCTCATCTGTAGACTAAAAACAAACAGCATAAACAGACAAAAACCAAAATAAAATTTGCAATTCTTGCTGCACCTATGGTTTTAATCCACTTTAAAGGATTGGTATTAGAAAGGCCATCAGTGGCTCCAGCAGAATAAAGCTCCATGCAACGGGGTGAGATGAGCCTGAGATGCTGCAAAAACTTGTTTTTTCAGTTTAGGAATACATACTGCTAAATTACCTTCTTTTCCTTTAGGTGATGTCTATTCATCTCCCAATGGTGCTCAGTGGAATTATAAGAGCTAGGAGTAATACAAAACTCAGAAATATTCCAATCACAGGCCGGGCGTGGTGGCTCAAGCCTGTAATCCCAGCACTTTGGGAGGCCGAGACGGGCGGATCATGAGGTCAGGAGATCAAGACCATCCTGGCTAATACGGTGAAACCCCGTCTCTACTAAAAAATACAAAAAACTAGCCGGGCGACGAGGCAGGCGCCTGTAGTCCCAGCTACTCGGGAGGCTGAGACAGGAGAATGGTGTGAACCCGGGAGGCGGAGCTTGCAGTGAGCTGAGAGCTGACCACTGCACTCCAGCCTGGGCAGCAGAGCAAGACTCTGTCTCAAAAAAAAAAAAAAAGAAATATTCCAATCACATTGCATTTGAATTCTATGCTCTAAGCTCACAATCTGATCTCCCATCCAAGTTACTGTTGAAGGTGATCATTAATTTTGTCAATTTTTGGTCTATTTGGCTTTAGGAATTCCAAAGCTTAGAATAATTTTTCTGCCAGCTATCCACAAAGCCCTCAGTTTGAATAGAAGAGTGCAAAGCAACACCACCAGTAGCAGTAGTAGCTCTGATGGCTATAAGGGCCATGATCACAATTATTAAAATAAATATGAGTCTCTCTGATCTATTAAGTATTCTTTTTAGTACTTCAGTGATAATATGTATGGAGGGGGAGGCCGTCCAAGGTCTATTGAGGGAAACAGGTATCCAGACTCCTTCTCTGGTCTGAATGAGTAAAATGTTATTATCTTTATTAAAAGTAGAATTAATGCAGGTAAACAGATGACGGTTGAGGTATGATATGGTTTGAGAGTTAGGTAGGATATTAATTTTTTCCACTGCCAACTTAAAAGGAGGCCTAACACAACTCTGCAATGGGACCGTCTAATTAGAGGTCCTGGCTACAACAAATTGCAGTTTTTACTATGGGTCTCTGTTTTATATTCTCCTTTCCAAAACCGAACTGGTATTTGAACAATCATTAATTTCCATAATTCTGGATATTCCAGACTTATAATTGGATCAATCATTTTTTGGTTTGTAGAAATCATACTATTCTCCTCCAACTTAATGGGGTAATTTGTTTTAATTCTTCTGTATAATTTTGTTGCATTATCTGGGTAATCATTTGCAAAAGAGTCTCTCTACAATCTTTGTGCTGTCCAGCACAATTTACTGCAAAACATCCCCTGAGGCCCAATCAATGACAATTCCATCAGAATTATTTTGCAGTACTGAAGCAGTTTGCATTTCAATCTTCCCAGGTTAGCACCTCTAGCTTTCAAGACCATTTAGTAGCCTGCCTAACGCAGGGCTTCTTATCAGGTTTAAATTTATTAATCTGGCAATGTGTCATTTCATAGCCATGCTCTAAGCATATAATAGTGTCCAAAGATTGAACTGCTCTTCCAATGATTGCATGAATGGAGGCTTTTGATCCATTATGTGTAGGGTCATAAACCATCCAACCAGATGGGAGGAAAGTGATAACCAATAGAAACATTGATTAACATTTCTTCCCCCTCTAGATGAGTAGGACTTCAGTTATCTGTTGGTCCAGGCATCCAGACACTGTCATTAACATAAACCTCCACCAGGGGGTCTAACCGTGTAACAGGCCTATTCAGTGGTGGGAATGGAATGTAGACCCAATAAGTGTAATTTTGTTCTGCCTCTCCCTTAATAAGTCTAATTGCTGCCTGACATTCTGTATTGGCATTTTCACAAGCAAGCAGTTGAATGATCACATTCCTGACATGATAATCCAAAATGGCCTTTTGAGTCATGTCTTGCAAATGGGGATAAAATCTGAATAAGGCTTCCTTGGAACCTGTTGAACTGAGTTAAAAGAAGGATAAGTGTACCAGGGTCGTGAATTTTTTTTCCCAGGCTTTTAGGCATATAGTTCTGAGCTGATCAACAGCCTCATCACCCATTAACATCTGATGGTTCTAGTACCCCATGCCTGTCCAATTCCAAGCAATTGATCAGATGTAATATTAATGGGAGGTTGGGCTTGATCATTTCTGTATCCATGATTTGTTGCTTCATCTGTCCAAAAGGTTTTAAATTGGGGGAAGTGATGGGGGCAGGGTGGGTCGGGTTAATGACTCACAATCCATAGGTATTAAGCACCAGTTATAAGCCACAGGTTGTGATAAGGAATGAACATAAGTAGAATTTGGCCCATATTGTCCAATTGCTTGCTTTAAGTTTTTTAATATTTTAAAAGAAAATGGCTCCCAGTGTGCTTGAGCTAGTTCTCTGGACTCCTCAGCTGGCAAAATAATTAATGGAAGCTGCCAAACATCCAAATCCCCCATTTCTCATGACTGAGGAATGGATGCCTGGATTGTCCTTAAGCCATAATTTGTATTTGGGCTGGTTCATAACGTTCCTCTACCATAATTAACAGTGGCACAAGCCTGGATCATTCGCTCACCATAATTGGCTGTTGGTCAAGTCTGAAACTTCCCTTCGCCATAGTTAATGGCAGGGCATGCAACATTGGGAGTGGCAAGACATGTCTCAGCCTTCCATTCCAAAAATTCTTAAGGCTGAGATGGGGGTGACCACTTTGGTACTTACAATATATAGTTTCCCATTTCTCCTGCTGTTTTAAGCTAGATTGTGATGGTTCACTTTCTTCATCATCAGACTCCTGAATATTAAACTTTTCTATGTCATCCTGAAACTCCTCCTCCTCCTCTCACTGTGGAATGACTCCAGTGCAGTTTTAATTGCTGACCACACAGACCACGTGGAGAAGGGAATATCGTGGCCCTCTTGTTGTACTCATTTTATGTCTGATCTGATCTTGTCCCGATCTTTTACATTCATGGTTCCATATTCTGGAAAGGGAGGTGAATAATTTTCTATGAGATGGAACAAAGATGTGAGATTTCGAGTACTCACAATTACCTGCTGAGATGCAATAACTGCCACACCAGGCTTAAGTAATTAGCAAGCTTACTTTCAACCTGACCCATATTTACCTGAGGTTACCCTGGAATTCTCCAATTGCTCTACTTACCGATAGAGCCTGAAGTGAAAATGTACTCAGACGTCCTTCATCAGTCGTGCTCCACTTTCTACACTCTGGGGTTTCTTCACTGGATTATTTGTAGAGATTATGGGGAGACCCATGTTGGGTGCCAGATGTTGGGGAAACCAGCCCCACATCACCCAGTGGGTACCCAGAATCTGGCAGAGACAAAAGATTTAGAAACAGAATAAGAATTTAAAAGGTGAGTCCAGGGGACCTGAGCATCATAGGCTTGCTCACAGGCCAGAGCTCTCAGGCTCCACCCAATTTCTTGGTTTACAAGCTCTTTGTTCTTAGGGCAGATGGGAGGGGGAGAAAGAAATGAGAAAAAGAATTAATCAGTGAAGGAAATCTCATGATTCATTAGATAAGATGTATAGCACTGGCAGTTTCTGTGAATTTCCTTGAGGAGAGGTGTGTGTCTAAACTACTTAAAATCTTTAACTTATTGAGACTGAAATGGATGGGATTAGGTTTCAGGAGGAGACAATATGTTTAATTATACTCCTTTTCTTCAAGGGAGTGTTATCTCCCTTAGCAACCTGTGGAATGCTGCCAAGTGGTTATGCTTTTGGGGCATAAAAACATGAAGACAATAACGAGACTATTATTCTCAGAGGCTATACATGGCTTCCCATAGGTGTCTTACACAGGGGAGACCAACTCAACTGGCGCCCCCAAAACTCTCTTTTCCACATTTCCAACCTGATAAGTCAAAGAAAAAGGATTAACTCTGTGAGATGAATCCACACATCACAAAGCAACTTCACAGTTACTTTATTTCTAATTTTTCACTGGTGGTATTTGGTTTTCCTGCATAGACTGTAGTGGGCTGTAAAATGTCCCTTCACAGATATTCCAAAAATAATGTTTCCAACCTGCCAAATCAAAAGAAAATTTTAACTCTGTGGGATGAAACCACACATCACAAAGCATAGGCTTTAAGGGTTGCCAAATGTCCCTTCACAGATTCTCCAAAAAGCATGTTTCCAATCTGCTAAACCAAAACAAAGCTTTAACTCTGTGGGATGAAACC
Source organism: Rhinopithecus roxellana (assembly GCF_007565055.1). NCBI lineage: Eukaryota > Metazoa > Chordata > Mammalia > Primates > Cercopithecidae > Rhinopithecus > Rhinopithecus roxellana. The sequence continues at coordinate 4,547,653 of NC_044557.1, read as the reverse complement.
ATACAGCACAAAGCAGTTACACAGATAGATTCTTTCTCATTTTTACCATTGGAAATTTCATTTCTCCTTATGGACCTCAATGGGCTCCGAAAAATCCCTTTGCGGATTATCCAAAAAGAGTGTTTCCAACCTGTTGAATCAAAAGAAACCTTTACTTCAGTAAGTTGAATCCGCACATCACAAAGCAGTTTCAAGGAAAGCTTTCTACTAGGTTTTACCTGGGGATATTGGGTTTTTCCCTGTATGCCCCAATGGGCTCCCAAATGTCCCTTTGCAAAGTTTCCAAAAAGACTGTTTCCAACCTGTGGAATTAAAGGAAACATTTAACTCTGTTAGAAGAATCAACCAAAAACAAAGTAGTTTTACAGAGAGTTTCTTTCTCATTTTTACCTGGTGATACTCAGTTTTTCACACTGACCTCAATGGACTTCCAATCGTCCCTTTGCTGATTCTCCAAAAAGAGTGTTTCAACTTGCTGAGTCAAAAGAGAGGTTGATCTCAGTGAGAAGAATCCACACATCACAAAGCAATTTGACAAATACGTTTCTTCTAGTTTTTACCTGGGGATATTTGTATTTTCCCCATAGATTTCAATCAACTCCCATATGTCCCTTAGCAGGATCTCTACAAAAGAGTTATTCCAACCTGTTGAAACAAAAGAAACTTTTAATTCTGTGAGATGAATCCACACATCACAAAGCAGTTTCACAGATAGCATTTTTTCTTGTTTTCACCTGGGGTATTTTGTTTTTCCACATGGGCCTCAATGGGCTCCCAAATATCACTTTGCACATACTCAAGAAAGAGATTTTCTTATCTGATGAATAAAAATAAAAGTTTAAGTCTGATATGAATCCACAAATCACAAAGAAGTTTCATAGATAGCTTATTTCTAGTTTTTACTGCAGGATATTTATTTTTTCCCCTGGATCTCCATGAACTCCCAAATGTTCCTTCACAGATCCTTCAAAAAGAGTGTTTCTAACATGCTGAGTCAAAGAAAATGTTAATCTCTGTGAGATGAAACCACACATCACAAAGCAGTTTCACGTGTAGATTCTTAGTAGTTTTTATATGAGGATATTCAGTCTTTCCCTATTGTCCTCAAAAAAATCCTAAATATCCCTTCACAAAATTTCCAAAACAAGTGTTTCCAACCTGGTGAATCAAAATAAAAGTTTAATTCTTTGAGATGAATCCACAGATCACAAAGCAGTTTCACAAGTACTTTCTTTCTTCTTCTTATATAGGGATATTCTGTTTTCTTCCCCATTGGCCTCAATGTGTTCTCAATTGTTCCTATGCAAATCCTCCAAAAAGAGTGTTTCCAACTTGCTGAATCAAAAGAAAGGTTTACCTCTGTGAGATGAATCCACACATCACAAAGCAGTTTCACAGATAGTTTCTTTCTAGTTTTTACCTGAGTATATTCAGTTTTTCCCAATAGACTTTAAATGGCTGCCAAATGTCCACTCACAGATTCTCCAAAAAGAGTGTTTCCAACCTGCTGATTCAAAAGAAGGTTGACCTCTGTGAGGTGAATCCACACATCACAAAGCAGTTTCATCACAGATAGCTTCTTTCTAATAATTTTCCTCGTTATGTTTAATTTTTTCTTATAGGCCTCAATGGGCCTTTTTTGCAGATTTCCCAAAAAGAAGGTTTTCAACCTGCAGAATCAAAAGAATGTTTAAATCAGTGAGATGAATCCACACATCACAAAGAAGTTTCAAGGTTAAATTCTTTCTAGTTTTTAGCTGGGGATATTCGGTTTTCCCCATTGACTTTAATGGGCTACGATACATCCCTTTGTAAATTCCCCAAAAAAAGCTTTTCCAACCTGCTGAGTCAAAACAAACTTTTGACACTTTGAGATGAATCACACATAGCAAAGTAGTTTTACAGATAGTTGCTTTCCAGTTTTTACCTGGTGATATTTGGTAGTCTCCATGTGTTTCAAAGGGCTTCAAAATATTTCTTCACAGATTCTCCAAGAAGCGTGTTTCTATCCTCCTGAATCAAAACAAAGGTTTAACTCTGAGATGTGAGTCCACACATTTTAAAAAGGTTTCACAGATAAGTTATTTTGAGTTATTGTCTGGGGATATTCAGTTTTCCCCCAATGACCATAATGGGCTCCCAAACCTCCCTTTGCTGATCCTTCTAAAAAAGGACTTCCAACCTGCTGAATCAAAAGAAACTTTTAACACTGTGAGATGAATCCACACAACACAAAGCAGTTTAGAGGATAGCATTTTTCCACTTTTAACCTGGGGATATTCCCTTTCTCCCCATAGACCACAATGGGTTCCCAAATGTCCCTTCACAGATTCTCCAAAAGGAGTGTTTCCAACTGCTGAATCAAAAGTAAGGTTAAACTCTGTGAGAAGAATCTAACAATCACAAAACAATTTTACAAGTAGCTTCTTTCTAGTTTTTACCTGGGGATATTTGGTTTTCTACATAGGAATCTATAGGCTCAAAAATGTCCCTTCACGGATATTCCAAAAAGATTGCATTCGACTTTCTGAATCAAAAGAAATGCTTACCTCTGTGTGATGAATCTACACATTACAAAGCAGTTTCACAGACAGTTTCATTCTAGTTTTTATCTGTTAATATTTGTTTTTTCCCCTGGGTTTCAATAAGCTTAAGAATGTTCCTTCAAAGGTACTCCAAAAAGAGTGTTTCCAACCTGATGAATCAAAACAAAGGTTTAACCCTGTGAGACGAATCCACACATCCCAAATGCAGTTTCGCAGATAGCTTCTTTATACGTTTTACCTTTGGATATTCAGTTTTCCCCCATAATCCTTAATGGGCTCCCAAATGACCCTTCACAGATTTTCCAAACAGAATGTTTCCAACCTCCTGAAACAAAAGAAAAGGTTAACCATAAGATGAATCCATGCATCAAAAAGCAGTTTCCCAGATAGACTTTTTCTCATTTTTGTCAGCAGATATTCAGTTTTTTCCCCATTGTCCTTAATGGCTATCAAACGGCCCTTTGCAAATTCTCCAACGAGAGTGTTTCCAACCTGCTGAATCAAAACAAAGGTTTAGCTCTCAGAGGGTGAACCATACTTAATCAAGCAGTTTCACAGATAGCTTCTTTCTAGTTTAAACCTGGGGATATTCATTTATTACCCTTGGGTTTCAATGGGCTATGAAATGTTTCTTCACAGATTATCCAAAGAGAGTGTTTCCAACATGGTGAATCAAAAGAAATGTTTAACACTGTGAGATGAATCCACATACCAGAAAGCGATTTCTCAGATAGATTCTTTCTAGTTTCTACCTGGTGATATTAGGTTTTTCCCTATAGGCCTCAATGTGCTCTGAAATGTCCCCTCAGAGACTCTCCAAAACGAGTGTTATCAACCTGCTGAATCAAAAGAAAAGTTTACCTCTGTGAGATGCATCCGCAAATCAAAAATCAGTTTCACAGATAGCTTCTTTCTAGCTTTATCTGCAGATATTCTGTTTCTTCCCATGGGCTACAATGGGGTCCCAAATGATCCTTTGCACATTCTCAAGAAACAGTGTTTCCAAACTACTGAATAAAAAGAAAGTTTTAACTCTGTGAGATGAATACACATAACAAAAAGCAGTTTCCCAGATAGATTCTTTCTAGTTTTTACCTGGGGACATTTTGTTTTCCTCCATATTCCTCAATTGTCTCTGAAATATCCCTTCACAGATTCTCCAAAAAAAAAGTGCTTTCAAACTGCTAAATCACAGAAAATGTTTCACTTTTTGACATGAATCCACACATCCCAAAGCACTTTCAAGATAACTTCTTTCTGGTTTTTATCAGGGGATATTCTGTTTTTCCACATGGGCACAAATGGGCTCCCAACTGCACCTTCACACATTCTACAAAAAAAAGTGTTTCCAACCTGCTGAATCAAAAGAAACTTTTATCTCCGTGAGATGAATCCACACATCACAAAGCAGTTTCAGCAGATAGGTTCTTCCTAGTTTTATTTATTTATTATTATTATTTTTTGAGATGGAGTCTCACTCTCTCACCCAGGCTGGAGTGCAATGGCACAATCTCAACTCACTACAAGCTCTGCCTCCTGGGTTCATGCCATTTTCCTGCCTCAGTCTCCCAATTAGCTGGGACTACGGGCACCTGTCACCATGCTCAGCTAATTTTTTGTATTTTTACTAGAGACGGGGTTTCACTGTGTTAGTCAGGATGGTCTTGATCTTCCAACCTCGTGATCTACCTACCTCAACCATCCAAAGTGCTGGGATTGCAGACATGAGCCACTGCACTCAACCCTTCCTAGTTTTTATCTAGAGGTAGTCAGTTTTATCCTCTAGGTCTCAGTGGGCTCCCAAATATCCCTTAGCATATTCTCCAAAAAGAGCGTTTCCAAACTGCTGAGTCAAAAGAAAAGTTTAACTCTGTGAAATGAATGCACACATCACAAAGCAGTTAAACAGATAGATTATTCCTAATTTTATGTGGGAATATTCAGCTTTTCTTCATTGCCCTCAATGGGCTCCCAAATGTCCTTTTGCAGATTCTCCAAAAAGTGTTTTCAACCTGATTAACTAAGAGAAAGCTTTAATTCTGTGAGATGAATCCCCTCATCCAGCAGTTTCACAGATAGCTTTTTTCCTATTTTTTATCTGAGGATATTGGGTTTTTCACTATAGGCCTCAATGAGATCCAAAATATCTTTTCACAGATTCAACACTTACAGTGTTTCCAACCTGTTGAATGATAACGAAGTTTTAACTCTGTGAGATGAATCCACACATCACAAAGCAGTTTCACAGATAGCTTCTTTCTAGTTTTTATGTGGTGATATTTGATTTTTTCTCTTAGGCATCAATGGATTCCAAAATGCCCCTTTGCTGATTTTCCAAAAACATTGTTCATTACTTGCTGAATCAAAGGAAAGATTTAACTCTGTGAGATGAACCCACACATCAAAAAGCAGTTTCACAGATAGTTTTCTTTAGTTTTATTCTGGGGATATTACTGTTTTTCCCATAGGTCTTAACTTGCTTCCAAATGTCCATTCACAGATTCTCTAAAAATACTTTTTCAACTGCTGAATCAAAAAAAAGTTTACCTCTGACAGACTAATCTACACATCAAAAAGGAGTTTCACAGATAGCTTCTTTCTAGTTTTTATCTCGGCATATTTGTTTTTTCCTGTATGCATCAATGGGCTCAAAAATGCCCCTTGCAGATTTTCCAAAAACAGTGTTTCTCACCTGCTGAATCAAAAGAAATATTTACCTCTGAGAGATAAATCCAAACATCACAAAGCAATTTCATAGATTGCTTCTTTCTAGTTTTTATCTGTGGATACTCGGTTTTTCCCCATAGGCCTCAAAGGGATGTCAAATGTCCTTTCAAAGATGCTCTAAAAAGACTTTTTGCAACCCACGGAATCGAAAGAATGTTTTAACTCTGTGAGATGAATCCACATATCACAAAGTAGTTTCACTGATAGCTTCTTCCTAATTTTTATCTGGAGATATTTTGTTTTTCCCCATAGACCTCAATGGGCTCCATAATGTTCCTTCTCAGATTCTACAAAAAGAGTGTTTCCAACCTGCTGAATCAAAGGAAAGTTTTAACTCTGTGAGATGAATTCACACATCACAAAGGAGTTTCACAGGTAGCTTCTGTCTAGTTTTTATCTGGAGATATTCAATTTTTCCTCATTGGCCTTAATGGACTCCCACGTGTCCCTTAACATATTCTCCAAAAAGACTGTTTCCAACCTTCTGAAGGAAAAAAAAAAATTAACTCTGGAAAAACTATCGAGACATCACAAAACTGTTTCACAGATAGCTTCTTCCTAGATTTTATCTGAGTATAGTCAATTTTTTTCCCTATGGCTCAGTGGGATCCCAAATGTTCCTTAGCAGATTCTTCAAAAAGATTGTTTACAACCTACTGAATCAAAGGAAATATTTAGCTCTGAGAAATGAATATGCATATCTAAAAGCCATTTCACGGCATCTTCTTTGTAGTTTTTATCTGGGGACATTCTGTTTCTCCCCATAGTCCTCAATGGGCTCCCAAAATCTCCCTATGCAGATTATCCAAAAACAGTGTTTTCAACCTGGTGAAATCATAAGAAAGGCTAACCAGATGAGATGAATCCACACATCACTAAGCAGTTACACAAATAGCTTCTTTCTAGTTTTTATCTGGGGATATTTTGTTTTTCCTCAAAGGACTCAATGGGTTTTAAACTGTCCCTTACAGACTCTAGAAAAGGAGTACTTCCACGCTTCTGATCCAAAATAAAGATTTATCCTCGTGAGATGAATCCACGTATCACAAAGCAGTTTCTCAGATAGCTTCTTCACAGTCTTTATCTGGCAGTATTCTGTTATTCCTCATGGGTCTCAAAGGATTTTGAAAAGTCCTTTAATAGATTCTAGATAAGGTGGGTTTCCAATCTGTTGAACCAAAATAAAGGTTTAACTCTGTAAGGTGAATCTACACATCAGAAAGCAGTTTCACAGTAGCTTCTTTCTAGTTTTTATCTGAAGATATTCAATTTTTCCCTGTAGGCCTCAATGGGCTCTGAAACTTCTCTTTGCAGATGGTACAAAAAGAGTGTTTCTAACCTGCTGAATCAAAAGAAAGTTTTAGATCTGTCAGATGAATCCACACATCGGAAATGCCCAGGCTATCCAATTTATTCATCGGGAGTCGCCACAACAGTCCTAACTGGGAGAAAACACAGGCGGGAGCAGCGAGTTCCAAAGACACCAGACAATATCTCCACTCCAGAATGCAAGGTATATTTATCTGGGAGAGGAACATTGATCCAAGCCAGCAGGAAAACTGTCCCTGTCCACCCAAATTACCACTGCCATCAGTGAGCAAACTCCAGTCCCAAGGACATGAGAGAGACACAGCCCTCAGGCACCATGGGCATGCTTGGAGCCATGGTTCTTGCTAGACAGGTGGGTGAACTCTAAAAACCTCAAGGCCCATAGCACTAACAGCATAGGTTGGAGTCAACCAATGAAGGACCCTATGAAATCTGCCCCCAAAACAACCAATCAATCCAAGAAAATCACATCTCAGTGCTTTATTTGTCTTTCTGCACGGGCCACACAGCCACCGTGTTCTGGCCCAGTCCAACCAGGAGGTCGGAAATACTCTTTTTGTAGAATCTGTGAAGGAACATTTGTGACCCCAGTGAGGTCTATGGGAAAAAAACACACAAAAAACCAGAATATTCCCAGATAAAACTAGAAAGAAGCTATCTGTGAAACTTGTTTTTGATGTGTGGATTCAACTCACAGCATTAAACTTTTCTTTTGGTACAGCTGGTTGGAAACACTCTTTTTAGAGATTCTTCAAAAAGACATTTGGGAGCTCCATGGGGCCTATGGGGAAAAAACAATATCCCCATAGAAAAACTGCAAAGAAGCAATCTGTGGAACTGCGTTGTGACATGTGGATTCATCTCTTACAGAATTAAACCCTTCTTTTGATTTGGCCAGTTGGAAACACTTTTATTGGATAATGTGCTAATTTACATTTGGGAGCAAATTGAGACCTATGGGGTAAACAATATTCCCAGATAAATACTAGAAAAAAGCTATCTGTGAAACTGCTTTGTGATGTGTGTATTCAGCTGAGAGCTAAATGTTTCTTTTGATTCAGCAGGAAGGAAACACTCTTTTTGTCAAATATGTTAAGCAACATGTTGGAGACCTTTGAGGCCTATGGGGAAAAACCAAATATCCTTGTATAAAAACTAGAAGGAAGTTATCTGTGAAGCGCTTTGTGATGTGTGAATTCATCTCACAGAGTTTAACCTTTCTTTTGATTCAGTAGTTTGGAAACACTATTTTGGACAATTTGTGAAGGGACATTTAGCAGCCCTGTAAGGCCTATGTGGAAAAACCCCATTTTTATATCCCCATATAAAAACTGTAAGGAAGCTATGTGTGAAACTGCTTTGTGAGGTGTGGATTCATCTCATAGAGTTAAACTTTCCTTTGATTCAGCAGTTTGGAGATCCTATTTTGGAAAATTTGCAAAGGGACATATTGGAATTCATTGAGTCCTACGGGAGATAACTGAATATCCCCAGATAAAAAATAGAAATAAGCCATCTGTGAAACTGCTTTGTGTTGTGGATTCAACTCACTGAGTTAAGCCTTTCTTTTGATTCAGCAGTTTGGAAATACTCCTTTTGGAAAAGCTGCAAAGAAACACTTGGGAGACAATTGGGGCCTATGGGGAACAACAGAATATCCCTACATAAAAATCAGAAAGAAGCTATCTGTGAATCTGATAGCTTGTGATGTATGGAATCAGCTCTAAGAGTTAAATCTTTCTTTTGGTTCAGCAGTTAGGCAACACTATTTTTAGAGAGTCTTGGAAGAAATACTAGGAATCCCATTGATGCCTAAGAGGGAAAAGAGAATATCCCCATAATAAAACAAGAAAGAAGTCATATGTGAGACAGAATTGTGTTGTGTGGATTCATGTGACAGAGTTAAAACTTTATTTTGATTCAGCAGGTTGGCAATACTCTTTTTGTAGATCTGAGAAGGCTCATTTGGGAGCCCATTTATGCTTATGGGGAAAAACAAAATATCCCCAGATAAAAACTAGAAAGAAGCTATCAGTGAAACTGTTACTGATGTATGCATTCATGTCAGATAATTAAGCCTTCCCTTTGATTAAATATTTTGGAAACACTCTTGTAGAATCTGAAAAGGGACAATGGGAATCCCTTTGAGGCCTATTGGGAAAAATCAAATATCCCCAGATAAAAGTAGAAAGACGCTATCCATGAAAACAATTTGTGATGTGTGGATTCATCTCACAGAGTTAAGCCTTTCTTTTGATTCAGCACTTTGAAAGCACTCTTTTTGGAGGATCTGCAAAGGGATATTTTGGAGCCCATTGAGGCCTATGGGTAAAACCCAAACATCGCCAGATAAAAAGTGGAAAGAAATTATTTGAAACTTCTTTGTGATGTGTGGATTCATCTCCCAGAGTTAAACCTTTCTTTTGACTCAGTAGGTTGGAAACACTATAATCGGTGTATCTGCAACAGTACTTTTGGGAGCCCATTGAAGTATACATGTAAAAACTGAATATCACCAGATAAAAAATATAAAGAAATTATTTGAAACTGCTTTGTGATGTGTGGACTCATCTAACAGAGTTAAACCTTTTTTTCATTCAGCAGGTTGGAAACATTCTTTTGTAGAATCTGCAAAAAAGCCTAGTCAAAAAACTGAATATTTCCAGATAAAAACTACAAAGAAGCTACCTGTGAAACCACTTTTTGCTGTGTGGATTCATCTCTCAAAGTTAAACCTTTCTCTTGATTCTGCATGTTCAAAACACTCCTTTTGTGGAACATACAATGGAACATTTGGGAATCCATTGAGATTTATGGGTAAAAACTGAATATCCCCAGATAAAAACTAGAAAGAAGCTATGTTTGAAACTGCTTTGTCATGTGCAGATTCATCTTATAGAGTTAAACCAATCTTTTGATTCAGCAGGTTGGAAACACTCTTTTTGGACAATCTGCCAAGAGACATTTAGGACCCCTTTGAGGCCTATGTGGAAAAACTGAATATCCCCACAAAAAAACTGTAAAAAATCTATCTGTGAACCTGCTTTGTGAAGTGTGGATTCATCTCACAGAGTTAACCCTTTGTTTTGATTCAACAGGGTTGGAATCAGTCTTTTTGTAGAATCTGTGTAAAGGTATTTGCCAGCCCATTGAGGCCTATGGGGAAAACCCGCATATCCCCACATAAAAACTAGAAAGAAGCTATCTATGAAACAGCTTTGCAATACGCTCATTCATTTCACAAAGTTAAACCTTAATTTGATTAAACAGTTTGGAGACACTCTTTTTGGAAAATCTGCAAAAGGACATTTTGGGAGACCATTGAGTCCTATGGGAAAAAGCTGAATATGCCCAGATAAAATCTAGGACGAAACTATCTGTGAAACTGCTTTGTGATGTGTGGAGTCAACTGAAACGGGTAAACCTTTCTTTTGATTCAGCCAGTTGGAATCACTGTTTTAGGAGAGTCTGCAAAGGGACATTATGGAGCCCATTGAGGCCTATGGAAAAAAAAATTAATATCCCCAGGTAAAAGTTGAACAGAACCAACCTGTGAAACTGATTTGTGATATGTAGATTTATCTCACAGTGTTAAATCTTTCTTTTATTCAGCCACTTGGAAACACTGATTTGGAAAAACTGTGAAAGGATGTTTGGAAGCCCATTGAGACCTATAAAGAAAAAGAAAATATCCCCAGTGAAAACTAGAAAGAAGGTATCTGTGAAACTGCTTTGTAATGTCTGTATTCATGTTAGAGAGGTAAACCTTTCTTTTGACCCAGTAGTTTTGAAACAATCTTTATGGAGAGTCTATGAGGGGAAATTTGGGAGTCCATTGAGGCCTATGGGGAAAAAACAAATATCCCCAGATAAAAACCGGAAAAATCTATCTGTGAAACTGCTTTGTAATTTGTGGAGCTATCTCATTGAGTGAAACCTTTCCTTTGAAAGAGTAAATTGGAAACATTCCTTTCGTAGAATCTGTGAAGGGACGTTTTGGAGCCTGTTGCAGCCTATGGGGAAAAACCAAATATCCCCAGATAAAAACTAGAAAGAAGCTGTATGTGAAACTGCTTTGTGATATGTTGGGTTCCTCTCTCTGAGATAAACCTTCTTTTGGTTCAGCAGAATGGAAACACTCTTTTTTAGAAGCTGCAAAGGGACACTAGGGAGACAATTGGGGCCTATGGGGGAAGAAAAAAAGAATATCCCCAGGTAAAAGCTGGACAGAACCAACCTGTGAAACTGCTTCATAATGTGTAGATTTATCTCTCAGTGTTTAACCTTTTTTATTATTCAGGCAGTTGGAAACTTTTTTTTTTTTTTTTTTTTTTTTTTTGGAGTATACAGAAAGGGACACTTGAAAGCCCTTTGAGGCCTATTGAGATAAAGGGAATATTCCCAGATAAAAACTAGAAAGCAACTAACTGTGAAACTGCTTTGTGTTGTGTGAATTCATCTCATATAGTTAAACATATCTTTTGATTCAGCAGGTTGGAAACACTCTTTTTGTATAATCTGTGAAGGGACATTTGGAAGTTTATTGAGGCCTATGGGGAAAAACTGAATATTTCCAGATAAAAGCTAGAAATAAGCTTTCTGTGAAACTGCTCTGTGATGTGTGGATTCATCTCAGAGTTAAACCTTTCTTTTCATTCAGCACGTTGGAAACACTCTCTTCAGAGAAACTGTGAATGGTCAATTGGGAGACTACTGAGGCCGTTGGGGAAAAACTCTAGATAAAAACTAGAAAAAAGCTATCTGTGACGCTGGTTTTTGATGTGTGGATTCATCTCACAGCGTTTAACCATTTTCTTGATTCAGCAGTTTGGAAACACTATTTTTATAGAATCTGTGAAGATATATTTGGGAGCACTGTGAGGCCTTTGTGGTTAAACAGAAAATCCCCAGATAAAAACTAGAAAAATGTTAACTGTGAAACTTCTTTGTGTTGTGTGTATTTCTCTCACAGAGTTAAACATTTCTTTTGATTCAACAGGTTGGAAACACTCTTTTTGTAGAGACTATGAAAAGACATTTGGGAGCCCAGTGAGGTCTAGGGGAAAAACTTTATGTCCCCAGACAAAAACTAGAAAGAAGTAATCTGTCAAACTGTTTTGTAGTGTGTGGATTCATCTCACAGAGTTAAACCTTTCTTTTGATTCAGAAGATTGAAAACCCTTCTTTGGAAAATCTGCCAAGAGACATTTTGAGCCCATTGATGCCTATGGGGAAAAACCGAATATTCTCAGATAAAAGTTACAAAGAAGCTACCTATGAAACTGCTTTGTGATATGTGGATTCTTCTCTCAGAGTTAAACCTTTCTCTTGATTCAGCAGGTTCAAGACACACTTTTTGTAGAATATGTGAAGGGACGTTTGGGAATCCATTGAGGCCTATGGGTAAAAACTAAATATCCCCAGATAAAAACTCAAAAGAAGCTATATTTGAAAATTCTTTGTCATGTGTCGATTCATCTCACAGAGCTAAACCATTCTTTTGATTCAGCAGGTTGGAAACACTCTTTTTGGACAATTTGTGAAGGGACATTTAGAGCCCTTTAAGGCCTCTGTGGAAAAACTGAATATCCCCATATAAAAACTGTAAAGAAACAATCTGTGAAACTGCTTTGTTAACTATGGATTCATGTCACAGAGGTAAACCTTTGTTTTCATTCAGCAGGTTGGAAACACTGTTTTTGTAGAATCTGTGTAAAGATATTTGCCAGCCCACTGAGACCTCTGTGGAAAAACTTACTATTCCCATATAAAAACTAGACAGAAGCCATCTGTGAAACTGCTTTGTGATGTGTGCATTCATCTCACAGAAGTCAACCTTCATTTGATTCAACAGTATGGAGATCATATTTTGGAAAATCTGCAATGGTACATTTGGAAACCCATTGAAGCCTATGGGAAATGACTGAATATTTTCAGATAAAAACTAGAAAGAAACTATCTGTGAAACTGCTTTGTGATGTGCCAATTCATCTCAAAGAATTAACCCTTTCTTTTAATTCATCTGTTTGGAAACAGTCTTTTTGCAGAATTTTCCAAGGGACATTTGGGAGCCCTTTGAGGTCCATGAAACAAAACAAATATCAGGAGATAAAAATCAGAAAGAAGCTATTTGTGAAACTTCTTTGTGATGTGTAAATTAATTTGAAAGAGTTAAACATTTCTTTTGATTTAGCATGTTGGAAACACTCTATTTGTAGAATCTGCAAAGGGATATTTGGGAGCCCATAGAGGCCTATTGGGAAAAAAAGAATATCCCCACATAAAATCTAGAAGGAAACAATCTGTGATACTGTCTTGTGATGTGTGGATTCATCTCACAGATTTAAGCATTTATTATGATTCAGTTGGTTGGAAACACTTTTTTGGGGGATCTGCCAAGGGACATTTGGGAGACCATTGAGTTCTATGTGGAAAAACTGACTATCTGCAGATATAAGTTAAAAGAAACAATCTGTGAAAGTGCTTTGTCACGTGTGCATTCATCTCACAGAGATAAACCTCTCTTTTGATTCAGCAGGTGAGAAACACTGTTTTTGGAAAATCTGCGAAGGGGCATTTGGGAGTCCATTTTTTCCAGGGGAATAAAAAAAAATATACCCAGATAAAAACTAGAATGAACCTATCTGTGAAAGTGGTTTGTGATGTGTGGATTCATCTGACAGATCTAAAACATTCTTTTGATTTAGCAGGTTAGAAACACTCTTTTGGTACCATCTGCAAAGGGAAGTTTCAGATCTCATTGAGGCCTAGAGGGAAAAACTGAATATCTTCAGATAAAAACTAGAAAGAAGCTATCTGTGAAACTGCTTTCTGATGTGTGAATTCACCTCACAGAGTTAAACCTTTATTTTGGTTCAACAGATTGGAAACACTCCTCATCTAGAATCTATGAAAGGACCTTTCAAAATCCTTTAAGACCCATGAGGAATAACAGAATATTGCCGGATAAAGACTATGAAGAAGCTATCTGAAAAACTGCTTTGTGATATGTGGATTCATCTCACGAGGATAAACCTTTATTTTGGATCAGAAGTGTGGAAGTACTCCTTTTCTAGATTCTGTGAAGGGACAGTTGAAAACCCATTAAGGCCTTCGAGGAAAAACAAAATATCCCCAGATAAAAACTAGAAAGAAGCTATTTCTGTAACTGCTTAGTGATGTGTGGATTCATCTCATCTGGTTAAGCCTTTCTTATGATTCCACAAGTTGGAAACACTGTTTTTGGAGAATCTGCATAGGGACATTTGAGAGCCCATTGAGGACTATGGGGAAAAACCAAATATCCCCAGATAAAAACTATAAAGAAGCTACCGTGAAATGGCTTTTAGATATGCATACTCATTTCTCAGAGCTAAATCTTTCCTTTGTTTTGTAGGTTGTAAACAATCTTTTTGAAGAATCTGCTAAGAGACATTTGGGATCCCACTGAGCCATAGGGGAAAAAATTGAATATAACCAGATAAAATCTAGGAAGAAGATATCTGTGAAAGTTTTGTGATGTCTGGATAGATTTTCCAGAGTTAAGTTTTTTTTTCCTTCAGGAGGTTGGAAACACTCTTTTTGTAGAATCTGAGAAGGAACATTATGGAGCCCATTGAGGTCTATAGGGAAAAACAAAATATCCCCAGATAAAAATTAGGAAGAAGGTATCTGTGAAACCACTTTGTGATATGTGGATTCATTTCACAGAGTTAAAACATTCTTTTGATTCTGCAGTTGGAAAACGTCTTTTTAGAGCATCTTTTAAGGACATTTGGCAGCCCTTTGAGGCCTATGGGGAAAAACCGAATATCCACAGACAAAAACTAGAAAGATGTAATCTGTGAAACTGCTTTGTGATGTTTGGATTCATCTCTCAGAGGTAAATATTTCTTTTGATTCAGCAGGTGAGAAACACTGTTTTTGGAAAATCTGCAAGGGGCATTTGTGAGCCCATTGATGCATATGGGAAAAAACAAATATACCCAGGTAAAAACTAGAAAGAAGTTATCTGCGAAACTTCCTTGTGATGTGTGGATTAGTCTGTCAGAGGTAAACTTTTTTTTTGATTCAGCAGTTGAAAAAGTCTTTTTAGAGAATCTGTGAATGGACATTTGGCAGCAAGTTAAGACCTATGGAGAAAGCACTAATATCCTCAGAATAAAACTAAAGAAGGCTATCTGTGAAACTGCTTTGTGATGTGTGGGTTCATCTCACAGAGTTAAATCTTTCTTTTGATTCAGCAAGTGATAAGCAACGTTTTTGGAAAATTGGCAAAGGGGCATTTTGGAATCCATTGATGCCTAAGGGAAAAAAGCGAATATCACCACATAAAAACTAGAAAGAAGCTATCTGTGAAACTACTTTGTAATGTGTGGATTCATCTCACAGAGTTAAAACTTTGTTATCATTCAGCAGGTTGTAAACACTCTAAGTGTTGAATCTGTGAAAAGATATTTTGGATCTCATTGAGGCCTATAGTGAAAAACCCAATATCCTCAGATAAAAATTAGAAAAAAAGCTATCTGTGAAACTGCTGGATGATGGGATTCATCTCACAGAATTAAAGCTTTCTCTTAGTTAATCAGTTTGAAAACATTCTTTTTGGAGAATCTGCAAAGGGACATTTGGGAGCCCATTGAGGGCAATGAAGAAAAGCTGAATATTCCCAGATAAAATTTAGGAAGAATCTATCTGTGAAACTGCTTTGTGATGTGTGCATTCATTTCACAGAGGTAAACCTTTCTTTTGACTCAGCAGTTTGGAAACACTCTTTTTGGAGAATATGTTAAGGGATATTTGAGAGCCCACTGATACCTAGAGGATAAAACTGACTACCTCTAGATAAAAACTAGGAAGGGTTGGGTGCAGTGGCTCATGTCTGTAATTCCAGCACTTTGGATGGTTGAGGTGGGCAGATCACGAGGTTGGAAGATCAAGACCATCCTGACTAACACAGTGAAACCCCGTCTCTAATAAAAATACAAAAAAATTAGCTGAGCATGGTGACAGGTGCCTGTAGTCCCAGCTAATTGGGAGGCAGAGGCAGGAAAATGGCATGAACCCAGGAGGCAGAACTTGTGGTGAGTTGAGATTGTGCCATTGCACTCCAGCCTGGGTGAGAGAGTGAGACTCTCTCTCAAATAATAATAATAATAATAAATAAAACTAGGAAGAACCTATCTGTGAAACTGCTTTGTGATGTGTGGATTAATCTCACAGAGATAAAAGTTTCTTTTGATTCGGCAGGTTGGAAACACTTTTTTTGTAGAATGTGTGAAGGTGCAGTTGGGATCCCATTTATGCCCATGTGGAAAAACAGAATATCCCCTGAAAAAAACTAGAAAGAAGTTATCTTGAAAGTGCTTTGGGATGTGTGGATTCATGTCACAAAATGAAACATTTTCTGTGATTTAGCAGTTTGAAAACACTTTTTTTGTTTGGAGAATCTGTGAAGGGATATTTGGGAGACCATTGAGGAATATGGAGGAAAACCAAATGTCCCTGGGTACAAACTAGATAGAATCTATCTGGGAAACTGCTTTTTGTTATGTGGATTCATCTCACAGAGTTAAATCTTTCTTTTTATTCAGCAGTTTGGAAACACTGCTTTGTAGAATGTGCAAAGGATCATTTGGGAGCCTATTGTGGCCCATGGGAAGAAACAGAATATCCCCAGAGAAAGCTAGAAAGAAGCTATCTGTGAAACTGATTTTTGATTTGATGATGCATCTCACAGAGGTAAACTTTTCTTTTGATTCAGCAGATTGGAAACACTCGTTTTGGAGAGTCTGTGAAGGGACATTTCAGAGCACATTGAGGCCTATAGGGAAAATCCTAATATCTCCAGGTAGAAACTAGAAAGAATCTATCTGAGAAATTGCTTTGTGGTATGTGGATTCATCTCACAGTGTTAAATATTTCTTTTGATTCACCATGTTGGAAACACTCTCTTTGGGTAATCTGTGAAGAAACATTTCATAGCCCATTGAAACCCAAGGGGAATCAATGAATATCCTCAGGTTTAAATAGAAAGAAACTATCTGTGAAACTGCTTGGTTGAGTATGGCTCACCCTCTGAGAGCTAAACCTTTGTTTTGATTCAGCAGGTTGGAAACACTCTCTTTGGAGAATTTGCAAAGGGCCGTTTGATAGCCATTAAGGGCAATGGGGAAAAAACAGAATATCTGCTGATAAAAATGAGAAAAAGTCTATCTGTGAAACTGCTTTTTGATGCGTGGATTCATCTCACAGTTAACCTTTTCTTTTGTTTCAGGAGGTTGGAAACATTCTGTTTGGAAAATCTGTGAAGCGACATTTGGGAGCCCATTAAGGCCTATGGGGGAAAACTGAATATCCAAAGGTAAAACATATAAAGAAGCTATCTGTGAAACTGCATTTGGGGTGTGTGGATTCGTTTCACAGAGTTAAACCTTTCTTTTGATTCATCAGGTTGGAAACACTCCTTTTGGAGTACCTTTGAAAGGACATTTTTAAGTTTATTGAAACCCAGGGGGAAAAACAAATATTACCAGATAAAACTAGAATGAAACTATCTGTGAAACTGCTTTGTAATGTATAGATTCATCACACAGAGGTAAGCATTCCTTTTGATTCAGCAAGTCGAATACAATCTTTTTGGAGTATCTGTGAAGGGACATTTTTGAGCCCATAGATTCCTATGTGGAAAACCAAATATCCCCAGGTAAAAACTAGAAAGAAGCTACCTGTAAAATTGTTTTGTGATTGTTAGATTCTTCTCACAGAGTTTAACCTTACTTTTCATTCAGCAGTTGGAAACACTCCTTTTGGAGAATCTGTGAAGGGACATTTGGGAACCCATTGAGGCCTATGGGGAAAAAGGGAATATCCCCAGGTTAAAAGTGGAAATAAGCTATCTTCTAAACTGCTTTGTGTCGTGTGGATTCATCTCACAGTGTTAAAAGTTTCTTTTGATTCAGCAGGTTGAAAGCCCTTTTTTAGAAGAATCAGCAAAGGGAGGTTTGGGAGCCCATTATGGCCATTGGGGGAAAACTGAATATCCCCAGACAATAACTAAAAAGAACTTATCTGTGAAACCTCTTTGAAATGTGTGGACTCATATCTCAGAGTTAAACCTTTGTTTTGTTTCAGGAGGATGGAAACACTCTTCTTGGAGAATCTGTGAAGGGACATTTTGAAGCCCATTGAAACCCATGGAGACTACAGAATATCCCCAGATAAAAACTGGAAAGCAACTATCTGTAAAACTACTTTGTTATGTGTGGTTCATCTCAGAGTGTCAAAAGTTTTTTTTGACTCAGCAGGTTGGAAAAGCTCTTTTTCGGGAATTTACGACAGGATGTATGATAGCCCATTAAAGTCAATGTGGAAAACCGAATATCCCCAGGTAAAAACTAGAAAGAATTTAACCTTGAAACTTCTTTGTGATGTGTGGATTCATCTCACTGATTTAAACACTCTTTTGATTCTGCAGGTTGAAAACCCTCTTTTTGGGAAATCTGCAAATATACATTTGGAAGCCCATTGAGGCCTATAAGAAAAAATTAAACAACCAGGAAAATAATTAGAAAGAAGCTACCTGTGATGAAACTGCTTTGTGATGTGTGGATTCACCTCACAGAGTTCAACCTTTCTTTTGATTCAGCGGGTTGGAAACACTCTTTTTGGAGAATCTGTGAATGGACATTTTGCAGCCCTTTAAATCGATTGGGAAAAACTGAATATCCTCAGGTAAAAACTAGAAAGAAGCTATCTGTGAAATTGCTTTGTGATGTGTGGATTCATCTCACAGAGGTAAACCTTTCTTTTGATTCAGCAGGTTGGAAACACTCTTTTTGGAGGATTTGCATAGGAACATTTGAGAGCGCATTGAGGCCAATGGGGGAAAAAACAGAATATCCCTAGATAAGAAGAAGAAAGAAAGTACTTGTGAATCTGCTTTGTGATCTGTGGATTCATCTGAAAGATTTAAACCTTTATTTTGATTCACCAGGTTGGAAACACTTGTTTTGGGAATTTTGTGAGGGATATTTAGGAGATTTTTGAGGACAATAGGGAAAGATTGAATATCCTCATATAAAAACTACAAAGAAGCTACACGTGAAACTGCTTTGTGATGTGTGGTTTCATCTCACAGGGATAAACATTTTCTTTGACTCAGCATGTTAGAAACACTCCTTTTGAAGGATCTGTGAAGGAACATTTGGGAGCTCATGGAGACGCAGGGGAAAAAGTAAATATCCTGTGGTAAAAAATAGAAAGAAGCAATCTGTGAAACTTCTTTGTGATTTGTGGATTCGTATCACAGACTTAAACTTTTCTTTTTATTTAGCAGATAAGAAAATCTCTTTTTTGAGTATGTATGAAGGGATATTTCGGAGCCAATTGAGGCTCATGTGGAAAAAGCAAATACCGCAGGTGAAAACAAGAAAAAATGCTATCTGTGAAACTGCTTTGTGATGTGTGGATTCATCTCACAGAATTAAAAGTTTCTTTTGTTTCAGCAGGTTGGAATAACTCTTTTGTAGAGATTCTGCTAAGTGACATATGGGAGTCGATTGAAGTCTATGGGGAAAATGCAAATATCCCCAGGTAAAAACTAGAAGAAACGTATTTGTGAAACTGCTTTGTGATATGTGGATTCTTCTCACCGAGATAAACCTCTCTTTTGACTCAGTAGGTTGAAACACTCTTTTTGGAGAATCTGCAAATGGACGATTGGAAGCCCATTGAGGCCAATGTGAAAAACTGAGTATCACCAGGTAAAAACTAGAAAGAAACTATCTGTAAAGCTACTTTGTGGTTGGTTGATTCTTCTTAGAGTTAAATATTTCCTTTAATTCAACAGGTTGGAAACAATCTTTTTGGAAACTTTGCAAAGGGACATTTGGGAACCCATTGGGGCATACAGGGAAAAACACAATATGCCCAGGTAAAACCTAGTAGAAAGCTTTCTTTGAAATTGCTTTGTGATGTGCAGATTCAGTTGGAAATGCTCTTTTTGGATAATATGCAAAGGGATTTTTGCAGAGCCCATTGAAGCCCATAAGGAGAAATGAAGTATTTGGAGGATCTGCAAAGGAACATTTCAGAGCCCAGTGAAGCTTAAAGGGGAAAAGCAAATATCCCCCAATTAAAAGTAGAAAGAAGCAATCTGGGAAACTGCTTTGTGATGTGTGGATTCATCTCACAGAGTTAAAACTTTCTTTTGATTCAGCAGGTTGGAAACACTCTTTTGGGAGAATCTGCAATGGGAAATTTGGGAGCCCTTTGAGGCCTATGAAAAAAAATAATAAATGAGTATCCCCAGTTAGAAACTAGAGATAAACTATCTCTGAAACTGCTTTGTGGTGTGTGGATTCCTCTTAAAGAGATAAATCCTTTTATGTTGTTTTTTTTGATTCAGCACGTTGGAAACGTTATTTTTGGAGAAACTGTGAAGAAACATTTGGGAGCTTATTGAGGTCTATGGGGAAAAGCAGAATATCCTCAGATAAAAACTTGAAAGAAGCTATCTGTGCAACTGCTTTGTTATGTGTGTATTCATCTCACAGAGTTACACTTTTCTTTTGATTCAGCATATTAGAAACTCTCTTTCTGGAGTATCCGCATAGGGGCATGTAGGAGGACTTTGAGGCCTATGGGGAAAAATTGAATATCCCCAGAAAAAGCTACAGAAAATTATCTGTAAAACAACTTTTTGATGTGTGGATTCACCTCACAGACAGAAACGTTTCTTTTGATTCAGCAGGTTTGAAACAGTATTTTTCCAGAATTTATGAAGTGACATTTGGGAACCCAATGAAACCTATGGGGAAAATTCAAATATCCCCAGATAAAAATGACAAAAACATGTCTGTGAAACTCCTTATAATGTGTGGATTCATTTCACAGATTAAAACTTTCTTTTGATTCAGTGGGTTGGAAGCACTCTTTTTATAGAATCTCTGAAAGGACATTTGAGAGCCCATAAATGTTTATGGGAAAAACCAAATATTCCTGGATGAAAACTAGAAAGAAGCTATGTGTGAAACGTTTTTGCGATGTGTGGATTCATCTCACAGAGATAAACCTATCATTTTATTCAGCATGTTGAAAATGCTTTTCTTTTTTCTAAAATCTGTGAAGTGACTTTTGGGAACCAATTGAGTCCTATGGGGAAAAGCAGAATATCCACAGATGAAAACTAGAAAGAAGCTACTTGTGAAATTGTTTACGATGTGTGGATTCATCTCACAGAGATAAACCTATCATTTTATTCAGCATGTTGAAAACACTTTTCTTTTTTTCTAAAATCTGCAAAGTGACTTTTGGGAACCAGTTGAGTCCTATGGGGAAAAGAGGAATATCCACAGATGAAAACTGGAAAGAAGTTACTTGTGAAATTGTTTATGATGTGTAGATTTATCTCACAGAGTTAAACCTGTCCTTTGATTAAGCAAGCTGGACACTCTTTCTGGAATATCTGTGAAGGGACATTTGTGAGCCCATTAAGGCCTATATGGCAAAACTGAATATACCCAGATAAAAACTTGAAACAAGCTATCTGTAAAACGTCTTTGTGATGTTTAGATACATCTCACAGAGTTAAGGTTTTCTTTTGATTCAGCAGGTTGCAAACACTATTTTTGGAGAATATGCAAAGGGAAATTTGGGAACACATTGTGGCATATTGGAAAAAAAAGAATATCCCCAGATGAAAACTAAAAGAGGCTATCTGTAAAACTGCTTTGTGATGTGTTGATTCGTCTCACAGATTTAAACCTTTCTTTTGATTCAACAGGTTGGAAACAGTTTTTTTGGAGTATCTGCAAGGGAACATTTGGGAGCCCATTGAGGCCCAAAGGAATAAAACACAATCTGAGATAAAAACTAGAAAGAAACTACCGAAGAAATTGCTTTCTTATGTGTGGATTCATATAACAGAGTTAAATCTTTCTTTTGATTCAACATGTTGGAAGCACTCTTTTTCTAGAACCTACAAATGTCCTTTTTTGAACCCATTGATGCCCATGGGGGAAAAACAGAATATCCAGAGATAAAAGCTAGAAAGAAGCTATCTCTGAAACTGCTTTATGATGTGTGGATACTTCTCACAGAGTTAAAATATTCTTTTTTTTTTTTTTGAGATGGAGTCTTGCTCTGCCGCCCAGGCTGGAGTGCAGTGGCCGGCTCTCAGCTCACTGCAGGTTCCGCCTCCCAGGTTCACGCCACTCTCCTGTCTCAGCCTCCCGAGTAGCTGGGACTATGGGCGCCCGCCTCATCGCCTGGCTAGTTTTTTGTATTTTTTTTTAGTAGAGACGGGGTTTCACCGTATTAGCCAGGATGGTCTCGATCTCCTGACCTCGTGATCCGCCCGTCTCGGCCTCCCAAAGTGCTGGGATTACAGGCTTGAGCCACCGCGCCTGGCCCTAAAATATTCTTTTTACTCAGTGGTTGAAAACACTTTATTTGGAGAATCTGCGATGTGACATTTGGGAGCCCATTGAGGCCTATGGGGAAAAATATAATATGCCCAGATAAAAACTTGAAAGAAACTATCTGTGAAACTGCTTTGCGATGTGTGGATTCATCTCACATAGTTAAGTCTTTGTTTTGATTCAGCAGGTTGGATACACTCCTTTTGGAGAATCTGTGAAGGGACATTTGAGAGTCCAAGACTCTGGGGAAAACTAAATATTGCCAGATAAAAAGGAGAAAGAAGCTACATGTGAATCTGCTTTGTGATGTGTGGATTCATCTCACAGAGTTAAAACTTTCTTTTGAGTCAGCAGGTTGGAAACACTCTTTATGACAAATCTGTGAAGGGATTTTTTCAGAGCCCATTGAAGCCTATTAGGAAAAACTGAATATCCCTGGATGAACAGTAGAAATAAGTGATCTGCAAAACTTCTTTGTGAAGTGTAGATTCATCACACAAAGTTAAAACTTTCTTTTGATTAAGCAGCTATGAAACACTGTTTTTGTAGAATCTGCAAAGAGTCGTTTGGAAGCCCATTGAAGTCCATGAGGCAAAAAGGAATATACCCAGATTTAAACTAAAAAGAAGCTATGCGTGAAACTGCTTTGTGATGTGTAGATTCATCTTTCAGAGTTAAACGTTTCTTTCATTCAGCAGGTGGGAAACACTTTTTTTGGACAATCTGCAAAGGTACATTTGTTAGCCCATTGGGACCTACAGGGTAAAACCAAATATCCTCAGATAAAAACTAGAAAGAAGCTATCTGTGAAACTGTTTTCTCAAGTGTTTATTCATTTCACATATTTAAAGCTCTCTTTTGGTTCACACAGTTGGAAACACACTTTTTGTAGAATCTGCAAAGACACATTTAGGAACCCGTTGAGGTTGATGGGGAGAAACAGAATATCCCCAGATAAAAACACGAAAGAAGCTATTTGTGAAACTGCTTTGTGACTTGTGGATTCATCTCACAGAATTAAACAATTGTTTTAATTCGGCAGGTTGGAAAGACTCTTTTTGGAGAATCTACAAAGAGTCATTTTGGAGCCCAGGGAACCCTATGGGGAAAAACAGAATATCCCCAGATGAAAACTAGAAAGAAGTTGTCTAAAACTGCTTTGTGATGTGTGGATTCATTTCACAGATTTAAAACTTTTTAATTATTCAGCAAGTTGGAAACTCTCGAATTGGAGAATCTGCAAAGACACATTAGGGAACCCATTGAGGACTATGGGTGAAAATGGAATATACCTACATAAAAACGAGAAAGAAGCTATCTGTGAAACTGCTTAGGGTTGGATGGATTCGTCTCATTGAGGTAAACCTTTTTTAAAATTATTATTCAGCAGGTTGGAAGCATTGTTTTAATAAAATAGGCAAAGGTCCTTTGGAGCCTATTGAGGACTATGGGGAAAGTCTGAATATCCACATGTTAAAATTAGAAAGAATATTTCTGTGAAACTGCTTTGTGATGTGTGGATTCCTTGCACAGAGTTAAATTTTTTCTTTGATTAAGCAGGTTGAAAACACTGTTATTGGAGAATTTGAGAAGGGACATTTTAGAGCCCATTGAGGTCTCTGGGGAAAAAACGAATATCCCCAGTTTAAAACCAGCAAGAATCCATCTGGGAAACTGCTTTGTTATATATGGATTCATCTCATGGAGTTAAAGCTTTCTTTTGATTCAGCAGGTAGGAAACATTCTTTTTGGAGTATCTGCAAAGGAACGTTTGGAAGCCGATAGAAGACTACGGGATAAAACTGAATATCCCCTAATCAAAACTAGAAAGGAGCTATTTGTGAAACTGCTTTGTGATGTGTGGATTTATCTCACACCGTTAAATATTTCTTTTCATTTAGCAGGCTGGAAACACTCTTTTTGTAGAATCTGGGAAGGGACATCTGGGAGCCCAAATAGGCTTACAGAAAGAAAGAGAATATTCTTACATAAAAACTACGAAGTAGCCATCAGTGAAACTGCTTTGTGATGTGTGGATTCACATCACAGAGGTAAACCTTTATTTCAATACAGCAGTTTGAAAACACCATTTTTGTAAAACCTGAGAAGGGACATTTGGGAGCCCATTGAGGCCTATAGGGAAAACCTGAATATCCCAAGATAAAAACTAAAAAGAACCTGTCTGTAAGACTGCTTTGTGATGTGTTGATTCATCTCAAAGTGTGAAACCTTTCTTTTGATTCAGCAGGTTGGAAACACTCTTGTGAAGAACATGCGAAGGGACATTTTGGAGCCCTTTGAAGCCTACAGGGAAAAATCGATATCAAAAGAAGCTATCTGTGAAACTGCTTTCTGATGTGTGTATTCATCTCACAGAGTTAAACCTTTCTTTTGATTCAGAGGGTAAGAAACACTTTTTTTGGAGAGTCTGTGATGGGAAATTTAAGAGCCCAATGTTTTCTATGAAGAAAAATAAAATACTCCCAGGTTAAAACTAGAAAGACACTATCTGTGAAACTGCTTTGTGAATTGTGGCTTCATCTCTCATAGTTAAATGCTTCTTTTGATTCAGTAGGTTGAAAATACTCTTTTGGGAGAATGTGCAAAGGGACAATTGGAAGACCATGGAGGACAACAAGTATAAACTGAATATCCCCAGATAAAAACTAGAAAAAAGCTATCTGTGAAAATGCTTTGTGATGTGTGGATTCATTTCACAGAGTTAAACCTTTGTTTTTATTCTGCCTGTTGGAAGCACTCTTTTGGTAGAATCTCCAAAGACACTTTGTGGAGCCCTTTGTCGTCTATGGGTAAAATTGAATACACTCAGATAAAATCTAGACAGAAGCCATCTGGGAAATTGCCTTGCAATATGTCGATTCATCTCATGGATGTAAACCTTTCTTTTAATTAAGCATGTCGGAAACACTATTTTTGGAGAATATGCAAAGGGACATTTGGGAGCACATTGAGGACTATGGGGAAAAACTGAATATTCTCAGATAAAAACTAGAAAGAAGCTATCTGTGAAACTGCTGTGTAATGTGTGGATTCATCTCATATAGGTAAACCTTTGTTTTGACTCAGCAGGTTGGAAACACTCTTTTTGGAGAATCTGCGAGGAAACATTTGGGATGCCATTGAAGCCTATGGGGAAAAAATCAAACATCTCACTTAAAAACTAGAAAGAAGCTATCTGTAAAACTGCTTTTTGCGGTATAGATTCGTCTCACAGACATAAGCCTTTTTTTTTATTCCCCTGGCTGGAAACACTCATTTTGTGGTGTCTGTGAAGGGACATTTGAGAGCCCATTATGGCCTATGGGGGAAAAAAAAGAATATCCCCAGATTACAATTAGAAACAAGCTATCTGTGAAACTGATTTGTGATGTGTGGATTCATCTCACAGTGTTAAATGTTTCTTTTGATTCAGCAGGTTGAAAACACTCTTTTTGGAGAATCTGTGAAAAGACATTTGGGAACGCAATGAGGCCTATGGAGAAAAGCTGAATAGCCCCAGATAAAAACTAGACAGAAGGTATCTGTGAAACTTCTTTGTGATGTGTGGATTAATCTCACAGAGTTAATAGTTTTTTGTTTTTTGTATTTTTCTTTGTTTGTTTGTTTGTTTTTGATACAGCAGGTTGGAAACACTCTATTTGGAGAATCTTCGAAGGGACATTTTGGAGGCATTTGAGGCCTATGGAGAAAAACAGAACATCCCTTGATAAAAACTAGAGCAGTCAAACTGTTTTGTGATATGTGGACCTGACAGAGATAAACCTTTCTGTTGATTTAGCAGGTTGGAAACCCTCTTTTTGGAGAATCTGCAAAAAGACATTTGGGAGCCCAAGGAAACTTACAGGGAAGAACTGAATATATCCAGTAAAAAACTAGAAGGAAGTGATCCACGAAAATGCTTTGTGATGTGTGGATTCATCTCTCAGAGTTAAACCTTTCTTTTGATTCAGCAGGTTGGAAACACTTTTTTGGGGAATCTGCCAAGGAGCATTTGGGATCCCTTTGACGTCTGTGGGAAAAAACAGATATCCCCAGATAAAACCAAGATATAAGCTATCTATCAAACTGCTTTGTGATGTGTGGATTCATCTCACAATGTAAACCTTCGTTTTTATTCAGAATGTTAGAAACACTCTTTTTGTAGGATCTGCGAAGGGACATTTTGGAGCCCATTGAAGTCTATGGGGAAAAAGTGAATATTCCCAGGTAAAAACTAGAAAGAAGCTATCTGTGAAACTGATTTGCGATGCATGGATTCATCTCAAAGAGTTAAATCTTTCTTTTGAAACAGCACTGTGGAAACACACTTTTTGTAGAATCTACAAAGAAGAATCATTTGGGATCCTTTGAGGCCTACGGAGAAAAATTGAATATCCCCAGATAAAAACTAGAAAGAAGCTGTCTTTGAAACTGTTTTCTGATGTGTGCATTCATTATACAGAGTTAATATTTTCTTTTGATTCAGCAGGTTGGAACTACCATTTTCTAGAATCTGTAAAAAGACGTTTGGGAGCTCATTTAAACCTGAGAGGAAAAAACGAATATCCCCAGATAAAAACAAAAAGACACTATTGGTGAAGCTGCTTTGGGATGTGTGGATTCGTTGCACAGAGTTAAAGCTTTCTTTTGTATCAGTAGGTTCAAAAACTCTTTTTCAAGATTCTGTGAAAAGATATTTAGGAGCCCATTGAGGCCTATGAGAAAAAACAGAACACCCCAGATAAAAACTAGAAAGGAGCTATCTTTGAAACTGTTTTCTGATGTGTGCATTCATCATACAGAATTAATGCTTTCTTTTGATTCAGCAGGTTGGAAGCACTCTTTTTGGAGAATCTATGAATTGACATATGAGAGTCCATTTGAGACCTATGTGGAGAAACTGAATGTCTCCAGATAGAAACTAGGAAAAACTATCTGTGAAATTTCTTTGTGATGTGTGGATTCATCTCACAGAGTTAAACCTTTCTCTTGATTCAGGAGGTTGGAAACACTTTCATTGGGAAATCTGCAAAGGGACATTTGGAAGCTCATTGAAGCCTATGGAGAAACCATAATATCCCCATATAAAAACTAGAAAGCATTCCTGAAAATGCTTTGTGATGTGTGGGTTCACCTCAGAATTAAACCCATTGAGGACTACGGGGAAAACCCAAATATCTCCAGAAAAAAATTAGAAAGAAGGTATCTTTGAAACTCCTTTGTGATATGTGGATTCATATGCTGAGTCAAAATTTTCTTTTGATTCACCAGGTTGGAAACAGTTTTTGGAGCATCTGTGAAGGGACACTTCAGAACCCAGTGAGGTCAATGGGGAAACCTACAGATCCCCTCATAAAAACTAGAAATAAGCTATCAGTGAACCTGCTTTGTGATGTGTGGATTTCTCTCACAGAATTAAAGCTTTCCTTTGATTCAGCAGGTTGGAAACACTCTTTTTGGAGATTCTGTGAAGGGACATTTAAGAACCCATGGAGGCCCAGAAAGAAAAACTGTGTATCTCCTGTTAAAAACTAGAAAGAAGATATCTGTGAAACTGCTTTGTGATATGTGGAATCGTCTCCCAGAGTTTAACCTTTCTTTTGATTCAGCACATGGGAAATACTCTTTTTGCATAATCTTCAAAAAGAAATTTTGGAGCCCACTGAGGCCTATGAGGAAAAACTGAATATCCTCAGATAAAAACTGGAAAGAAGTTGTCTGTTAAACTCCTTTATGATTTGTGGATTCATCTCACACAGGTAATTTTTTTTTATTCAGAAGATTGGAAACACTGTTTTTGGAGAATCTGTGAAGGGACATTTGGTAGCCAATTGAGGCCTATGGGAAAAAAACAAATATCCTTATATAAAAACTAGAAAGAAGCTATCTGTGAATCTGCTCTGCAATTTGTGGATTCAACTCAGAGTTAAACCTTTCTTTTCATTCAGCAGGTTGGAAACACTATTTTTGGAACAGCAGCAAAAGGACATTTTGGAGCTCATTGAGGTTTATGGGGAAAAACCAAATATCCTCAGGTGAAAACTACAAAGAAGCTACCCATGAAAATGCTTTGTGATGTGTGAATTCGCCTTGCAGAGTTAAAACTTTCCTTTGATTCAACATGTTGCAAAAACTCTTTTTGGAGAAAATGTGAAGGTACATTTCAGAGCCCATTGAGTCCTAAGGGTAAGAGCAGAATATTCCCAAAATAAAAACTAGTCAGAAACCATCTCCGAAACTGCTTTGTGATGTGTGGATTCTTCTCACAGATTTTAGCCTTTTTTAAATTCAACATATTGGAAACAATCTTTTAGGAGTATCTGTGAAGGGACATTTTGGAGCCCATTGAGGCCTATGGGGATAAGGAAATATCCTCAGATAAAAACTAGAAAGAAGCTATCTGTGAAACTGCTTTCCGATGTGTGGATTCATCTCACAGAGCTAAAACTTTCTTTTGATTCAGCAGGTTAGAAACATTCTTTTTGGAGAATTTGCAAAATGATATTTTGGAGACCATGGAAGTCTATGGGGAAAAACTGAATATCTCCTGATAAAAACTAGAAAGAAGCTATCTGTGAAACTGCTTTTTGATGTGTGAATTCATGTCACACATTTAAACCTTTCTCTTAATTCAGATGTTGGGAAACACTCATTTTGGATGTTCTGCGAAGGGATATTTGGGAGTCATGTACTCATTTTAGGAAAAATGGAATATCCCCAGATAAAAACTAGATGAAATCTATCTGTAAAACTGCTTTGTGATGTGTGGTTTCATCTCACTGAGTTAAAAATTCCCTTTGATTCAGCATGTTGAAAACACTCATGTTGGAGATTCTGCGAAGGGACATGTCAAATCCCATTGAATTCTATCATGAAAAAGTAAATAAAGCAAAATAAAAATGAGAAAGAAGCTATCTGTGAAACTACTTTGCAATACATGAATTCCTCTTACAGAGTTAAACCTTTCTTTTGATTCAGCGGGTTGGAAAGACTCCTTTTAAAGAATATGTGAAGGGACATTTGGGAGCCCTTTGAGGCCTATGGGGTGAAACTTAATATCCCAAGATACAACTAGAAAGAAGCTATTCCTGAAATTACTTTGTGATGTATGGATTCATCACACAGAGTTAAACCTTTCTTTTGACTCAGATGGTTGGAAACACTCATTTTGGATAATCTGCAAAGGGATATTTGGGAACCCATTTAGGCCTTTGGGGGAAAACTGAATATCCCCAGATAAAAACTAGAAAGAAACTAACAGTGAAACTCCTTCGTGGTTTGTGGATTCATCACAAGGAGTTAAACCTTTGTTTTGATTCACCAGGCTGGAAACACCCCTTTACAGGTCTGTGAAGGGACATTTCAGAGCCCTTTGACTTATATGGAAAGAAACTGAAATCCCCAGATAACAACTTGAAAGAAGCTTTCTGTGAAACTGCATCATGATATGTGGATTCATCTCAGAGTTAAACTTTCTTTTGATTCAGCAGCTAAAAATCACTCTTTCTGGAGAATCTGCATAGGGACATTTGGGAGCCCATTGAGGCCTATGGGGTATAACGGAATATCCTCATATAAAAACTAGAAAGAAACTATCTATGGAACTGTTTTGTGATGTGTGGATTCATATCAGAGAACTAAACTGTTCTTTTGATTAAGCAGGTTGGAAACAGTCTTTTTGGACAATCTGTGAAGGAACATTTTGGAGCCTTTCTAGGGCACCAGGAAAAAATATTCGCAGATAAAAGCTATAAAAACACTACCTGTGAAACTGATTTTTGGTGTGAGAATTCATCTCATAGAGTTAACCCTTTCTTTTGATTCAGCAAGTTGGAAACACTCCTTTTGAAAAACGTGAGAAGGGACATTTTGGAGACCATTGAGGTCTATGGGGAAAAACAGAATATCGTGAAATAAAAACTACAAAGAAACTATCTATTAAAATGTTTTGTGACGTGTGGACTCTTCTCAAAGAGCAAAAGCTTACTTTTGACTCAGCAGTTTGGAAACACTCTTTTTGTAGAATTCGCAAAAAGAAATGTAGGAGCCAGTTGAGACCTAAGGGGAAAAACTGAATATCCCCAGATAAAAACTAGAATGGAATTATCTGTGAAACTGCTTTGTGATGTGTGGAATCATCTCACAGAATTAAACCTTTCTTTGAATTCAGCAAGTTGGAAACAGTCTAACGGGAGAATCTACAAGGAAATATTTGGGTGCCCATTGAAGATTATGGGGGAAAACGAAATATCCTTAGATAAAAATTAGAAAAAAATCTGTCTGTGAAGCTACTTTATGATGTGTGGATTCCTCTCACATAGTTAAACCATTCTTTTGATTCAGCAGTTTGGAAGCTTTTTTTTTTGGAGAATCTGTGAAAGGACACCTGGGAGCCCATTGTAACCAAGGGGAAAAGTGAACTATGCCCAGAAAATAAAGGAAAAAGAAGCTATCTGTGAAAGTGCTTTGTGATATGTGCATTTGTCTCACAGAGTTAAACCTTTCTTTTGATTCAGCAGGTTGGAAACACTCTTTTTGAGAATCTGCAAAAGAACATTTGGAAGTCCAAAGTGTCCTAAGGGGAAAAACTGAATATTGCCAAAGAAAAACTTAAAAGAAGCTATCTATGAAACTTTTGTGATGTGTGGATTCTTCTCACAGAGAAATAACTTTCTTTTCATTCAGTAGTTTGGAAACACTCTTTATGTAGAATCTATGAAAAGAAATTTGTGAGCCAATTGAAGCCTAAGTGGAAAAAACTGAATATCCCCAGATAAAAACTAGAATGAAACTATCTGTGAAACTGCTTTGAGATGTGTGAATTTATCTAACAAAGTCAAAACTTTTTTTTCTTTTAATTCAGCATATTGGAAGCACACGCTTTGTAAAATCTGTGAAGAAAATTTTGGGAGCCCATTGAGGCCTAAGATGAGAAACAGATTATCACCAGATAAAACCTAGAATGAAGCTATCTGTGAAAAAGCTTAGTGATGTGTGCATTCATCTCTCAACGTTAAACCTTTCTCCTGATTCATCAGGTTAAAAACACTCTTTTTGTAACATCCATCAGTAGGTTGGAAACACTCTTTTTGGAGAATCTGCAAAGGGACATTTGGGAGCCCATTGAATCCTATAGAAAAAAATGAATATCCCCAGTGAAAAACTAGAAAGGAGCAATTTGTGAAACTGCTTTGTAGTGTGTGGATTCATCTCACAGGGTTAAACCTTTCTTTTGATTCAGCAAGTTAGGAAACACTCTTTTTGGATAATCTCTGAAGGGATATTTCAATGATCATTGGGGTCTATGGGGAAAAATTGAATATCCCCAGATAAAACTAGAAAGAAGCTATCTATGAAAGTGCTTTGTGATGTGTGGATTCATCTCACAAATTAAAACTTTCTTTTGATTCATCTGGTTGGCCACACTATTTGTGGAGAATATGAGAAGGGACATTTTGAAATCCATTGAGGCTTATGGGGAAAAACTGAATATCCCCAGATGAAAACTATAATGAATCTATCTGTGAAACTGCTTTGAGATGTGTGGTTTCATCTCACAATGTTAAACCATTGTGTTGATTCAGTAGATTGAATAATCTTTTTGTTGAATATGTGAAGGGACACATGATCACCCATTGAGGTCTATGGGGGAAAAATTGAACACCCCCAGATAAAATATAAAAAATAATCTGTGAAACTGCCTTGTGATGTGTATATTCATCTCACAGAGTTAAAATTTTCTGCTTATTCAGCAAGTTAGGAAAACTCTTTTGTAGGAGCTGTGAAGAGTCATTTGGGAGCCCTTTGAGGCCTAAGGGAAAAATATCAAATATCCCCTGATAAAAACCAGAAATAAACTATCCGTGAAACTGCTTTGTGATGTGTGGATTCATCCCACTGAGTTAAACGTTTCTTTTAATCCAATAAATTGGAAGCACACATTTTGTAGAATATGTGAAGGGACGTTTGGGAGCCCACTGAAGTCTATGGGAAAAACTGAATTTCACCAGATAAAAACCAGAAAGTTGCAATCTGTGAAAACGCTTTGTGTTCTGTGGATTCATCTCATAGAGGTAAATGTTTCCTTATATCCAGCATGTTAGAAACACTCTTTTTGGAGAATCTGCATAGGCACATTTTGGAGTCTATTGGTGCCAATGGCAGAAAACTGAATATCCCCAGATAAAAACTAGAAAGAAGCTATCTGTGAAACTGCTTTGTGATGTGTGGATTCGTTTCACAGAAGTAAACCTTAGTTTTGATTCGGTAGGTTAAAACATTCTCTTTTTGTAGAGTCTGCAAAGGGACATTTGGGAGCCCACTGAAGCCTGTGGGGAAAAAATGAATATCCCCAGATGAAAGTTAGAAAGATACTACCTGTGATACTGTTTTAGGATGTGTGGATTCATCTCACAAAGTTAAGCCTTTCTTTTGATTCAACAGGTTAGACACACTCTTTTTAGAGAGTCTGAGAAGGGACATTTGGAAACTCCTTAAGGTGTAAGGGGAGAAACTGAATATCCCCAGATAAAAAATAGAAGAAAGCTATCCGTGAAGCTCCTTTCTGATGGGTGGATTTATCTCTCAGAGTGAAACCTTTCTTTGGTTCAGCAGGTGAGATACACTGTTTTGTTAAAATGTGTGAAGGGACATTTCTGAGCCCACTGATGCCTATGGGAACAAACAGAATGTCACCAGATAAAAACTGGAAAGAAACTGTGAAAATGCTTTGTGACATGTGGATTCATCTGACAGAGTTAAAACTTTCTTTTGATTAAACAGGCTGAAAACACTCTCTTTGTAGAATCTGCAAAAGGACATTTCAGAGCCCTTTGAGGCCTATTGGGAAAAACCGAATTTTCCCAGATAAAAACTAGAAAGAAGCTATCTAAGAAACTTCTTTGTGATGCGTGGATTCATCCCACAGAGCAAAACCTTTCTTTTGATTCAGCAACTTGGGAAAACTCTAATTAGAGAGTCTGCAAATGGACATTTGAGAGCCAATTGAGTCCTTTGTGAAAAACAGAGTATCCCCAGATAAAAATTTGAAAGAAGCTATCTGTGAACCCCTTTGTGATGTGTGGATTCATCTCACAGAGATAAACCTTTGTTATGATTCTGCAGGTTGGAAACAATATTTTTGTGGAATCTGCAAAAGAATAGTTTGGAACCCTTTGAGGCCTAGGGAAAAAAACGGAATATCCTCAGTTATAAGTTAGAAAAAAAGCTATCTGTGAAACTGTTTTTTGATGTGTGGATCCATCTAACAGAATTAAATCTTTCTTTTGATTCATCAGAGTGGATATAGTCTTTTTAGAGAATCTGCAGAGGGATATTTGGCAACCCATTAAGGCCTATGGGGAAAAACCAAATATCCCCAGATAAAAACTTGAAAGAAGCTATCTGTGAAACTGCTTTTTGATGTGTGGTTTAATCTCACAGAGTTAAACCTTTCTTTTGATTCAGTTGGTTGGGGACAGTCCTTTTACATAATCAGTAAAAGGATATTTGGGAGTCCATTTAGGCCTATATGGCAAAACTGAATATCCCTAGATAAAAACTAGAGAGAAGGTGTCTGTGAAACTGCTTTGTGATATGTCGATTCGTCTCCCAGAGCAAAAATTTTCTATGGATTCAGCAGGTATGTAACACTCTCCTTGGAGAAACTGCAAAGGGATACTTGGGAGCCCATTGAGACCAGCAGGGGAAAATGGAATATCCCCAGAAAAAAACTAGAAAAAAGCTATCTTTGAAACTACTTTGTGATGTGTAGAATCATCTCACACGTTAAAACTTTCTTTTTATTCAATAAGTTTGAAACACTATCTTGGGAAAATCTGTGAAGGGATATTTAAGAGATCATTGAGGACTATGGAGAAAAACTGCATATCCTTGGGTAAAAACTAGAAAGAAGTTATCTGCAAAACTGCTTTGTGTTTTGTGGATTCACCTAAGAGAGTTAAACCTTTCTGTGGATTCACCACATTGGAAACACTCTTTGTAAAATCTGCAAAGAAATATTTGGGAACCCTTTGAAGCCTATGAAGAAAAATGAATATCCCCAGTTAAAAAGTAAAAAGAAGCTATATGTGAAACTGTTTTGTAGTGTGTGAATTCGTGTGAAAGAGATAAAGCTTTCTTTTGACACAGGAGTTTGGAAACAATTTTTTTTGTTTTGTTTTTTGACTATACGTAGGGACATTTGGGATCCCATTGAAGCCTATGGAGAAAAACCGAATATCCCCAGATAAAAACAAGAAAGAAGCTGTCTGTGAAACTACTTTGTGATGTCTGGATTCATCTCACAGAGTTAAACCTTTGTTTGATTCAGCAGGTTGGAAAGACTTTTTTTTTGGAGAATCTGCAGAGGGACATTTTGGAGCACATTGAGGCCTATGGGGAAAAACAAAATACACCCAGATGGAAACTAGAAAGTAGTTGTCTGCAAATCTGCTTTGTGATGCTGGATTCATCTCACAGATTTAAGCCTTTCTATTGATTCAGCAGGTTGGAAACACTCGAATTGGAGAATTTTTGAAGACACATTAGGAAGCCCAGTTAGGCCTGTGGATGAAAATGGATATACCTAGATACACACTAGAAATAAGCTATCTGTGAAACTTCTTTGGGTTGGGTGGATTAGTGTAAGAGAGTTAAACTATTTTTGGATTCAGCAGGTTGGATGCACTCTTTTTGTAGAATATGCAAAGGGACCTTTCATAGCCCACTGAGGACTATGGGGAATATCTGAATAACCCCCTTAAAAACTAGAAGGAATCTTTCTGTGAAACCAGTTTGTGAGGTGTGAATTCATCTCACAAAGTTTAACCTTTCCTTTGATTCAGCAGGTTGGAAACACTCTTTTTGTAGAATCTGCACAAAGATATTTCAGAGCCCATTGAGGCCTATGGAGAGAAACTGGATATCTCCAGAAAAAAATTAGAAAGAAGTTATCTGTGAAACTGCTTTGTGGGTTTGTCTCACATAATCAAACCTTTCTTTGATCCAGAAGGTTGGAAACACTCCTTTTAGAGAATCTGCAAGGGGACATTTCAGAGTTCATTGAGGCCTATGGGGAAAAACCAAATATTTCCAGATAAAAACTAGAAAGAAGATATCTCTGAAACTGCTTTGTGATGTGTGGATTCATCACACAAATTAAACGTTTCTTTTGATTCACCAGGTTGGAAACACTCTTCTAGTGAAATCTGTGAAGGGACAATTTTGAGCCCTTTGAAGTCTATGGGGCAAAACTGAATATCCCCAGATATAAACCAGTAAGAAGCTATCTGTGAAACTCCTTGGTGAGGTTTGGATTCATCTTACAGAGATAAACCTTTATTTCTATCGAGTAGGTTGGAAACACTTCTTTCAGGAAGTCTGTGAAGGTACATGTGAAAGTCCATGGGGCCTAAGGATAAAAAAATATGTCTCTAGATAGAAACTAGAAAGAAGCTATCTGTGAAATGGCTTTGTGATGTGTGGATTCATCTCACAGAGTTAAACCATTCCTTTGATTTAGCAGGTTGGAAACACTCCTTTTTTTTTCTTTTTTCTTTTTTTTGCATTTTCAGGGATGGTAGTTTTTAATTTTGTTGAAGAAAGAGCATTTTCTTTTAAGTACATCTTAAAAAATCAGAGGCTAATAATAGAATAGGTGAAACAAAAACAATAGCCCTAATACTTGTATCATACTTTTTTTTTTTTTTTTTTTTTTTTGAGGCGGAGTCTCGCTCTGTCGCCCGGGCTGGAGTGCAGTGGCCCGATCTCAGCTCACTGCAAGCTCCGCCTCCCGGGTTTACGCCATTCTCCTGCCTCAGCCTCCCGAGTAGCTGGGACTACAGGCGCCCGCCACCTCGCCCGGCTAGTTTTTGTATTTTTAGTAGAGACGGGGTTTCACCGTGTTAGCCAGGATGGTCTCGATCTCCTGACCTCGTGATCCGCCCGTCTCGGCCTCCCAAAGTGCTGGGATTACAGGCTTGAGCCACCGCGCCCGGCCCTTGTATCATACTTTTAAGGTTTACAGAGCAATTTCACATTCTCATTTTACTTGGTAATACTTTCTTATATTCATTTTTTTCACTCCTACTGTGTGCCAGAAGGGCATGGGAGGATGACAATCAACAATGAGGAAGGCACACACTTTTCCTTCACAGAGCTTACAAGTCTCAAAGATAAAAGTAGATAGATGAGGTATCTTATTATTCCCATTATACAGATAAAATATTCATTACTCAAAGAGTTTAAGCAAGTATCCATGGTAAAAGAGATCTATGTTATTAACTTGTGCCAAAGATTTTAACTTGATTACTCTTTGACTTCAAAGTGAAATTAGGGTTGATAATATTGTTAATTGGTACATATTCCTGGCACTCAAGGCACATAGATCTCTGTTTGCCTCGACTACTCAAAATTAGTTTACTGCTCTAATTAGTCAATAAATTGTGGGAAACATTTTTTTTTTAAATTATACTTTAAGTTCTAGGGTACATGTGCATAACGTGCAGGTTTATAACATATGTATACTCGTGCCATGTTGGTGTGCTGCACCCAACAACTCGTCAGCACCCATCAACTCATCATTTACATCAGGTGTAACTCCCAATGCAACCCCCTCCCCCCTCCCCGTGATAGGCCTCGGTGTGTGATGTTCCCTTTCCAGAGTCCAAGTGATCTCATTGCTCAGTTCCCACCTATGAGTGAGAACATGCAGTGTTTGGTTTTCTGTTCTTGAGATAGTTTGCTGAGAATGATGGTTTCCAGCTGCATCCATGTCCCTACAAAGGACACAAACTTATCCTTTTTTATGGCTGCATAGTATTCCTTGGTGTATATGTGCCACATTTTCTTAATCCAGTCTGTCACTGATGAACATTTGGGTTGATTCTAAGACTTTGCTATTGTGAATAGTGCCGCAATAAACATACGTGTGCATGTGTCTTTATAGCAGCATGATTTATAATCCTTTGGGTATATACCCAGTAATGGGATGGCCGGGTCATATGGTACATCTAGTTCTAGATCCTTGAGGAATTGCCATACTGTTTTCCATAATGGTTGAACTAGTTTACAATCCCACCAACAGTGTAAAACTGTTCCTATTTCTCCACATCCTCTCCAACAACTGTTGTTTCCTGACTTTTTAATGATTGCCATTCTAACTGGTGTGAGATGGTATCTCAATGTGGTTTTGATTTGCATTTCTCTGATGGCGAGTGATCATGAGCATTTTTTCATGTATCTGTTGGCTGTATGAATGTCTTCTTTTGAGAAATGTCTGTTCATATCCTTTGCCCACTTTTTGATGGGGTTGCTTGTTTTTTTCTTGTAAATTTGTTCGAGTTCTTTGTAAGTTCGAGTTCTTTGTCTGATGAGTAGATTGCAAAAAGTTTCTCCCATTCTGTAGGTTGCCTGTTCACTCTGATGGTAGTTTCTTTTGCTGTGCAGAAGCTCTTTAGTTTAATTAGATCCCATTTGTCAATTTTGGCTTTTGTTGTTGTTGCTTTTGGTGTTTTAGACATGAAGTCCTTGCCCATGCCTATGTCCTGAATGGTATTACCTAGGTTTTCTTCTAAGGTTTTTATGGTATTAGGTCTAACATTTAAGTCTCTACTCCATCTTGAATTAATTTTCATATAAGGAGTAAGGAAAGGATCCAGTTTCAGCTTTCTACTTATGGCTAGCCAATTTTCCCAGCACCATTTATTAAATAGGGAATCCTTTCCCCATTTTTTGTTTTTCTCAGGTTTATCAAAGGTCAGATGGCTGTAGATGTGCGGTATTATTTCTGAGGACTCTGTTCTGTTCCGTTGGTCTATATCTCTGTTTTGGTACCAATACCATGCTGTTTTGGTTACTGTAGCCTTGTAGTATAGTTTGAAGTCAGGTAGCGTGATGCCTCCAGCTTTGATCTTTTGACTTAGGATTGTCTTGGAAATGTGGGCTCTTTTTTGGTTCCATATGAACTTTAAAGCAGATTTTTCCAATTCTGTGAAGAAAGCCATTGGTAGCTTGATGGGGATGGCATTGAATCTATAAATTACTTTGGGCAGTATGGCCATTTTCACGATATTGATTCTTTCTATCCATGAGCATGGTATGTTCTTCCATTTGTTTGTGTCCTCTTTTACTTCACTGAGCAGTGGTTTATAGTTCTCCTTGAAGAAGACCTTTACATCCCTTATAAGTTGGATTCCTAGGTATTTTATTCTCTTTTAAGCAATTGTGAATGGAAGTTTATTCATGATTTGGCTCTCTGTTTGTCTGTTACTGGTGTATAAGAATGCTTGTGATTTTGCATATTAATTTTGTATCCTGAGACTTTGCTGAAGTTGCTTATCAGCTTAAGGAGATTTTGGGCTGAGACAATGGGGTTTTCTAAATATACAATCATGTCATCTGCAAACAGGGACAATTTGACTTCTTCTTTTCCTAACTGAATACCCTTGATTTCTTTCTCTTGCCTGATTGCCCTAGCCAGAACTTCCAACACTATGTTAAATAGGAGTGGTGAGAGAGGGCGTCCCTGTCTTGTGCCAGTTTTCAAAGGGAATTTTTCCAGTTTTTGCCCATTCATTATGATATTGGCTGTGGGTTTGTCAAAAATAGCTCTTATTATTTTGAGATAAGTTCCATGAATACCGAATTTATTGAGCGTTTTTAGCATGAAGGGCTGTTGAATTTTGTCAAAGGCATTTTCTGCATCTATTGAGATAATCATGTGGTGTTTGGTTTGTTTCTGTTTATATGGTGGATTACCTTTATTGATTTGTGTATGATGAACCAGCCTTGCATCCCAGGGATGAAGCCCCCTTGATCATGGTGGATAAGCTTTTTGATGTACTGCTGGATCTGGTTTGCCAGTATTTTATTGATTTTTGCATCGATGTTCATCAGGGATATAGGTCTAAAATTCCCTTTTCTTGACATGTCTCTGCCAGGCTTTGGTATCAGGATGATGTTGGCCACATAAAATGAATTAGGAGGATTCCCTCTTTTTCAATTGATTGGAATAGTTTCAGAAGGAATGGTTCCAGCTCCTCCTTGTACCTCTGGTAGAATTTGGCTGTGAATCCATCTGGTCCTGGACTTTTTTTGGTTGGTAGGCCCTTAATTACTGCCTCAATTTCAGAGCTTGTTATTGGTCTATTCAGGGATTCAGCTTCTTCCTGGTTTAGTCTTGGGAGAGTGTAAGTGTCCAGGAAATTATCCATTTCTTGTAGATTTTTTAGTTTATTTGCATAGAGGTGTTTATAGTATTCTCTGATGGTAGTTTGCATTTCTGTGGGGTCGGTGGTGATATCTCCTTTATCATTTTTTATTGCGTCTATTTGATTCCTCTCTCTTTTCCTCTTTATTATTCTTGCTCGCTGTCTGTCAATTTTGTTGATCTTTTCAAAAAACCAACTCCTGGATTCATTGATTTTTGGAGGGTTTTTTGTGTCTCTATCTCCTTCAGTTCTGCTCTGATCTTAGTTATTTCTTGCCTTCTGCTAGCTTTTGAATGTGTTTGCTCTTGCCTCTCTAGATCTTTTAATTGTGATGTTAGAGTGTCAATTTTAGATCTTTCCTGCTTTCTCTTGTGGGCATTTAGTGCTATAAATTTCCCTCTACACACTGCTTTAAATGTGTCCCAGAGATTCTGGTATGTTGTATCTTTGTTCTCATTGGTTTCAAAGAACTTCTTTATTTCTGCCTTCATTTCATTATGTACCCAGTAGTCATTCAGGAGCAGGTTATTCAGTTTCCATGTAGTGGAGCGGTTTTGATTGAGTTTCTTAGTCCTGAGTTCTAGTTTGATTGCACTGTGGTCTGAGAGACAGTTTGTTATAATTTCTGTTGTTTTACATTTGCTGAGGAGTGCTTTACTTCCAATTATGTGGTCAATTTTGGAATAAGTGTGATGTGCTGAGAAGAATGTATATTCTGTTGATTTGGGGTGGAGAGTTCTGTAGATGTCTATTAGGTCCGCTTGGTGCAGAGATGAGTTCAATTCCTGGATATCCTTGTGAACTTTCTGTCTCGTTGATCTGTCTAATGTTGACAGTGGAGTGTTGAAGTCTCCCATTATTATTGTATGGGAGTCTAAGTCTCTTTGTAAGTCTCTAAGGACTTGCTTTATGAATCTGGGTGCTCCTGTATTGGGTGCATATATATTTAGGATAGTTAGCTCTTCCTGTTGAATTGATCCTTGACCATTATGTAATGGCCTTCTTTGTCTCTTTTGATCTTTGATGGTTTAAAGTCTGTTTTATCAGAGACTAGGATTGCGACCCCTGCTTTTTTTTGTTCTCCATTTGCTTGGTAGATCTTCCTCCATCCCTTTATTTTGAGCCTATGTATGTCTCTGCATGTGAGATGGGTCTCCTGAATACAGCAAACTGATGGGTCTTGACTCTATATCCAGTTTGCCGGTCTGTGTCTTTTAATTGGAGTATTTAGTCCATTTACATTTAAGGTTAATATTGTTATGCGTGAACTTGATCCTGCCATTATGATATTAACTGGTTATTTTGCTCGTTAGTTGATGCAGTTTCTTCCTAGCCTCGATAATCTTTACATTTTGGCATGATTAAAATGGCTGGTACCGGTTGTTCCTTTCCATGTTTAGTGCTTCCTTCAGGGTCTCTTGTAAGGCAGGCCTGGTAGTGACAAAATCTCTAAGCATTTGCTTATCTGTAAAGGATTTTATTTCTCTTTCACTTATGAAAGTTAGTTTGGCTGGATATGAAATTCTGGGTTCAAAATTCTTTTCTTTAAGAACGTTGAATATTGGCCCCCACTCTCTTCTGGCTTGTAGAGTTTGTATTGAGACATCTGCTGTTAGTCTGATCGGCTTCCCTTAGTGGGTAACCTGACTTTTCTCTCTGGCTGCCCTTAAGATTTTTTCCTTCATTTCAACTTTGATGAATCTGGCAATTATGTGTCTTGGAGTTGCTCTTCTGGAGGAGTATCTTTGTGGCATTATCTGTATTTCCTGAATTTGAATGTTGGCTTGCCCTACTAGGTTGGGAAAGTTCTCCTGGATGATATCCTGAAGAGTGTTTTCCAACTTGGTTCCATTTTCTCCCTCACTTTCAGGCACCCCAATCAGACGCGTAGATTTGGTCTTTTTACATAATCCCATACTTCTTGCAGGCTTTGTTCATTTCTTTTTCTTCTTTTTTTCTTTAGATTTCTCTTCTTGCTTCATTTCATTCATTTGATCCTCAATAGCTGATACTCTTTCTTCCAGTTGATTGAGTAGTTTCTGAAGCTTGTGCATTTGTCACGTATTTCTCGTGTCATGGTTTTCATCTCTGTCATTTCCTTTATGGCCTTCTCTGCATTAATTATTCTGTTTATCAAATTTTCCACTCTTTTTTCAAGATTTTTAGTTTCTTTGTGCTGGGTACGTAATTCTTCCTTTAGCTCTGAGAAGTTTGATGATCTGAAGCCTTCTTCTCTCGTCTCGTCAAAGTCATTCTCCATCCAGCTTTGATCCGTTACTGGGGATGAGCTGCATTCCTTTGGAGGGGGAGATGTGCTCTTATTTTTTGAATATCCAGATTTTCTGCCCTGCTTTTTCCCCATCTTTGTAGTTTTATCTGTCTCTGGTCATTGATGATGGTGACGTGCTGATGGGGTTTTAGTGTGGGTGTCCTTCCTATTTGCTAGTTTTCCTTCTAACAGTCACACCCTCAGCTGTAGGTCTGTTGGAGATTGCCTGAGGTCCACTCCAGACCCTGTTTGCCTGGGTGTCAGCAGCAGAGCCTGCAGAAGATAGAATATTCCTGAACAGCGAGTGTACCTGTTTGATTTTTGCTCTGGAAGCTTCCTCTCAGGAGTGTACTCCACCGTGTGAGGTGTGGGGTGTCAGTATGCCCCTAGTGGAGGATGTCTCCCAGTTAGGCTACACAGAGGTCAGGGACCCACTTGAGCAGGCAGTCTGTCCGTTCTCAGATCTCAACCTCCGTGTTGGGAGATCCACTGCTCTCTTCAAAGCTGTCAAACAGAGTCGTTTGTGCCAGCAGAGGTTTCTGCTGCTTTTTGTCGTTGTTGTTATTTAGCTGTGCCCTGTCCCCAGAGGTGGAGTCTACAGAGACTGGCAGGCCTCCTTGAGCTGCTGTGAGCTCCACCCAGTTCGACCTTTGCAGGGCTTTGTTTACCTACTTAAGCCTCAGCAATGGCGGGAGCCCCTCCCCCAGCCTCGCTGCTGCCTTGCAGTTAGATCGCAGACTGCTGTGCTAGCAATGAGGAAGGCTCCATGGGCGTGGGACCCTCCCAGCCAGGTGTGGTATATAATCTCCTGGTGTGCCCGTTTGCTTAAAGCACAGT
The DNA here is from genome assembly GCF_007565055.1 of Rhinopithecus roxellana. NCBI lineage: Eukaryota > Metazoa > Chordata > Mammalia > Primates > Cercopithecidae > Rhinopithecus > Rhinopithecus roxellana. The sequence goes on along the minus strand of NC_044557.1, from coordinate 4,505,313 downwards.
ATTGGGGTGGGAGTTACCTGATTTTCCAGGTGTTGTGTGTCTCAGTTCCCCTGGCTAGGAAAAGGGATTCCCTTCCTCCTTGCACTTCCCAGGTGAGGGAAGCTCTCACTGGTCGGGCTGCAACAGCTGACCAGCACCGATTGTCCAGCCCTCCCTAGTGAGATAAACCCAGTACCTCAGTTGAAAATGCAGAAATCACCTGTCTTCTGTGTCACTCGCGCTGGGATCTGGAGACTGGAGCTGTTCCTATTTGGCCATCTTGCTCCGCCGCCTCGAAACACTCCTTTTGGAGAATGTGTGAAGGGACATTTTGACATTCGTTGAGGCCTATGTGTATAAGCAGAATATTCCCAGATAGAATCTAGAAAGAAGTTATGTGTGAAACTGCTTTGTGATGTGTGGACTCATGTCACAGAGTTTAAACTTTCTTTTTATTTAGCTATTTGGAAACACCCTTTTTGCACTATCTGTGAAAAGACATTTTGAAGTCCACTGATGTCCATGAGACAAAACTGAATATCACCTGATAAGAACTATAAGGAAGCTATCTCTGAAACTGCTTTATGATCGGTTGGTTCATCTGAAAGAAGTACAATTTTCTTTTAATTCAGAAGGTTGGAAGCACTCTTTTTGGAGAATCTGTAAAGGGACATTTGGGAGCCCATTCTGGCCTATGGAAAAAAAAAAAAAAAACAATTCTTCTCATAAAAACCAGAGAGAAACTATCTTTGAAACTGCTTTGTGATGTGTGGATTCATCTCACAGAGTTAAAATTTTTGTTTCGGCCAATTGAAAATGCTCCTTTTGAAGAAACTGTGAAAAGACATTTGGGAGTCCATTGAGGACTGTGGGATAAAACTGAATATTCCCAGATATAAACAGGAAAGAAAGTATCTATGAAACTGCTTTTTGATATGTGTATTCATCTCACAGTGTTAAACCTTTCTTTTGATTCAGCAGGTTGGAAACACTCTTTTTGCAGAATCTTCAAAGGAACATTTGGGAGGCCATTGAAGTTTATGGGGCAAAATCAAATATCCTCAGGTAAAAACTAGAAAGAAGCTGTCTGTGAAATTGTTTTGTGATGTGTGGATTCATCTCCCACCATTAAAACTTTCTTTTTATTCATATGGTTGGAAATGCTATTTGGAGAATCTGTGATGGGATGGGACTTTTGGGAGCCAATTAAGGTCAATGGGAAAAAAAGAATATCCATAGATACAAACTGGAAAGAAGCTACCTTTGAAAGTTCTTTGTGATTTGTGGATTCAGCTCACGGATTTAAACCTTTCTTTTAATTCAGCAGGTTGTAAACATTCTTTTTGGAGCATCATTGAAAGGACATTTTGGAGCCCATTGTGGTTTATGGGGAAAAACTGAATATCCCCAGGTAAAAACTAGAAAGAATATATCTGTAAAACTGCTTTGTGATGCGTGGATTCATCCTGCAGAGTAAAGTTTCTTTTGATTCATCAGTTTGAAAACTGTCTCTTTGGAAAATCTGTAAAGGGGCATTTCAGAGGCCATTGAGGCCTGTGGGTTAAAACAGAATATTCCCAAATAAAAAATAGAATATAGCTATCTCTGAAACTACTTTGTAATGTGTGGATTTATATCACAGAGTTTTATCTTTCCTTTGATTCAGCAGGTTGAAAGCACTGTTTTTGAAGAATTTGCATAGGGATATTTTGGAGCCCCATGAGGCCTATGGCAAAAAAATAAATAACCCCAGGTAAAAACTAAAAAGAAGCTATCTGTGAAACTGCTTTGCTTGTGTGTGTTCATCTCACAAGTTAAAACTTTATGCTGTTTCAGCCTGTTGGAAACCATCTTTTTGCAGTATCTGCAAAGGGACATTTTGGAGCCTAGGAGGACTATGGGAAAAAAAAAAAAAACATTCCCAGATAAAAACTAGAAAGAAGCTATCTGTGAAACTGCTTTGTGATATGTGGATTCATCTCACAAAGCTTAATCTTTCTTTTGACTCAGCAGATTAGAAACACTTCTTTTGGAGAATCTGCAAAGGGAAATTTGGGAGCCCATTGAGGCCTATGGGGCAAAACCGAATATCTCCAGATAAAAACTAGAAAGAAGCTATTGTAGAAACTGCTTTGTGATGTGTGGGTTCATCTCACAGACTTAAACTTTTCTTTTGATTGAGCAGGTTTGAAACACTGTTTTTGCAGAAAATGTGAAAAGACATTTTGGAGCCCATAGAGGCAAATGGCAAAAACCAAATATCCTCAGATAAAAACTAGGAAGAAGATATCTCTGAAACTCCTTGTGATGGGTGAATTCATCTCACAGAGTTAAACCTTCCTTTTTTTTTCAGATGATTGGAAACACTCTTTTAAAATAACATGCGAAGGGACATTTGGGAGTCCTTTAAGGCCTGTGAAGAAAAACCAAATATCCCAACATAAAAACTAGAAAGAAGCTGTCTGTGAAACTGCTTTGTAATCTGTGGATTCATCATAAAAATTAAACCTTTCCTTTGATTCTGTAGGTTGGAAACACTATTTTTGGAGTATCTGTGAAAGGATATTTTGGAGCCCATTGAAGTTTATGGGGAAAACACAAATATCCCCAGATAAAAACTCAAAAAAAGCTATCTGCAAAACTGCTTTATGATATATGGATTCATCTCGAAGAGTTGAAACTTTCTTTTGATTCAGAAGATAATAAATATTCTTTTTGAAGAATCTGCAAAGGGATATTTTGGGGCCCATTGAGGCCTGTAGGGAAAAACCGAATATCCCAACATAAAAACTAGAAAGAAAATATCTTTGAATCTTCTTTGTGATGTGTGGATTCACGTCACAGAATTGAACCTTTCCTTTGATTCAGCAGGTTGGAAACACTCTTTTTGGTCAATCTGTGACTTACTTTTGGGAGCCCTTTAAGGCCAAAATAAACTCAGATACAAACTAGAAGGAAACTATCTGTGAAACTACTTTGTGATGTGTGGATTCATCTCACAGAGTTAAAACTCTGCTTCGGTTCAGCAAGGTGGAAACACTGGAGGATCTGTGAAGGGACATTTCGAAGCTCATTGAAATCTATGAGTAAATGTGAGTATCACAAGACAAAAACTGGAAAGAAGCTATCTGTGAAAGTGCTTTTTAATGTGTAGATTAATCTTACAGAGTTAAACCTTTCTTTTGATTCAGCAGGTAGGAAACACTCTTTTTAAAGGTTCTGCAAAGGGACATTTGGAAGCTCATTGAGGCCCATTGGGAAAACCAAATATCTCCATATAAAAAGTAGAAAGAAGCGTTCTGTGAAACTACTTTGTGACAGGTAGATTCATCTCACAGAGTTAAACCTGCCTTTTGATTCAGCAGGTTGGAAACACTGTTTTGGCAGAATCTGCAAAAGGACATTTTGGAGCCTATTGAAGCCTATGGAGCAAACCCAAATATCCCAAGATAAAAACTAAGTAGAAGCTATACATGAAATTGCTTTGTGATGTGTGGATTAATGTCACAGAGTTAAAGCTTTATTTGGATTCAAGATGTTGGAAGCACTTTTTTGAAAAATCTGCAAAGGGACATTTGGATGCACATTGAGGCATATGGGGAAAACAAAATATCCCAAGATAAATCCTTGAAAGTAGTTATCTGTGAAACTGCTTTTTTATGTGTGGATTTGTCTCACAGAGCTTAAACATTCTGTTTATCAGCAGATTGGAAACACTCTTTTTCAGAATCTGGGAAAAAACATTTTTGACCTCCCTAATGCCTATGAGGCAAAGCTGAATATCCTCCAATTAAAAACTATAAAGAAGCTACCTGTTAAACTGCTTTGTGATGTGTGGATTAATCTCATAGACTTTAAACTTTATTTAATTCAGCAGATTGGAAATGGTATTTTTGCAGAATCTGCGAAAATATGTTCTGGAGCCCATTGATACCTAGAGGCAAAACCGAATATCCCTCGAGAAAAACTAGAAAAAGCTGTCTGTGAAACTGCTTTGTGGTATGTGGATTCCTCTCACAGAGTGAAACCTTTTTTTATGATTCAGCAAGTTGGAAGCACTCTTTTTCCAGAATCTGCAGTGAGACATTTGGGAGATTTTTGAAGCCTATGGGAAAAAACCAAAATCCCTATATACAAACTAGAAAGAACCTATCTGTGAATCTGCTTTATGATGTGTGGATACATCTCACAGAATTATCCTGGTGTTTTTTTTTTTTTTTTTAATTCAGCAGGGTGGTAACACTCTTTTAATCTGCAAAGAAACATTGGGGAACTTATTGAGGCCTATGGGTAAAAACAGAATAATCCCAGATAAAAACTAGAAAGAAGCTGTCTCTGAAACTGCTTTGTGATGTGTTAGTTCACCTCCCAGAGCTAAACATTTCTTTTAATTCAGCAAGTTGGAAACACTCGTTTTGGAGGAACTGAGAAGGGATATTTGGGAGCGCATTGTGGCCTATGGGGCAAAACAGAATATACCTATATAAAAACTAGAAAGAAGTCATCTGTGAAACTTCTTTGTGATGTGTGAATTCACCTCACACAGGAAAATATTTTTTTTTTATTCAGAAGGTTGGAAACACTCTGTTTGGAGAATCTGTGAAGAGACATTTGGGAGTCAATTGAGGCCGATGGGGAAAAAAAAACAAATATCCACAAAAAAAAACCTTGAAAGAAGCTGTGAATCTGATTTGTGACTTGTGGATTAAGCTCACATAATTAAACCTTTCTTTTCATTTATCAGGTTGGAAACACTCTTCTTGCAGCAGCAGCGACAAGACATTTTGGAGTACATTTACATTTATGGAAAAAAATCGAATATCCTCAGGTAAAAACTAGGAAAAAGCTACTAATAAAACTGCTTTGTGATGTGTGGATTCATCTTGTAGAGTTAAAAGTTTTCTTTGGCTCAGTAGGTTGGAAATACTCTTTTTGGAGAATCTGTGAAGGGACATTTCAGAGCCCATTGAGGCCTATGGGTAAAAACAGAATATTCTCTAATAAAAAATGGAAAGAAACTATCTCTGAAACTGCTTTGTGAGGTGTGGATTCATCTCATCGAGCTTAACCTTTCCTTTGACTCAGCAGGTTGAAAACACTCTTTTTTGAGAATATGCAAAGATGCATTTCAGGCCCTGTGAGTCCTACAGGAAAAAAAAAAAATTCTTGATAGAAACTAGAAAGAAGATATCTGTAAAAGTGCTTTGTGATGTGTGGATTCATCTCACAGAGTTAAACCTTTATTTTGATTCAGCAGTTTGGAAACTCTTTCTGGAGAACCTGCAAAGGGATAGTATTGAGCCCATTGAGGCCTATTGGACAAAACTGAATATTCTCAGAGAAAAACTAGAAAGAAACTATCTGCAAAAGTGCATTGTGGAGTGTGGATTCATCTCAAAGCGTTTAAACTGTCCTTTTTTTTTTCAACAGGTTGGGAACTCTCTTTTTTTCAGAAAGTGTGAAAAGACATTTTGGAGCCCATGGATGCCTATGAGACAAAACTGAATATCTCTCAAGAAAAACTAGAAAGAAACTATCTGTGAAACTGCTTTGGGATGTGTGGATTCATCTCCCAGAGCTAAAATATTTTTTTTTTTGATACAGCACGTTGGAAACACTCTTATTCCAGTATCTGCAAATGGACATTTGGGTGCCCATTGTGTCCTATGGAGAAAAACGGAATATCCCCACATAAAATTTAGATAGAATCTACCCGTGAAACTGCTTTGTGGTGTATGGATACATTTCACAGAATTATCCCTTTTTTTGATTCAGTAGGGTGGTAACACTCTTTATGGACAATGTGTGAAGGGACATTTGAGAGCTTATTGAGGCCTATGAGTAGGCCTCACTAGACAGAAGGTATACTTGAAATTGTTTTGTGATGTGTTAGTTCATCTCCTATGGTGAAACCTTAGTTTTAATTCAGGAGGTTGAAAACACTCTTAGGAGAATCTGCGAAGGGACATTTGGGAGCCCCTTAAGGCCTATGGGGCAAAACAAAACATCCCCAAATAAAAACTAAAATGAAGGTATCTGTGAAACTTCTTTGTGATGTGTGGATTCATCTCACAGAGTAAAAATTTTCTTTTGATTCAGCCAGTTGGAAACACTCTATTTGGAGCATCTGTGAAGGGACTTTTGGGAGCCCATGAGGACAATGGTAAAAAACTGAACATTCCCAGATAAAAACTGGAAATACACTATCTGTGAAACTGCTTTGTGATACGTGGATTCATCTCACAGAGTTAAATCTTTCTTTTGATTCATTGGGTTTGAAACACTTCTTTTGGAGGATCCATGAAGGGACATTTGCGAGCCCATTCAGACAAAACTGAATATCCCCAGACGAAAACTAGGAAGAAGCTATCTGTGAAACTGCTTTGTGATGGGTGGATGCATTTTACAGAGAAAAACCTTCCTTTTTATGCAGAAGGTTGGAAACACTCTTTTTGGAGAATCTGCAAAGGTACGTTTGGGAGCCAATTGAGGCTTATGGGAAAAAACGAATATCCCCAGATAAAACCTAGAAAGAAGCTATTTGTGAAACTGCCTTGTAATATGTGAATTAATCACACATAACTGAAGCTTTTTTTTTTTAATACTACAGGTTAGAACACTTTATTTGGAGAATCTGTGAATGGACATTTTGGAATCCATTGAGGTTTATGGGAAAAATCAAATGTCCCCAGATAAAAACTAGAAATAAGCTATCTGTGAAACTGCTTTGTGATATGTGGATTCATCTCACAGAGCAAAAACATTCTTTTGATTCAGAAGGTCGGAAATACTCTTTCTGGAGAATATGCGAAGGGATATTTGGGAGCCCATTGAGGTCTATGAGAAAAAACGGAATTTCCCAACATAAAAACTGGAAAGAAGATATCTTTGAGTCTGCTTCGTGTGTGGACTCACCTCACAGAGTTAAACCTTTCTTTTGATTCAGAAGGTTGAACACTTTTTTTTGATAATTTGTGATGGGCCATTTGGGAACCCATTGAGGCCTATGGAGAAAAACATAATATTCCCAGATAAAAACTAGAAAGAAGCTATCTGTGAAACTTCTTTCTGAAGCGTGTATTCACCTATCAGAGTTACAACTTTCCTTCTATTCAGCAGGTTGGAAACGGTCTTTTGGAGAATCTGTGAAGGGACATATCAGAGTCCATTTTGGCCTGTGGGTATAAGTGAGTATCCCCAGATAAAAATGAGAAAGAATCTGTCTATGAAACTGCTTTGTGATGTGTGGATTCATCTTACAGAGTTAAAACTTTCTTTTGACTCAGCAGGTTGGAAACACTCATTTTGGAGAATCTGCAAAACTATATTCTGTAGCCCATTGAAGCCTAGGAGACAAAACCAAATATCCCCAGATAAAAACTAGAAAGAAGCTATCTGTGAAATTGGTTTGTGATATGTGGATTCATTTCACACAATTAAACTTTTCTCTTGATTCAGCAGGTTGGAACACTCTTTTTGGAGGATCTGTGAAGGGACATTTGAGAGCCCATTGAGGGTTTTCATTAAAAACTGAATATATCAAGATAAAAACTACAAGTAAGGTATCTGTGAAACTGCTTTGTGATGTGTGGATTCACCTCACAGAGTTGAACCTTTCCTTTCATTCAACAGGTTGAAAACACTCTTTTTAGAGAATCTGCAAAAGGACATTTGGAAGCCCCTTAAAGTCATAGGGAAGACTCAAATATGCCCAGATAGAAACTAGAAGGAAGCTCTCTGTGAAACTGATTTGTGATGTGTGGATTCATCTCACAGAGGCAAATCTTTCTCTTGATTAAGAAGGTTTGAAACATATTTTGGGGGGAATTCTTTTGATTCAGCAGTTTGGAAACACTCTTTTTGGAGTATCTGCTAAAGGTCATTTCAGAGACCATGGAGGCCTATGAAGAAAAGCAGTATATCCCCAGATAAAAACTAGAAAGAAGATATCTGTGAAAATGCTTTGTGATGTGTGGATTCAACTTGCAGAGTTTCTTTTTTTTTTTTTTAATTCAGCATGTTGGAAACACTCCTTGGAGAATCTGTGAACGGAGATTTTGGAGCCCATTGAGTCCTAAGGGCAAAAATAGAATATTCCCAATTAAAAACTAGAAAAAAACAATTTCTGAAACGGCTTTGTGATGTGTGGATTCATCTCACAGAGTTTAACCTTTCCTTTAATTCAGCAGATTGGAAACACTCTTTTAAGAGAATCTGTGAAGGGATATTTCGGAACCCATAGAGGCTTATGGGGATAAGTGAATATCCCCAGAAAAATACCAGAAAGAAGCTATCTGTTAAACTGCTTTGTGATGTGTGGATTCTTCACACAGAGCTAAAACTTTCCTTTGATTCAGCAGGTTAGAAACACTCTTCTTGCAGAATCTGCTACATGATATTTTGGAGCCCTCTGAAGCCTACGGGGCAAAATTGAATGTCCCCAGATAAAAACTAGAAAGAAGCTATCTGTGAAACTGCTTTGTGATGTTTGGATTCATGTCACACATTTAAAACTTTCTCTTGATTCAGCAGGTGGCAAACACTCCTTTTGGAGGATCTGTGAAGAAACATTTGGGAGCCCTTTAAGGCCTATAAGGAAAAACCAAATATACCCAGATAGAAACTAGAAGGAAGTGATCTGTAAAACTGCTGTGTGATATGTAGATTCATCTCACAGAGTATAAAATTTCCTTTGATTCAGCAGCTTGTAAACACTCATTTTGGAGATTCTATGAAGGGACAAGTCAAAGCCCATTGAAGCCTATGATGATAAAGTAAAATTTGCAAAACAAAAACTAGATTGAAGTTATCTGTGAAACTGTGGATTCATCTTACAGAGTTAAAACTTTCTTTTCGGTGTTTTAGACATGAAGTCCTTGCCCATGCCTATGTCCTGAATGGTACTACCTAGATTTTCTTCTAGGGTTTTTATGGTATTAGGCCTAACATTTAAGTCTCTAATCCATCTTGAATTAATCTTCGTATAAGGGGTAAGGAAAGGATCCAGTTTCAGCTTTCTACTTATGGCTAGCCAATTTTCCCAGCACCATTTATTAAATAGGGATTCTTTTCCCCATTTCTTGTTTCTCTCAGGTTTGTCAAAGATCAGATGGCTGTAGATGTGTGGTATTATTTCTGAGGACTCTGTTCTGTTCCATTGGTCTATATCTCTGTTTTGGTACCAGTACCATGCTGTTTTGGTTACTGTAACCTTGTAGTATAGTTTGAAGTCAGGTAGCGTGACACCTCCAGCTTTGTCCTTTTGACTTAGGATTGTCTTGGCAATGCGGGTTCTTTTTTGGTTCCATATGAACTTTAAAGCAGTTTTTTCCAATTCTGTGAAGAAACTCATTGGTAGCTTGATGGGGATGGCATTTAATCTATACATAACCTTGGGCAGTATGGCCATTTTCACCATATTGATTCTTCCTATCCATGAGCATGGTATGTTCTTCCATTTGTTTGTGTCCTCTTTGATTTCACTGAGCAGTGGTTTGTAGTTCTCCTTGAAGAGGTCCTTTACATCCCTTGTAAGTTGGATTCCTAGGTATTTTATTCTCTTTGAAGCAATTGTGAATGGAAGTTCATTCTTGATTTGGCTCTCTGCTTGTCTGTTACTGGTGTATAAGAATGCTTGTGATTTTTGCACATTAATTTTGTATCCTGAGACTTTGCTGAAGTTGCTTATCAGCTTAAGGAGATTTTGGGCCTAAAACACCAAAAGCAACGCCAGCAAAAGCCAAAATTGACAAATGGGATCTAAATAAACTAAAGAGCTTTTGCACAGCAAAAGAAACTACCATCAGAGTGAACAGGCAACCTACAGAATGGGAGAACATTTTTGCAACCTACTCATCTGACAAAGGGCTAATATCCAGAATCTACAAAGAACTCAAACAAATATACAAGAAAAAAACAAACAACCCCATCAAAAAGTGGGCAAAGGATATGAACAGACATTTCTCAAAAGAAGACATTCATACAGCCAACAGACACATGAAAAAATGCTCATCATCACTCGCCATCAGAGAAATGCAAATCAAAACCACAATGAGATACCATCTCACACCAGTTAGATTGGCAATCATTAAAAAATCAGGAAACAACAGTTGTTGGAGAGGATGTGGAGAAATAGGAACACTTTTACACTGTTGGTGGGATTGTAAACTAGTTCAATCATTATGGAAAACAGTATGGCAATTCCTCAAGGATCTAGAACTAGATGTACCATATGACCCAGCCATCCCACTACTGGGTATATACCCAAAGGATTATAAATATTCTACTACAAAGACACATGCACACGTATGTTTATTGCAGCACTATTCACAATAGCAAAGACTTGGAATCAACCCAAATGTCCATCTGTGACAGACTGGATTAAGAAAATGTGGCAAATATACACCATGGAATACTATGCAGCCATGAAAAAGGATGAGTTTGCATCCTTTGTAGGGACATGGATGCAGCTGGAAACCATCATTCTTAGCAAACTATCACAAGAAGAGAAAACCAAACACCACATGTTCTCACTCATAGGTGGGAACTGAACAATGAGATCACTTGGACTCGGGAAGGGGAACATCACACACTGGGGTCTATCAAGGGGAGGGGGGAGGAGGGAGGGATTGCATTGGGGAGTTATACATGATATAAATGATGAATTGATGGGTGCTGACGAGTTGATGGGTGCAGCACACCAACATGGCATAAGTATACATATGTAACAAACCTGCACGTTATGCACATGTACCCTAGAACTTAAAGTATAATAATAATAAAAAAAAACCTTTCTTTTCAATAGCGAGTTGGAAAGACACCTTTTAAAGAATGTGTAAAAGGACTTTTTGGAGCCTTATGGGGTAAAATGGAATACCCCCAGACACAGATTAGAAAGATGCTATCTATGCAACTACTTTGTAATGTGTTGATTCAGCTTACAGAGATAAACCTTTCTTTTGATTCAGAAGGTTTGAAACACTCATTTTGGACTATCAGCGAAGGGACACTTGGGAGCCCATTTAGGCCTTTGGGGGAAAACTGAATATCCCCAGATAAAAATTAGAAAGAAGCTATCTGTGAAACTGCTTTGTGATTTGTGGATTCATTCCACGGAGTTAAACTTTTCTTTTGATTCACCAGGTTGGAAACACCCTCTGGAGAATCTGCAAAGGGACATTTTGGAGTTCATTGACGTTTATGGAAAAAAACCTGAGTATCCCCAGATAAAATCTTGAAAGAAGCTGTGTGTGAAGCTGCATCGTGATATGTGGATTCATCACAGAGTTATACTTTTCTTTTGATTCAGCAGTTAAAAAACACCCTTTCTGGAGAATCTGTGAAGAGACATTTGGGACCTCATTGAGGGCTATCGGGAAAAACCAAGGATCCTCAGAAAAAAACTACAAAGAAGCTATCTTTAAACTGCCGTGTGATGTGTGGATTCATCTCCTGAGTGAAAAATTTCTTTTGATTCACCAGGTTTGAAACACTCCTTTGGGAGCATCTGGAATAAACATTTGTGAGCCTGTTGAGGCCTGTGGGGAAAAAACAATGATCCCCTAATGAAAACTAGAAAGAAGTTATCAATAAACTTGCTTTGCTACGTGTGGATCCCTATCAGTTTTAAACCTTTCTTTAGATTTGAGAGATTGGAAACTCTCTTTTTGGAGATTCTGCCAAAAGACTTTTATAAGCCTATGGAGGCCTCTTAAGAAAAACAGTATATCCCCAGATTAAAATTAGAAAGAAGATATCTGTGAAACTGCTTTGTGATGTGTGGATTCACCTCACAGAGTTACACGTTTCTTTTCACTCTGCAGGTTGGAAACATTCTTTTGGGAGAATCTGAGAACGAACATTTGAGAGCCCTTTGAGTTTGATGGGGAAAAACTGAATATCCCCAAATAAAAACAAAAAGAAGGTGTGTGTGGAATTGCTTTGTGATGTGTTGATTCATCTCAAAGAGTTAAAACTTTCTTTTGATCCATCACGTTTGAAACTATCTTTTTAGAGAATCTGCAAGGGGACATTTGAGAGCCCATTGAGGCCTTTGGCAAAAATACTGAATATTTGCAGAAAAAAACTACCAATAAGCTATCTGTGACACTGCTTTGTGATATGTTTATTATTGTCACAGAGTTAAAACACTTTCTTGATTCAGCAGTTTGGAAACAGTGGTTTTTGGGAAACATCAAAGAGGCATTTGGGAGTGCATTGTGGCCAATGGGAAAAAGTTAATATCTAATATCCCCAGAGAAAATGTAGAAAGTATTTTACCCGTGAAAGTGCCTTGTGATATGTAGATACAGCTCACAGAATTAAAATTTTATTTGATTCACTAGGATGGTAACACTCTATTTGGAGAATATGCCAAGGGACATTGGGGAGTTTATTTAGGGCTATGGGGAAAAACTGAATATTTACTAGAAAGAGGTTATCTCTGAAATTGCTTTGTGATGTGATGATTCCTCTCACAGAGTTAAATTTTTCTTTTGATTCTGTATGTTGGAATGCCTCTTTTTGGAGAATCTGCAAAGGCATATGTGGGAGCTCATTGAGGCCTATGAAAATACTCAATATCCTAGGCGGAGCTTGCAGTGAGCAGAGATGGTGCTACTGCACTCCAACCTGAGCAACAACCATATCAAAACGAATGAATGAATGAATTAATTAATAAGATAAAATAAAATAAACTGAATATCCCCATATAAAAAGTGCAAAGAAGCTTTCTGTGAAACTGCTTTGTGATGTGTGGATCCATCTCACATAGTTAAACATTTTTTGATTCAGAAGGTTGGAAGCATTCATTTTGAAGACTCTGGGAAGGGACATTTGGAAACTCATTAGGCCTATGAAAGAAAACTGAATATCCTCAGATAAAAACTAGAAAAAAAACTACTTGTGAAACTGCTTTGTGATTTGTGGATTCATCTCAGAGAGTTAAACCTTTCTTTTATTCAGTAGGTTGGAAACACTCTTTAGAGAACCTGCGAAGGGACATTTCAGAGCCCATTCACAGAATATCCTCAGATAAAAATGAGAAAGACACTATTTACCTATCTGTGAAACTGTTTTGTGATGTGTCAATTCATATCACAGAGTTAAACCATTCTTTTGATTCAGTAGGTTGGAAACTTTCTTTTTGGAGGACCTACGAAGTTGCTTTTGGGAGTCCATTGAGGCCCACAGGGAAACACCAAACAAGCCCAGATATAAACTAGAAAGAAACTATCTGTGAAACTTCTTTGTGATGTGTGGATTCATCTCAAAGAGTTAAAACTTTATTTTGATTCAGCGTGTTGGAACCACTCTTTTTGGAGAATGTGCAAAGAAACATTTGAGAGCCTATTGAAACATATGGGGAAAAACTGAATCTCCTGAGATGAAAACTAGAAAGTAGATTTCTGTGAAACTGCTTTGTGATGTGTGGATGCATCTCACAAAGTTCAATGTTTCTTTTGATTCAGCAGGTTGGAAACACTCTTTTTATAAAATCTGTGAATGGACATTCGAGAGCTCCTTGATGTCTATGAGGGAAAAAAATGAATATCCCCAGATAAAAACTACGAAGTTTTTGTTTTGTTTTGTTTTTATTCAGCAGGTTGGTAACACTCTTTCTGGAGAATCAGCCAAACAACCTTTTGGAGCCCACTGGGGCCTGTGAAAAAAACTGAATATCCTGAGATAACATCTAGAAAGAACGTATCTGAAAAACTGCTTTGTAATATGTGGATTCTTCTCACAGAGTTAAAGTTTTCTGTTGATTCAGAAGATTGGAATCATTGTTATTAGAGAGTCTGCTAAGGGACATTTTGTCTCCCTTTGAGGCCAAAGAAGAAAAACAGAAATCTCCACTTAAAAACTAGAAAGAGGTTTTCTGTGGATCTGCTTTTTAATGTGTGGATTCAACTCACAGACTTAACAGCTTATTTTTAACAGCATGTTGGAAACACTTTTTGGAGAATCTTCAAAGAAATATTTGGGAGCCCTTTGAGGCTGATGGGAAAAGCAAAATATCCCCAGAGTATAACTAGAAAGAAGATATTGGCGAAACTGCTTTGTGATGTGTGGATTTACCTCACAGAGATAAAACTTTCTTTTCATTCACCACGTTGGAAACACTCTTCTTAGAGAATCTGCAAAGGGACTTTTAAGAGCTCATTGAGGCCTATGGGGAAAAATGGAATATCTCCAGATAAAAACTGAAAGAAGGTTTCTGTGAAACCATTTTTTGATGTGTGGATTTATCTCAGAGAGTTAAACCTTTCTTTTGATTCAGCAATTTGAAAACAGTCTTTTTGGAGAATCTGTCAAAGGACAATTGGGAGCTCATCAAGGCCTACGGGAAAGAACAAAATGTCCCCAGATAAAAAGTACAAAGAAGCTATCTGTGAAACTACTTTGAGATGTTTTGATTCATCTCAGAGTATTAAACCTTTCTTTTGGCTCAGCAGATTGAAAATACTATTTGTGGAGAATCTGCAAAAGGACATTTGGATGCCCAAGGAGGTCATTGTGAAAAAAACAGAATATCCCAAGATAAAACGTAGAAAGAAGCTATGTGTGAAACTTGTTTGTGATGTGTGGATTCATCTCACAGATTTGAAATTGTCTTCTGATTCAACACTTGGAATCACTCTTTTTGTAGAATCTGAAGGGACATTTGGGAGCCCTTTGAGACCTAGCATGAAAAACTGAATATCACCAGATAAAAACTGCAAGAAATTATCTGTGAAACTACTTTGTGATTTGTGGATTCATTTCAAAGATTTACACCTTTCTTTTCATTAAGCAGATTGTAAACTCCTTTTTAGTAGAGTCTGCAAAGGGACATTTGGGAGCCCATTGAGGCCTAAGTGGAAAAAAACAAACATCTCCAAATAAAAACTAGGAAGGAGCTATGTGTGAAACTGCTTTGTGATGTGTGGATTCATCTCACAGAGGTGAAATTTTGTTCTGATTCAGCAGTTGGAAACACTCTTTTTGTAGAATCTGTGTAGGGACATTTGGGAGCCCATTGAGGCCTATGGGGAAAGACTGAATATTCCCAGATAAAAACTAGAAAGAAGCTATCTGTGAAACTACCTTGTAATGTGTGGGTTCATATGACAGAGTTCAACCTTTCTCTAGTTTCAGCAAGTTGGAATCACTCTTTTTGTAGAAGTTGCAAAGGGATATTTGGGAGTTCTTTGAGGCCTATGGGGAAGAATGGAATATCCCCAGATAAAAACTAGAAATAAGCTTTCTGTGAAACTGCTTTGTGATGTGGGGATTATTCTCACAGACTTAAACCTTTCTTTTAATTCAGCAGTTTGCAAACACTCTTACTGTGGAAAATGTGAAGGGACACTTGGGAGCCCTTTAAGGCATACAGGGAAAAACCGATTATCCCCAGATAAAAACAAGAAAGAATCTATCTGGGAAACTTCTTTGTGATGTATGGATTTATCTCACAGAGATAAATCATTATCTCAATTCTGCGTGTTGGAAACACACTTTTTGTAAAATCTGCGAAGGGACAATTGGGAGCCCATCAAAGCCAAAGAGGAAAAACTGAATAATTCCAGATAAAAACTAGAAAGAAGTTAACTATGAAACTGCGTTGTGATGTGTGGATACATCTTACAGAGCTCTCCTTTCCTTTGATTCAGAAAGATGGAAACACCCTTTTCATAGAATTTGTGAGGAAACATTTGAGAGCCCATAAAAGTTAAGGGAAAAACTTAGTATTCCCACATCAAAACTAGAAAGAAGCTATCTGTAAAACCACTTTTCAATGTGTGGAATCATCTGAGAGAGTAAAACCTTCCTTTTGATTTATCAGGTTGGAAACACTCTTTTTGGAGAATCTGAAAAAGGATATTTGGGCACTCAAAAAGGAGTATAGGGAGAAACACAATATCACCAGATGGAAACTAGAAAGAAGCTATCTGTGAAACTGCTTTGTGATGTTTGGATTCATCTCACACAGTCTAATTTTTCTTCTGAGTCATCGCCTTGGAAAAACTCTTTTTGTATAACCTGTGAATGGAAATTTGGTAGCCAATTGAGGTCAAAGAGGCAAAAGTGAATATCCCCCAATAAAACCTAGAATGAAGCTATCTGTGAAAGCACTTTGTGATGTATATTTGTCTCACAGAGTTAAACTTTTTTTTTGATTAAGCAGGTTAGAAACACTCTGGAGAATCTGCATAGGGATAATTAGGAGCCCATTGAGTCCTATGAAGAAAAAACAAATATTCTCAAATAAAACCTGGAAAGCAGCTTTCTCTGAAACTGCTTTGCAATATGTGGATTCACCTCACAGAGTTAAACTTTTCATTTGATTCAGCAGGTTGGAAACACTCTTATTGTAGAATATGTGAAGAGACATTTGGAACTTATTGAGGACTATGGGGAAAAACTGAATATCTCCAAATAAAAACTAGAAAAAAGGTATCTGTATCTGTGAAACTTCTTTGTGATGTGTGGATTCATCTCACATAGTTAAATGTTTGTTTTGATTCAGCAGGTTGGAAGCAATCTTTTTGGAGAATGTGTGAAAGGTACGTTTGGTAACCCATTAAAACCTATGGGGTAAAACGGAATATCCTATGATAAAAACTAGAAAGAAACTATCTTTGGAAGTGCTTTGTGATACTTGAATTCATGTCAAAGAATTTGGATTCATATCAAAGAGTTAAACTGTTCTTTGGATTCAGCAGGTTGGAAACTCTTTTTTCAGAGAATCTGTGAAAAGACATTTTGGAGCCCATTGAGGCCTATGAGGTATATGAGGATATAAAAACCAAATATCCTCAGATAAAAACTAGAAAAATGGTATCTGTGATACTGCTTTGTGATATTTGGGTTCATCTCACAGAGCTAAAGCTTTCTTTTGATGTGGCAGGTTGGAAACACTCTTTTTGGAACATCTGAGATGGGACACATGGGTGTTCATATTGGCGTAAGGGAAAAACCAAATATCCTTAGATAAAAACTAGAAAAAATCTATTTGTGAAACTGTTTTGTGATAGCTTGATTCATCTCACTGAGATAAAACTTTCTTTTGATTCAGCAGGTTGGAAACACTCTTTTTGGATAATCTACAATGGGACATTTTGGAGCCCATTGTGGCTTAGGGGAAAAAAATATCATCAGGTAAAAATTAGAAAGAAGCTATCTGGGAAAGTGCTTTTGGATGTGTTCATTCATCTCACAGAGTTAAACCTTTTTCATTTAGCAGGTTGCAATCACTCTTTTTGGAAAATCTGCGAAGGGACATTTGGGATCCCATTCAGGCCTATGAAGAAAACGGAATATATCCAGATAAAAACTAGAAAGAAGCTATATGTGCAACCACTCTGGAATGTGTGGGTTCATCTCAGAGATAAATCTTTCTTTTGAATCAGCAGGTTAGAAATACTCTTTTTGGAGAATCTGCAAAGGGATATTGGGGAGAACATCGTGGCCTATGTGAAAAAAATGAATATACCTAAGTAAAAACTAGAAAGAAGCTACCTGTGAAACTGCTTTGTGATGTATGGACTCATCTCACAGAGTTAAACCTTTCTTTTGATTCAGCAGATTGGAAACACTCTTTTTGGAGAATCTGTGAAAGGACGTTTGGGAGCCCATTGAGGCCTAAGAAGAAAACCCAAATATCTTCAGGTAAAAACTACAAAGAAGCTATCTGTGAAACTGCTTTGTGATGTGTGGATACATCTCACAGAGCCAAACCTCTCTTTTTATTCAGTAGGTTGTAAACCCTCTTTTTGGAAAATCAGCACAGAGACATTTGGAAACCCAATAAAGCAAATAGGAAAAAGGCATATATCCACAGATAAAAACTACAGAGAAGCTATCTGTGTAACTGCTTTGTGATATGTGGATTCATCTCACAGAGGTAAGCTATTGTTTTTATTCAGCTAGTTGGAAAACCCTCTTTTTGTTGAATATGCAAAGGGACAATTTGGGAGCTCATTGAGTACTATGGCTAAAAATCGAATATCATCAGATAAAAACTAGAAAGAAGCTATCTGTGAAACTGCTTTGTGAAGTGTGCATTCACCATCACTGAGTTAAATCTTTCTTTTGATTCAGCAGTTCGGAAACGCTATTTTGGGGGATTCTGCAAATAAACGTTTGGGAGCCCATTGAGACTGATGTGAAAAACATAATCTCCAGGTAAAACTTACAAAGAAACTATCTGTATAACAGATAGTTTGAGACCAATTAAAAAATATTCCTAGGTAAAAACCAGAAAGAAACTATCTGTGAAACTGCTTTGTGATATGTGGATTCATCTCACAAAGTTAAACGTTTCTTCTGATTCAGCAGGTTGGATACACTTTTTCTGGAGAATCTGTAAAGGGACATTTGGGAGCCCAATGAGACCTATGGGGAAAACCAAATATCTTCATGTAGAATCTAGAAAGAAGCTGTCTGTGAAACTGCTTTGTGATGTGTGAATTGATCTCACGGTGATAAAACTTTCTTTGATTTAGCAGGTTGGAAACATTCTTTTTGGAGAATCTGCGAGGGGACATTTGGGAACCCATTGAGGCCTATGTGAAAAAAAAAAAAAAGGAATATACCCATGTTAAATCTAGAAGGAAGTTATCTGTGAAACTGCATTGTGATGTGTGGATTCATCTCATAGAGTTAAATCTTCCTTTTGATTCAGAAGGTTGGAAGCACTTCTTTTGGAAAATTTGTAAAGCGACATTTGGGAGCCCATTGAGGTCAATGTGAAAAACAAAACATCGCCAGGTAAAAACGAGAAAGAATGTATGTGTGAAACTGTTTCATAATGTGTGGATTCATTTCACAGTGTTAAAGATTTCATTTTAATCAGCACGTTGGAAATACACTGTTTGGAGAATCTGTGAAGTGTCATTTGGGAGCCCACTGAGGACTAGGGGAAAAATTAAATATTCCCAGGCAAAAGCTAGAAAGAAACTATTTGTGAAACTGCTTTGTGATGTGTTGGTTCATCTCACAGAGTTAAATTTTTCTTTTGAGTTAGTAGTTTGGAATTTCTCTTTTTGGAGAATTTGCTAAGGGACCTTTGGGAGCCCATTGAGGCCGATGGAAAATAAAATATTGTATTGCCAGATAAAAAATAGAAAAAAAACTGTACATGAAACTGCTTTCTGATGTGTGTATTCATCTCATAGAGTTAAACTTTTCTTTTGATTCATCAGGTTAAAAACACTCTTTCTGGAGAATCAGTGATGGGACGTTTGGGAGCCCATTGTTTCCCATGTGGAAAAAACTGGTATCTCCAGTGGAAAACTAGAAAGAAGCTATCTGTATAACAGCTTTGTAGTTTGTGGATTCGTCTCACAGAGTTAAATGTTTCCTTTGATTCAGCAGGTTAGAAACACTCTTTTTGGAGAATCTGTGAAGGGACATTTGGAAACCCTTTCAGACCTATAAGGAAAAAAACAATATTTCCAGGTAAGACTTGAAAGTAGCTTTCTGTGAAGATGTTTTGTGACATTAGGATTCATTGCACAGAGTTAAACTTTTCTTCTGATCCAGTAGGTTGGAAAAACTTCTTTTGGAGAATCTGTGAAGGGACATTTGGGAGACCATTGAGGCTCATGGGGATAAAGTGAATATCACCAGGTAAAAACTAAAAAGAAGCCATCTGTGTAACTGCTTTGTAATGTGTGGTTTCATCTCATGGAGTTAAAGTTTCTTTTGATCAAGCAGGTTTGAAACACTGCTTTTGGGGAATGTGTGATGGGACATTTGGAAGTTCATCTAGGCACATGGGGACCAACTGAATATCCCCAGATAAATACTAGAAAGAAGCTGTCTGTGAAACTGTTTTGTGATATGTAGATTCATTTCACAGTGTTAAAGTTTCCTTTGATTCAGCAGGTTAGAAATATTGTTTTTTATGTTTTAATTATTATTATACTTTAAGTTCTAGGGTACATGTGCACAACGTGCAGGTTTATTACTTATGTACACATGTGCCATGATGATGTGCTGCACTCATTAACTCTTTATTTACATTAGGTATATCTCCTAATGCTATCATTCCCCCTACCCCCACCCCATGACAGGCCCCAGTGTGTGATGTTACCCTTCCTGTGTCCAAGCGCTCTCATTGTTCAATTCCCACCTATCAGTGAGAACATGCGGTGTTTGGTTTTCTGTCCTTGCAAAAGTTTGCTGAGAATGATGGTTTCCATCTTCATCCATGTCCCTATAAAGGACATGAACTCATCCTTTTTATGGCTGCATAATATTCCATGGTGTAAATGTGTCATATTTTCTTAATCCAGTCGATCATTGATGGACATTTGGGTTGGTTCCAAGTCTTTGCTACTGTGAATAGTGCTGCAATAAACATACATGTGCATGTGTCTTTATAGCAGCATGATTTATAACCTTTTGGGTATATACCCAGTAATAGGATGGCTGGGTCAAATGGTATTTTGGATTCTAGATCCTTGAGGAATTGCCACACTGTCTTCAACAATGGTTGAACCAGTTTACAGTCCCACCAACAGTGTAAAAGTGTTCCTAATTCTCCACATCCTCTCAAGCACCTGTTGTTTCCTGACTTTTTAATGGTCGCCATTCTAACTGGTGTGAGATGGTATCTCATGGTGCTTTTGATCTGCATTTCTCTGATGGTCAGTGATGAGAATTTTTTCACGTGTCTGATGGCTGCATAAATGTCTTCTTTTGAGAAGTGTCTGTCCGTATACTTTGCCCACTTTTTTATGGGGTCGTTTGATTTTTTTCTTGTAAATTTGTTTAAGTTATTTGTAGATTCTGTATATCAGCCCTTTGTCAGATGAGTAGATTGCAAAAATTTTCTCCCATTCTGTAGGTTGCCTGTTCACTCTGATGGTAGGTTATTTTGCTGTGCAGAAGCTCTTTGGTTTAATTAGATCCCATTTGCCAATTTTGGCTTTTGTTGCCATCACTTTTTTTGTTTTAGCCACGAAGTCCTTGCCTTGCCTATGTCCCGAGTGGTAGTCCTAGGTTTGCTTCCAGGGTTTTTACGGTTTTAGGTTTAACATTTAAGTCTTTAATCCATTTTGAATTAATTTTTGCATAAGGTGTAAGGAAGGGATCCAGTTTCAGCTTTCTACATATGGCCAGCCAGTTTTCCCACTACCATTTATTAAATAGGAAATCCTTTCCCCATTTCTGTCAGGTTTGTCAAAGATCAGATGGTTGTAGATGTGTAGTATTATTTCTGAGGGCTCTTATCTGTTCCATTGCTCTATATGTCTGTTTTGGTACCAGTTCCATGCTGTTTTGGCTACTGTAGCCTTGTAGTATAGTTTGAAGTCAGGTAGCATGATGCCTCCTCCAGCTTTGCTATTTTGACTTGGGATTGTCTTGGCTATGTGGACTCTTTTTCGGTTCCATATGAACTTTAAAGTTTTTTCCAATTCTATGAGGAAAGTCATTGGTAGCCTGATGGGGATAGCACTGAATCTATAAATACCTTGGGCAGTGTGGCCATTGTCACAATATTTATTCTTCCTATCCATGAGCATGGAATGTTCTTCCATTTGTTTCTGTCCTCATTTATTTCATTGAACAGTCATTTGTAGTTCTCCTTGAAGAGGTTTTTCACGTCCCTTGTATGTGGTATTCCTAGGTATATTATTATTTGAAGCAATTGTGAATGAGAGTTCACTCATGATTTGGGCCTCTGTCTTTTATTGGTGCATAGGAATGCTTGTGATTTTTGCACATTGATTTCGTATCCTGAGACTTTGCTGAAGTTGCTTGTCAGCTTAAGGAGATTTGGGGCTGAGATGAGGGGGTTTTCTAAATATACTATCATGTCATCTGCAAACAGGGACAATTTGACTTCCTCTTTTCCTAATTGAATACCCTTTTTTTCTTTCTCCTACCTGATTGCCCTGTCCAGAACTTTTTATTTTGAGATACGTCCCATCGATACCTAATTTATTGACTGTTTTTTACGTAAAGGGCTGTTCAATTTTGTCTAAGGCCTTCTCCACATCTATTGAGATAATCATGTGGTTTTTGTCTTTGGTTCTATTTACATGATGGATTACGTTTACTGATTTGTGTACTTTGAACAAGCCTTGCATCCCAGGGATGAAGCCCACTTGATCATGGTGCACAAGCTTTTTGATACACTGCTGGATTCGGTTTGCCAGTATTTTTTGAGGATTTTTGCATCAATGTTCGTCAGGGATATTGGTCTAAAATGCTCTTTTTTTTGTTGTGTCTCTGCCAGGTTTTGGTATCAGGGTGATGCTGGCCTTATAAAATGAGTTAGGGAGGATTCCCTCTTTTTCTATGGATTGGGATAGTTTCAGAATTTGGGGTAGAATTTGGCTGTAATGCCATCTGGTCTTGGAGATTTTTGGTTGGTAGGCTATTAATTATTGCCTCAATTTGAGAGTCTGTTATTGATCTATTCAGGGATTCAACTTCTTCCTGGTTTAGTCTTGGGAGGGTGTATGTGTCCAAGAATTTATCCATTTTTTCTAGGTCTTCTAATTTACTTACATAGAGTTGTTTGTAGTATTCTCTGACGGTAGTTTTTAATTCTGTGGGATCGGTGGTGATATCCCCTTTATCATTTTTATTACATCTAATTGATTCTTCTCTCTTTTCTTCTTTATTAGTCTTGATAGTGGTCTATCAATTTTGTTGATCTTTTCAAAAAACCAGTTCTTGGATTCATTAATTTTTTGAAGGGACTTTTGTATCTCTAGCTCCTTCAATTCTGCTCTGATCTTAGTGATTTCATGCCTTCTGTTAGCTTTTGAATGTGTTTGCTCTTGTTTCTCTAGTTCTTTTAATTGTGATACTAGGGGGTCAATTTTAGATCTTTTCTGCTTTCTCTTGTGGGTATTTCGTGCTATAAATTTCCCTCTACACACTGCTTTAAATGTGTCCAAGAGATTTTGTATGTTGTGTCTTTGTTCTCATTGATTTCAAATAACATCTTTGTTTCTGCCTTCATTTCGTTATGTACCCAGTAGTCATTCAGGAGCAGGTTGTTCATTTTTCATGTAGTTGAGGGCTTTGAGTTAGTTTCTTAATCCTGAGTTCCAATTTGATTTCACTGTCATCTGACAGACAGTTTGTTATAATTTCTGTTCTTTTACATTTGCTAAGGAGTGCTTTACTTCCAACTGTGTGGTCAATTTTGGTATAAGTGCGATGTGGTGCTGAGAAGAATGAATATTCTGTTGATTTGGGGTGGACAGTTCTATAGATGTCTATTAGGTCTGCTTGGTTCAGAGTTGGGTTCAATTCCTGGGTATCCTTGTTAACTTTCTCTCCCTTTGATCTGTCTAATGTTGACAGTTGGGTGATAAAGTCTCCCATTATTATTGTGTGGGAGTGTAAGTCTCTTTGTAAGTCTCTAAGGACTTCCTTTATGGATCTAGGTGCTCCTGTATTGCATGCATGTATATTTAGGATAGTTACCTCCTCTTGTTGAATTGATTCTTTTACCATTATGTAATAGCCTTCTTCGTCTCTTTTGATCTTGATAGTTTAAAGTCTGTTTTATCAGAGACTAGAACTGCAACCCCTGTTTGTTTTTTTTTTGTTTGCTTGTTTTCCATTTGCTTGGTAGATCTTCCTCGATTCCTTTATTTTGAGCCTATGTGTGTCTCTGCACGTGAGATGGGTCACCTGAATACAGCAAACTGAAGGATCTTGATTCCATCAAATTTGCCAGTCAATGTCTTAATTGGAGCATTTAGCCCATTTACATTTAAGGTTAATATTGTGTGTGAATTTGATCCTGTCATTATGATGTTAGCTAGCCATTTTGCTCGTTAGTTGATGCAGTTTCTTCCTAGCATCTATGGTCTTTACAATTTGGCATGTTTTTGCCGTGGCTGGCACTGATTGTTCTTTTCCATGTTTAGTGCTTCATTCTGAAGCTCTTGTAAGAAAGGCCTGGTGGTGACAAAATCTCTCCACATTTACTTGTCTGTAAAAGATTTTATTTCTCTTCTTTTTGGAGAATCAGCAAACGGACATTTGGGAGCCCTTTGAGGCCTATGGGGAAAAATCTAATATCTTCAGAAAAAACTTGGAAATAAGCTATCTGTGAAACTGCTTTGTGAAGTGTGGATTCATCTAAAAGAGTTAAATATTCTTTTTGATTCAGCAAATTGGAAACAATCTTTAGGAAAATCTGTGAAGCGACATTTGGGAGTCCATTGAGGACTAGGTGAAAAACTGAGTATCCCAGGATAAAAATTGCAAAAAAAAAAAAAAAAAAAAAAAACTTTATGTGAAACTGTTTTGTGATGTGTGGATTGATCTCACAGAGTTCAACCTTTCTTTTACTTCATCATGTAAAAAACACTGTATTTAGAGAATCTGTGAAGTACATTTGGGAGCCCATTGAGGCCTAGAGTAAAAACCAAATATACCCATATCAAAATTGGAAAGAAGTTGTATATGAAACTGTGTTATGGTGTGTGGGTTCATCTCACAGAAGTAAACCTTCTTTTAATTCAGCAGGTGGAAAACACTCTTTCAGGAGAATATGTCAGGGGACTTTTGGGAACACTTTGAGGCCTAAGGGAAATAATCGAATATCCCCAGCTATAAACTAGAAAGAAGCTATCTGTGAAATTGCTTTATGATGTGTGGATTCATCTCACAGGTGTTAAATTTTGCCTTGATTCAGCAGCTTGGCAGCAGTCTTTTTGGAGAATCTGCGATGGAACAATTTGGAGCTCTTTGAGGCTGATGGGGAAAAGCAGAATATCCCCAGGTAAAAACTAGAAATAAGCTATCCTTGAAACTCTTTGTGATAGTCTGGATTCATCTCGCAGAGTTAAACATTTATTTTGATTCAGCAGGTTGGACACACTCTTTTTGGAAAATTTCCAAATGGACTTTTGGAAGCCCATTGAGGCCAATGGGAAAAAACTGAATATCCACAGGTAAAAACTAGAAAGAAGGTATCTGTGAAACTACTTTGTGATGTGTGGATGAATCTCAGAGAGTTAAACATTTCTTTTGATTCAGTATGTTGGTAACTACTCTTTTTGGAGATTCTGAAAAGGACTATTTAAGAGACCATTGAGGCCCATGTGGAAAACACCACATATCCCATAGGTAAAAACTAGAAGGAAGGTATCTGTGAAACTGCTTTGTTTTGTGTGGATTCATTTCACAGAGCTAAACATTTCTTTTGATTAAGTAGGTTGGAAACACTCTTTCTGGAGAATCTGCAAAAAGACATTTGGTAGCCCATGGAGGCCTACGAGAAAAAGCAGAATATCCTCATGTAAAAACTAGAAATAAGTTATCTGTGAAACTGTGGATTCATCTCACAAAGTTAAACCTTTATTTTGATTCAGCAGTTTTGAAGCACTCTTTTTGGAGAATCAGAGAAGGGACATTTAGGAGCCCATTTAGGCCTATGGGGAAAACCAAAACATCCCCAGGTAAATACTAGAAAGAAGCTATTTGTGAAACTGCTTTGTGGTGTGTGCATTCATCTAACAGAGTGAAGCCTTTCTATTGATTTAGCATGTTCCAAACACTCTTTTTGGAAAATCTATGAAGGGGCATGTTGGAGCCCATTGAGACCTATTGGGAAAAACAGCATATCCCCAGGCAAAGACTAGAAAAAACTATCTGTGAAACTTCTTTATGATATATGTTTTATTTTACAGAGTTAAACATTTCTTTTGATTCAGCAGGTCAGGAAACACTCCTTTTGGAGAGTCTGTGAAGGGACATTTGAGATTCCATTGAGGCCTATGATGAAAACCTGACTATCCTCATTTAAAAACAAGAAAGAAGCCTTTCTGTGAAACATCTTTGTGATGTGTGGATTTATCTAACAGAGTTAAATTACTCTTTTGATACAGCAGGTTGGAAACACTTTCCTTATAGAATCTGCAAAGGGACATTTAGGAGCCCATTGGGACCTATGGGAGAAAAAGAGAATATCCCCAGATAAAATCAGGAATGAAGCTATGTGTGAAACTGATTTGTGATGTGTGGATTCATCCCACAGACTTAGACCTTTCTTTGATTCAGCAGGCTGGAAACAATCTTTTTGGATAATCTGTGAAAGGAAACTTGGGATCCCATTCAGTCCCAGTTGACAAACCACATATTCCCAGATAAAAATTGGAACGAAGCTGTATGTGAACCTGCTTTGTGGTGTGTGGATTCATGTCACTGAGCTAAACTTTTCTTTTGATTCAATCATTTTGTTATGCTCATTTTCGAGCATCTGTGAAGGGACATTTGGGAGCCTAATGAGACCCATGGGTGAAAACCGAATATACCTAGGTAAAAAACAGAGAAAAGCTATCTGTGAAACTGCTTTGTGATGTGTGGATTTGTATCAATAATTAAATGTTTCTTTTGATTCTGCAGGTTGGAAACACTCTTTTTGGAGAAAGTGCATAGTGACATTTGCGAGCCCATTGAGACCAATGTGAAAAATCAGATAACCCCAGTAAAATCTAGAAAGAAACTATCTGTATAACAGCTTTGTTGTTTCTGGATTCATGATACAGAGTTAAATGCTTTCCTTAAATCAGCAGTTGGAAACACTATTTTTGGAGGAACATTTGGGATACCATTGAGACCTATAAGGAAAAACCCAATATTTCCTGAAACCTAGAAAGAAGCTATCTGTGAAACTGCTTTGTGATGTGTGGATTCATCTCACAGATTAAGACGTTTCTTTTGATTCAGCAGGTTGGAAACCCCTTTTTTTTTCTTTGGAGAATGTGCAAAGAGACATTTGGGAGCCCAGTGAGGCCCAATGGGAAAAATCAAATATCCCAAGGTAAAAACTAGAACGAAGCTATCTGTATAACTGCTTGGTGATGTGTGCTTTATTTCTCACTATTGAATGTTTCTTTTGATTCAACAGGTTAAAAACACTCTTTTTAGAGAACCTGTGATGGGACACTTTGGAGCTCATTGAAGCCTATGGGGAAAAGCTGATTATCCCCAGGTAAATACTAGGATGAAGCTATCGGCAAAACTACTTTGTGATGGGTGGATTCATCTAACAAAGTTAAAATATCCTTTGGATTCAGCAGGTTGGAAACAATCTTTTTGGAGAATCTGCTTAGGGACATTTGGAAGTCCTTTGAGGCCTAGGGGAAAAACGGAATATCTCAGATAAAAATGGGAAAGAAGATGTATGCGAAATGGCTTCATGATGTGTGGATTCATCTCAAGGAATTAAACCTTTCTTTTATTCAGCAGGTAAGAAACACTCTTCTTGGAGAATCTCTGAAGGGTCATTTGGGGGCCCATTGAGACCTATGGGGAAAAATAGAATGTCCTCAGATAAAAATTAGAAAGAAGCTGTCTATGAAACTGCTTTGTGATATGTGGCAGTCTTCTCACATAATTAAACCTTTTTTTTTTTTCATTCAGCAAGTTGGAAATACTCTTTTTGGATAATTTGTGAAGGACTGTTTTGGATCCCATTGATGCCTATGGAGAAAAGCCAACTATCCCCAGGTAAAAGCTAGAGAAAAACTATCTGTGAAACTGCTTTGTGGTGTGTAAATTCATCTCAAAGAGATAGGACTTTCCTATGATTCAGCAGGTTGGAAACACTCTTATTGGCAAATCTCCCATGGCATATTTGGGAGCGCATTGAGGCCCATTGAAAGAAAAACAAATATCCCCAGAGGAAAAAATAGAATCTATCTGTTGAAAATGCCTTGTGATGTATGGATTCATCTCACAGAGCTAAACATTCTTTTGATTCAGCAGGTTGGAAACACTCTTGTTGGAGGATCTGTGAAGGGATATTATTGAACCCACTGAGGCCCATGTGGAAAAACTGAAAATCCCCAGATAATAAGTAGAAAGAAACTGTATATGAAACTACCTTGTGATGTGTGGATTCATGTAACAGAGTTAAAACTTCCTTTTGATTCAACAGGTTGGAAACACTCTTTTTGGATAATCTGAAAAGGGACATTTGGGAGCCTTTGATGCCTATGGTGAAACATTGAATAATCCCAAGTAAATACTAGAAAGAAGCTATCTGTGAAACTGCTTTGTGATGTTTAGATTTATCTAACAGAGTGAAACCTTTCTTTTGATTCATGAGGTTTGAAAAACTTTTTCAAAAGAATCTGTGAAGGGTCATTTTGGAGCCTACTGAGGCCTTTGGGGAAAAACTGAATATCCAAAGGTAAATCTAGAAAGAAGATATCTGCGAAACTGCTTCGTGATATGTGGATTAACCTCACAGAGTTAATCCTTTCTGTTGAGTCAGTAGGTTGGAAACATTCTTTTTGGAGAATCAGTGAAGGGACATTTTGGAGCACATTGAGGCCTAAGAGGAAAGAGTGAATATCTAAAGATTAAAACTAGAAGGAAGTTATCTGTTAAACTGCTTTTTGATGTGTGGATTCATCTCACAGAGTTAAACCTGTCTTTGGATTCAGCAGGTTGGAAACCCTCTTTTTGGAGAATCTGTGAAGGGACATTTGGGAGCCCATTGAAGCACATGTGAAAAAAATCGAATGTTCTCAGATAAAAACTAGAAAGAAGTTATCTGTGAAACTGCTTTGTGATGTGTGAATTCATCTCACAGAGTTAAACCTTTCTTTAGATTCAGCAGGTTGGAAACAATCTTTATAAAGAATCTGTGAAGGGATATTTTGGAGCCTATTGAGGTTCATGGGGAAAAACTGAATATTTCGAAATAAAAATCAATAAGAAGCTATCTGTGAAACAGGTTTGTGATGTGTGGATTCAGTTCACAGAGTTAAACATTTCTTTCGAAATGCTAGAAGCACTCTTTTTGGAGAATCTACAAAGGTATATTTGGTATCCCATTGAGACCAGTGCAGGAAAACAGAATATACCCAGATAAAAACTAGAAATAATCTATTTGTGAAACTGTTTTGTGATGTGTGGATTCATCTCACAGTGTGAAACCATTGTTTTATTCATCAGGTTGGAAACACTCTGAAGAATCTGCAAAGGGATATTTGGGAGCCAATTGAGGCCCATGGGGAAAAGTCGAATATTCCCAGATAAAAACAAGAAAGAAGCTATCTGTGAAACTGCTTTGTGATGTGTGGATTCATCTAACAGAGTCAAACCTTTCTTTTATTCAGTAGGTTGGAAAGAGTCTTTTTGGAGAATCTGCAAAAAAATTTGAGAGTTCATTTAGGCCCATGGTGAATAACTGAGCATCTTCAGGTGAAACCTAGAGAGAAGCTATCTATGAAACTGTTTTTGTGATGTGTGGGCTCATTACACAGAGTTAATCCTTTGTTTGATTCAGCAGGTTGTTTTTTGTTTTGTCTTGTTTTGTTTTGAGATGGAGTCTTGCTCCATCACCCAGGCTGGAGTTCAATGGCACAATCTCGGCTCACTGCAAACTCCGCCTCCTCGGTTCACTCCACTTTCCTGCCAAAGCCTCTAGAGTAGCTGGGACTACAGGTGTTTGCCACCATGCCGGGCTACTTTTCTGTATTTTTAATAGAGACGGTGTTTCACTGTGTGAGCCAGGATGGTCTCAACCTTCTGACCTCGTGATCTGCCACCTCAGCCTCCCAATGTGCTGGGATTACAGGCGTGAGCCACCTCACCCAGCCAATTCAGCAGGTTTTAAACACTCTTTTTGGAGAATCTGTGAAAATACATTTGGGATCCTTTTGAGATCTATGGGGAATTACCGAATTGCCCAGGTAAAAACTAGAAATAACACATCTGTGAAACTGCTTGGTGATGTGTGGTTTCATCTCATGTAGTCAAAATTTTCTTTTGATTCAGCAGTTTAGATGCACTCTTTTGGAATAATCTGTGAAGGGATGTTTAAGAGGCCATTGAGACCAATGTGGAAAAATCGAGTATCCCTAGGTAAAAACTAGCAAGAAGGCTATCAGTGAAACATCTGTGTGATGTGTGGATTCATATCACAGAGTTAAACTTATCTTTTGATTCAGCAGGATGAAAACTTTTTTTTTTTTGCATAACTATGAAGGGACATTTGGGAGCTCATTGAGGCCCATAGGGAAAAACAGAATATCTCCAGTAAAGAGTGGAAGAAGTTATTTATGAAACTGCTTTGTGATGTGTGGATTCGTCTCACAGAGTTAAACATTTCTGTTGATTCAGCAGGTTGAAAACACTCCATTTGGAGTATCTGTGAAGGGACATTTGGAGCCCATTGAGGCCCAGGGAGTTATTCCCCAGATAAAAACTAGAAGGAAGCTATGTGTGAAACTGCTTTGTTATGTGTGGATTCATCTAACTGAGTTAAAATTTTCTTTTCATTCTAGCAGGTTGGAAACACACTTCGAGATCTGTAAAGGGACATTTGGGAGACCTTTGAGGTGAATGGGGAAAACTGTATATCCCCAGATAATAACTAGAAAGAAGCTATCTGTGAAATTGCTTTATTATGTGTGGATTAATCTCACAGAGTTAAACCTTTCTGTTTATTCAGCAGATTGGAAACACTCTTTTTGGAGAATCTATGATAAGATATTTAGGACAATTTAGGCCTAAGAAGAAAAACAGAGTAGTCACCAGATAAAACTAGAAGTAAGTTATCTATAAGACTGCTTTTCGATGTATGGAATTCATCTCACAGGGTTAAACCTTCCCTTTTATTCAGCAGGTTGGAAACACTCTTTTTATAAAATATGTGAAGGAATGTTTGTGAGCCCATTGAGGTCTCTGGAGAAAAACCGAATATCCCCAGACAAAAACTGGAAAGAAGCTATCTGTGAAACTGCTTTCTGATGTTTATTCATGTCACTGAGTTAAAATTTCCTTTTCATTCAGCAGTTTGGAAGCATCCTTTTTGGAGAATCTATGAAGGGATATTAGGGAGCCATTTGAGGCCTATGGGGAAAAACCAAATACCCCTAGATAAAAACTGGAAAGAAGCTGTCTTTGGAACTACTTTGTGACTTGTGGATTCATCTCACAAAGTTAAACATTTCTTTTAACTCAGCAGGTTGGAAACACTCATTTTGGAGAACAATGAAGGGATATTTGGGAGCCCACTGAGGCCTTGGGGAAAAACAGAATATCCTCAGATAAAAACTAGGAAGAAGTTATCTGAGAAACTGCTTTGTGACGTGTTCATTCCCATTGCAGAGGTAAACCTTTCTTTTGTTTCAGCAGGTTGGAAACATTCTTTTTGGAGAATCTGCAGAGAGTCCTTTGGGAGCCCATTGAAGCCTATGGGGAAAAACCGAATATCCCTAGATAAAAACTAGAAAGGTGCTACCTGAGAAACTGTGTTGTGATGTGTGGATCCATCCTACAGAGTTAAACATTTCTTTTGATTCAGCAGTTTGGAACCACTTTTATTGGAGAATCAGAGAACAGACATTTGAAAACCCATTGAGGCCTAAGAATAAAAACAGAATGCACCTAGATAAAAACTAGGAAGACGTTATCTCTGAAACTACTTTTTTTTTTTTTTTTTTTTTTGAGACGGAGTCTCGCTCTGTTGCCCAGGCTGGAGTGCAGTGGCCAGATCTCAGCTCACTGCAAGCTCCGCCTCCCGGGTTTACGCCATTCTCCTGCCTCAGCCTCCTGAGTAGCTGGGACTACAGGCGCCCGCCACATCGCCCGGCTAATTTTTTTTTTTATTAGTAGAGACGGGGTTTCACCGTGTTAGCCAGGATGGTCTCGATCTCCTGACCTCGTGATCCGCCCGTCTCGGCCTCCCAAAGTGCTGGGATTACAGGCTTGAGCCACCGCGCCCGGCCGAAACTACTTTCTTATGTGTGAATTGATCTCAAAGAGTTAAAACTTTCTGTTTATTCAGTAGGTTGGAAACACTATTTTGGGGGAATCTGCAAAGAGTCATTTGGGAGCCCATTGAGGTTTATGGGGAAAAATCGAATATCCCTAGATAAAAACTAGAAAGATGCTATCTGAGAAACCGCATTGTGATGTGTGGATTCATCCTACAGAGTCAAACATTTCTTTTGAT
Source organism: Rhinopithecus roxellana (assembly GCF_007565055.1). NCBI lineage: Eukaryota > Metazoa > Chordata > Mammalia > Primates > Cercopithecidae > Rhinopithecus > Rhinopithecus roxellana. The sequence goes on along the minus strand of NC_044557.1, from coordinate 4,473,395 downwards.
TCAGCAGTTTGGAACCACTTTCATTGGAGAATCAGAGAACAGACATTTGAAAGTTCATTGAGGCCTAAGAATAAAAACAGAATACCCCCAGATAAAAACTAGAAAGACACTATCTCTGAAACTACTTTCTTATGTGTGGATTCATCTCACAGAATTAAAACTTTATGTTGATTCAGTAGGTTGGAAACACTATTTTTGGAAAATCTGCAAAGGGACATTTGGGAGCCCATTGAGGACAATGGGGAAAAACCGAATATCCCTAGACAATAATCAGAAAGAAGCTATTTCTGAAACTCCTTTGTGATGTCTGCATTAATCTCACAGAGATGAAGCTTTGTTTTTATTTAGAAGGTTGGAAACACTGTTCTTGGAGAATCTGCAACGAGACATTTGGGAGACCATTGAGGCCTAGGGAGAAAAACAGAATATCAACAGATTAAAAACTAGGAAGAAGCTATCTGTAAAACTGCTTTTTGATGTGTGGATTTATCTCACAGAGTTAAACCTTTCTTTGGATTCAGCAGGTTGAAAACACTCTTTTTGGAGAATGTGTGAAGGGACACTTATGAGCAAATTGAGGTCTATTAGGAAAACAGAATATCCCCAGATAATAACTAGAAAGAAGCTATCTGTGAAACTCATTTGTGATTTGTGGATTGATCTCACAGAGTTAAACCCTTCTTTTGATTCAGTAGATAGGAAGAAGTCTTTTTGCTGAATGTTGGAAAAGACATTTGGGTGCTTATTGAGGCCTATAAGGAAAAAAGGAAAACGCCACATAAAAATTAGAAAGAAACTATCTATGAAGCAGTTTTGTGATATCTGGACCCATCTCACATAATTAAACCTTTCTTTTGATCCAGCAGGTTGGAAACTCTCTATTTGTATTGTCTTTGAAAGGACTTTTTGAAGCCCATTGAGATGTATCGAAAAAAACAAATATACCCAGATAAAAACCAGAAATAAGCTATCTGTGAATCTGCTTTGTCACATGTGGATTCATCTCCCACCGTTAAACCTTTCTTTTGATTTAGCAGGTTGGATAAACAGTCTTGGAGAATCTGTGAGTGACATTTGGGAGCTGAATGAGGTCTAGGGTGAAAACCCAAATATTCCGAGACAAAAACTAGATAGAAGCTATCTGTGAAACTGCTTTGTGATGTGTGGATCCATCTCACTGAGTTAAAACTTTCTTTTGATTCAGCAGGTTGGAAATACTCTTTTTGGAGAATCTGTGATGAAACATTTGAGATCCCATTGAGGTCTATGGGGAAAAACTGAATATCTCCAGATAAAAACTAGAAAGTAACTATCTGTGAAACTGCTTTCTGATATGGGGATTCATCTCACAGTGTTAAAACCGTCTTTTGATTCAGATGTTAGAAATGCTATTTTCAGAGAATCTGCAAAAAGATATTTGGGAGCCCCTGAGGTCTAAGGGAAAAAACTGAATATCTTCAGAAAAAAACTAGAAAGAATCTATCTATAAAACTACTTTCTGATGTGTAGATTCATGTAACTGAGTTAAACCTTTCTTTTCATTCAGCAGTTGTAAGCACTCTTTTTGTGGAATCTGCAAAGGCACAAATTGGAGCTCAGTGAACCATATGGTGAAAAACAAAATATCCCCAGAGAAAAACTAGAAAGAAGCTACATGTGAAACTGTTTTGTAATGTTTGGATTCATCTCACAGAGTTAAACCTTTCTTTTGAGTCAATAGGCTGGAAACATTCTTTTTAAAGAATCTGCAAAGGGACATATTTGAGCCCAATGAGCCCTTAGAGAGAAACTGAATAGCCACTTGTGAAAACTAGAAAGAAGTTATCTGTGAAACTGCTTTGTAATATGTGGATTCATGTCACAGAATTAAAATTTTCTTTTTATTCAGCAGGTTGGAAACACTCTTTTTGGAGAATCTGCAAAGGGGCATTTGGGAGCCCTTTGAGTTTTATGGGGAAAAGAATAATATCACCAGATAAAAACTAGAAAGAAGCTATTTTTGAAACTGCTTTGTGACTTGTGGAGTCACCTCACAGAGTTAAAACTTTCTGTTTATTCAGCAGGTTGAAAACACTCTTTTAGGAGAATCTGTGATGAAACATTTGGGAGTCCATTGAGCCTTATGGAGAGAAAGCAAATATCTCCAGTTCAAAACCAGAAAGAAGTGAGGGACCCATCCAAGTTAGCCAAATAGGAACAGTTCCTGTCTACAGCTGCCAGTGTGAGTGAAACAGAAGACAGGTGATATCTGCATTTCCAACTGAGGTACAGGGTTCATCTCTCTGGGACTTGTTGGACAGTGGGTGCAGACCACGGAATGTGAGTCAAAGCAGGGTGGAGCATTGCCTCACTTGGGAAGTGCAAGGGGTAGGGAAATTCCCTTCCCTAGCCAAGGGAAGCCATGACAGATGATCCCTGGAAATTGGGACACTCCCACCCCAATATTGCACTTTTCCAACAGTCCTAACAAACAGCGCAGCAGGAGATTATATCCCCTGCCTGCCTCAGAAATCCCTATGTCCATGGAGCCTTGCTCACTGCTAGCACAGCAGTCCAAGATCGAGCTGCAAGGCAGCAGTGAGGCTGGGGGAGGGTCGTGCACCATAGCTGAGGCTTGAGTAGGTAAACAAAGCAGCCGGGAACCACGAACTGAGTGGAGTCCATTGCAGCTTAACGAGGCCTGCTTGTTTCTGTAGACTCCACCTCTGGGGGCAGGGTATAGCTGAACAAAAGGCAGCAGAAACTTCTACAGATGTAAACGTCCCTGTCTGACAGCTTTGAAGAGAGCAGTTGTTCTCCCAGCATGGAGTTTGAGATCTGAGAACAAACAGACTGCCTCCTCAAGTGGGTCCCTGACCCCCAGTTAGACTAACTGGGAGACACCTCCCAGTAGGGGCAGAGTGACACCTTATACAGCTGGGTAGCCCTCCGAGATGCAGCTTCCAGAGGAAGGATCAGGCAGCAACATTTTATGCTGTGCAATATTTGCTGTTCTGTAGATTCTGCTGGTGATACCCAGACCAAGAGGGTCTGAATTGTACCTCAAGCAAACTCCAACAGAATTAAAGCTGAGGGTCCTGACTGTCAGAAGGAAAACTAACAAACAGAAAGAAATAGCATCAACATCAACAAAAAGGACATCGATACCAAAGTCCCATCTGAAGGTCACCATCATCAAAGACCAATGGTAGATAAAACCACAAAGATGGGGAGAAAACAGCAGAAAACCTGAAAATTCTAAAAATCAGAGTGCCTCTTCTCCTCTAAAGGAACACAGCTCCTCGCCAGAAATGGAAAAAAACTGGATGGAGAATGACTTTGATTATTTGACAGAAGTAGGCTTCAGAAGATCAGTAATAACAAACTTCACCCAGCTAAAGAAGGATGTTTGAACCCGTTGCAAAGAAGCTAAAAATCTTGAAAAAAGAGTAGACGAATGGGTAACTAGAATAAACAGCATACAGAAGACCTTAAGTGATGTGATGGAGCTGAAAACCATTGCATGAGAACTACGTGATGCACGCAAAAGCTTCAGTAGCTGATTTGATCAAGTAGAAGAAGGGTATCAGTGACTGAATCTCAAATGAATAAAATGAAGTTAGAATAGAAGTTTAGAGAAAAAAGAGTAAAAAGAAACGAACAAAGCATCCAAGAAATACGGGACTATGTGAAAAGACCAAATCTACATCTGATTGGTGTACTTAAAAGTGATGGGGAGAATGCAACCAAGTTGGAAAACACGCTTCAGGATATTATCCAGGAGAGCTTCCCTAACCTAGCTAGGCAGGCCAACATTCAAATTCAGGAAATACAGAGAACACCACAAAGATGCTCCTCAAGAAGAGCAAACCCAAGACACATAATTGTCAGAATAACCTAGATTGAAATGAAAGAAAAAATGTTAAGGGCAACCAGAGAGAAAGATTGGGTTATGCACAAAGGGAAGTCCATCAGATTAATAGCAGATCTCTCAGCAGAAACTCTACAAGCCAGAAGAGAGAGGGGGCCAAAATTCAACATTCTTAAAGAAAAGATTTTTTGACCCAGAATTTCATATCCAGCTAAACTAAGCTTCGTAAGTGAGGGAGAAATAAAATCTTTTACAGACAAGCAAATGCTAAGAGATGTTGTCACCACCAGGCCTGCCTTACAAGAGCTCCTGAAGGAAGTACCAAACATGGGAAGGAAAAGCCGGTACCAGTCACTGCAAAAACACGTCAAATTGTAAACACCATCAATGGTAGGAAGAAACTGTATCAACAAACGAGCAAAACAACCAGCCAACATCATAATGACAGGATCAAATTCACACATAACAATTTAATCTTACATGTAAATGGGATGATTTCTCCATTTAAAATACACAGACTGGCAAATTGGATAAAGTGTCAAAACCTATCAGTGTACTGTATTCAGGAGACCCATCTCACGTGCAGAGACACACATAGGCTCAAAATAAAGGGATGGAGGAAGATCTACCAAGCAAATGGAAAACAAACAAACAAAAATCAGGGGTTGCAATCCTAGTCTCTGATAAAACAGACTTTAAACCAACAAAGATCAAAAGAGGCAAAGAAGGTCATTACATAATGGTAAAGGGATCATTTCAATAAGAAGATCTAGCTATCCTAAATATATATGCACCCAATGCAGGAGCACCCAGTTTCATAAGGTAAGTCCTTAGAAACCTAAAAAGAGATTTAGACTCCCATGAAATAATAATGGGAAACTTTATCACCCCACTGTCAACATTAGACAGATCAACAAGACAGAAAGTTAACAAGGCTATCCAGGACTTGAACTCAGTTGTGAACCAAGTGGGGCCAATAGATATCTACAGAACTCTCCATCTCAAATCAACAGAATATACATTCTTCTCAGCATCATATCACACATATTCCAAAACTGACCACATAGTTGGAAGTAAAGTGCTCCTCAGTAAATGTAGAAGAACAAAAATTGTAACAAACTATCTCTCAGACCACAGTGCAATCAAATTAGAACTCAGAATTAAGAAACTCACACAAAACCGCTCAACTACATGGAAACTGAATAACCTGCTCCTGAATGACTACTGGCTACATATCAAAATGAAGGCAGAAATAAAGATGTCCTTTGAAACCAATGAGAACAAAGACAACATACCAGAATCTCTGGGACACATTTAAAGCAGTGTGTAGAGGGAAATTTATAGCACTAAATGCCCACAAGAGAAATCAGGAAAGATCTAAAATTGACACCCTAACATCACAATTAAAAGAAATAGAGAAGCAAGAGCAAACACATTCAAAAGCTAGAAGAAGGCAAGAAATAATTAAGATCAGAGCAGAAATGAAGGAAATAGAGACATAAAAACCCTTCAAAAAATCAATGAATCCAGGATTTGTTTTTTTTGCAATGATCAGCAAAATTGATAGACAGGGAGCAAGACTAATAAAGAAGAAAAGAGAGAATAATCAAATAGATGCAATAAAAAATGATAAAGGGGATTCAGAGAATACTATAAACACCTCTATGGAAATAAACTGGAAAATCTAGAAGAAATGGATAAATTCATGAACACATACACCTTCCAAAGACTAAATCAAGAAGAAGCTGATTTCCTGAATAGACCAATAACAGGCTCTGAAACTGAGGCAATAGTTAGTAGCCTAATAACAAAACAAAGTCCAGGACCAGAGGGATTCACAGTTGAATTCTACCAGAGGTACAAAGAGGAGCTGGTATCATTCCTTCTGAAACTATTTCAATCAATGAAAAAGAAGGAATCCTCCCTAACTCATTTTATGAGGCCAGCATCATCCTGATATCAAAGCCTGGCAGAGACACAACAACAAAAAAGATAATTTTAGACCAATATCCTTGACGAACATGATGTAAAAATCCTCAATAAAATACTGGCAGACAGAATCCAGCAGCACATCAAAAAGCTTATCCATCATGATCAAGTTGGCTTCATCCCTGAGACGCAAGGATGGTTCAACATACACAAATCAATAAACATAATCCATCATATAAACAGAACCAAAGACAAAAACCGCATGTTTACCTCAACAGATGCAGAAAAGGCCTTTGACAAAATTAAACAGCCTTCATGCAAAAATTCTCAATAAACTAGGTATTGATGGGACGTATCTCAAAATAACAAAAGCTATTTATGGCAAACCCACAGCCAATATCATAATGAATGGGCAAAAACTGGAAGTATTTCCTTTGAAAACTGGCACAAGACAGGGATGCCTTCTCTTACCACTCCTATTCAACATAGTGTTGGAAGTTCTGGCCAGGGCAATAAGGCAGGAGAAAGAAATAAATGTTATTCAATAAGGAAAAGAGGAAGTCAAATTGTCCCTGTCTGCAGATGATATGATTGTATACTTATAAAGCCCCATTGTCTCAGTCCAAAATCTCCTTAAGCTGATAAGCAACATCAGCAGTCTCAGGATACAAAATCCATGTGCAAAAATCACAAGCATTCCTATATACCAATAACAGACAAATAGAGGCCCAAATCATGAGTGAACTCCAATTCACAATTGCTTCAAAAAGAATAAAATACTTAGGAATCCAACTTACAAGAGATGTGAAGGACCTCTTCAAGGAGAACTGCAAACCACTGCTCCACGAAATAAAAGATGACACAAACAAATGGAAGAACATTCTGTGCTCATGGATAGGAAGAATTGATATCATGAAACTGGCCATACTGTCATACTGCCCAAGGTAATTTATAGATTCAGTGCCATCCCTATCAAGCTACCAATTACTTTCTTCACAGACTTGGAAAAAAAACTACTTTAAAATTAATATAGAACCAAAAAAGAGCCCATGTAGCCAAGAAAATCCTAAGCCAAAAGAACAAAGCTGGAGGAGTCATCACGCTACCTGACTTCAAACTATACTACAAGGCTACAGTAGCCAAAACAGCATGGTGCTGGTACCAAAACAGAGATATAGACCAATGGAACAGAACAGAGCCCTCAGAAAAAGTACCACACATCTACAACCATCTGATCTTTGACAAACCTGACAGAAGCAAGAAATAGGGAAAGGATTCCTTATTTAACAAATGGTGCTGGGAAAACTGGCTAGCCATATGTAGAAAGCTGAAGCTGGATCCCTTCCTTACACTTTGTACAAAAATTAATTCTAGAAGGATTAAAGACTTAAATGTTAGACCTAAAATCATAAAAACCCTTGAAGTAAACCTAGGCAATACCATTAAGGACATAGGCATGGCCAGGACTTCATGACTAAAACACCAAAAACAATGGTAACAAAAGCCAACATAGACAACTGGGATTTAATTAAACTAAGAGCTTCTGCACAGCAAAAGACACTACCGTCAGAGTGAACAGGCAACCTACAGAGTGGGAGAAAATTTTTGCGATCTACCCATCTGACAAAGGGCTAGTATCCAGAATCTAAAAATAACTTAAACAAATTTATAAGAAAAACAATGCCATCAAAAAGTAGGTGAACAGACACTTCTCAAGGGAAGACATTTATGCAGCCAATAGACATGGGAAAAATGTTCATCATCACTGGTTATCAGAGAAATACAAATCAAAACTACAATGAGATACCATCTTATACCAGTTAGAATGGCGATCATTAAAACGTCAGGAAACAACAGGTGCTGGAGAGGATGTGGAGAAATAAGAGCGCCTTTACACTGTTGGAGAAAGTGTAAACTAGTTCAACCATTGTGGAAGACTGTGTAGCCATTTCTTAAGGATCTAGAAATAGAAATATCATTTGACCCAGCAATCCCACTATGGATATTTACCCAAAGGATTATAAATGATGCTACTATCAAGGCACATGCACATGTATGTTTATTGAGGCACTATTCACAATAGCAAAGACTTGGAATCAACCCAAATGTCCATCAATGATAGACTGGATTAAGAAAATGTGACACATATACACTATGGAATACTATGCAGCCATAGAAAAGGATGAGTTCATGTCTTATGTAGATATATGAATGAAGCTGGAAACCATCATTCTGAGCAAACTATCGCAAGGACAGAAAACCAAACACCACATGTTCTCACTGATAGGTGGGAATTGAACAATGAGAACACATAGACACAGGGCAGGGAACATCACACACGGGGGCCTGTCATGGGGTAAATGGAGGAGGGAGGGAGTGTAAATGGTGAGTTAATGGGTGCAGTACAGCAACATGGCACATGTATACCCATGTAACAAACCTGCACGTTGTGCACATGTACCCTAGAACTTAAAGAATAATAATAGTAATAATAATAATAATAACAAAACAAGAAAGCAGCTATCTGTGAAACTACTTGGTGATAGGCAGATTCATCTCACAGAAATAAACCTTTCTATTGATTCAGAAGGTTGGATACACTATTTTTGGAGAATCTGCAAAGGATATTTGGGAACCCATTGAGGCCTATGGGAAAAAACAGAATATCTCCAGGTGAAAACTAGAAAAAACCTATCTGTGTAACTGTTATGTGATGTGGGGATTCATCTCACAAAGTTTAAACTTTCATTTGATTCAGCAGGTTGGAAACACTGTTTCTGGAGAATCAACAAAGGGACATTTTAAAGCTTATTGAGGCTTATGAGGAAACCAGAATATCACCAGATAAAAACTACAAGGAAGATATCTGTGAAACGCTTTATTATGTGTGGATTCTTCTCACAGTTTTAGACATTTCTTTTAATTCAGTAGGTTGAGAGCACTCTTTTTAAAAAATCTGCAAAGGGACATTTTTGAGTCAGTTGAGCCCTTGCAGAAAAACAAAATATCCCCAGATAAATATAAGAAAGAAGCAATCTGGGAACTTTTTGATATGTAGATTCATGTCACAGAATTAAAATTTTCTTTTGATTCAGCAGGTTGGAAACACTCTTTTTGGAGAATATGAAAAGGGACATTTGGGAGCCGTTTGAGTCCTATGGGGAAAAACAGAATATACCCAGATAAAAACAAGAAAGAAGTTATTGGTGAAACTGCTTTCTGACTTCTGGATTCATCTCATAGAGTTAAAACTTTCTTTTGATTCAGCAGGTTGGAAATATTCTTTTTGGAGAACCAGTGAAGAGACATTTGGGAGCCCATTGAGATCTATGGGGAAAAACAGAATATCCCAAAATAGCAACAAGAAAGATGCTGTGAAACTGCTTTCTGATGTGTGGATTCACATCACAGAGTTAAAACGTCCTTTTGACTCAGCAGGTTGGAAAAACTCTTGAAGAATCTGCAAAGAGCCACTTGGGAGCCCATTGAGGCCCTGAGGAAAAACCGAATGTCCCCAGATGAAAACTGGAAAGATGTTATCTGTGAAACTCTTTGTGGTGGGTAGATTCATCTCACAGAGTTAAACCTGTCTTTTAATTCAGCAGGTTGGAAACACTTATTGGAGAATTGGTAAAGGGACAATTGAAAGCCCATTGATGCCTATGGGAAGAAAACAAATATCCCCAGATAAAAAGAAGAAAGAAGCTATCTGTGAAACTGCTTTGTGGTGGGTGGATTCATCTCACAGAGTTAAACTTTCTTGTGATTCATCAGGTTGGAAGCACTCTTTTTGGAGAATCTGCAATAAGACATTTGGGAGACCATGGAGGCCTAAGAAAAACAGAATATCCCCAGATAATCTATGAAGGGATATTTGGGAGTTTATTGAGGCCATTTGGGAAAAACCAAATATCCAAAGATAATAACTAGAAAGAAGTTATCTGTGAAACTCCTTTGTGATCTGTAAATTCATCTCAGAGTTAAACCTTTCTCTTGATTCAGTCCATTGGAAATACTCTTTTTGCAGAATCTACAAAAAGACATTTGAGTGCCCCATTGGATCCTATAAGGAAAAACCAAAACCCCCAGATCAAAATTCGAAAGAAACTATCTGCGAAACTGCTTTGGAATTTGTGGATTGTTTTCACATATTTAAACCTTAGTTTTGATCCAGCACATTGAAAACTCTCTCTTTGTAGGGTCTGAATAGGTTCTTTTGGAAGTCCATTGAGGTCTATTGGAAAAATCAAATATCCCCAGATAAAAACTAGAAAGAAGCTCTCTGTGAAAATTCTTTGTGATGTGTAAATTCATCTCACAGAGTTCAACCTTTCTCTTGATTCAGCAGGTTGGATAAATTTTCTTTGCAGAATCTGTGAAAAAACATTTGGGAGCCTGATGAGGCCTATGGGAAAACCCAAAAATCCCCAGATAAAAACTCGAAAGAACTATCAATGCAACTGCTGTGTGATGTGTGGATTCATCTACAGAGTTACACTTTTTTTTGATTCAGCAGATTGGAAACACTTTTTTTGGAGAATCGGTGAAGGTACATTTCAGAGCCCATTGAGGGCTATGGGGAAAAGCAGAATATCCCCAGATATAAACTAGAAAGATGCTATTTGTGAAACTGCTTTGTGATGTGTGGATTCACATCACAGAGGTAAAACCTTCTTTTGATTCAGCACGTTGGAAACAGTCTTTTTAGAGAATCTGAAAAGAGCCACTTGGGAGCCCATTGAGGCCCTGGGGAAAAACAAAATGTACCCAGATAAAAATTAGAAAGATGCTATGTGTAAAACTCCTTTGTGGTATGTAGATTGCTCTCACAGAGTTAAACCTTTCCTTTGATTCAGTAGGTTGGAAACACTCTTATTGGAGAATCGGTAAAGGGATATTTGTAAGCCCATTGAGGCCTATGGGGAAAAATAATATCCCCAGATAAAAAGAAGAAAAAAGCTATCAGTGAAACTGCTTTGTGATGGGTGGACTCATTTCACAGAGTTAAAACTTTCTTTTGATTCAGCAGGTTGGAAACTCCCCAGATAAAACTAAAAAGAAGCTATCTGTGAAATTGCTTTCTGATGCATGGATTCATCTCACAGAGTTAAACATTTCTTTTGATTCAGCAGGTTGGAAACACACCTTTTGGAGAATCATTGAAGGGACATCTGGAAGCCCATCAAGATCTATCAGAAAAACTGAATATCCCCAGATAAAAACTAGAGAGAAGCTATCCGTGAAACTACCTTGTAATGTGTGGATTCATCTAACACCGTTAAACCTTTCTTTTGACTCAGCAGGTTGGAAAAAGCTGTCTTTGGAGAATCTCTGAAGGGACATTTTGGAGCCCGGTGAGACCTATGGGAAAAACAGAATATCTCCAGAAAAAAACTAGAAAGTATCCATCTGTGAAACTCCTTTGAGACGTGTTGATTCATCTCACAGAGTTAAACTTTTGTATTGACTCAGAAGGTTGGACACACTATTTTTGGAGAATCTGCAAAGGGACATTTGGGATCCCATTGAGACATACAGAAAAAAACAGAATATCTCCCAATAAAAACTAGAAGAAGCTATCTGTGAAACTGCTTTGTGATGTGTGGATTCATCTGATAGAGTTAAACCTTTAGTTTCATTCAGCAGATTGTAAACACTCTTTTTGTGGAATCTAAGAAGGCATATATGGGAGCCCACTGAGGTCTATAGCGAAAAAACAAAATATCCTCAGATAAAAATTATAAAGAAGCTATCTGTGAAACTGCTTTGTGATGTGTGGATTCATATCACAGAATTAAACCTTTGTTTTTACTCAACAGGTTGCAAAAACTGCTCCTGGAGAATCTACAATGGGACATTTGTGAGACCACTGAGGCCTATGAGGAAAAACTGAATATCCCCAGGTAAAACTAGAAAGAAGCTATCTGTGAAACTGCTGTGTGATGTGTGAATTAATCTCACAGAGTTAAATCTTTTCTTGATACAGCAGGTTGGAAACAATTTTTTTGGAGAAACTGCTAAGGGAAATTTGGCAGCCCTTTGAGGCCTATGGGGATAAACCAAATATCCCTAGGTGAAAACTAGAAAGAAGCTATCTGCAAAACTTTTTTTTGATGTGTGGTTTAGCCTCACTGAGTTAAACTTTTTTTTTTTTTTGATTCAGCAGATTAGAAACACTCTTTTTGTAGTATCTGCAAAAAAGCAACAGAAAGCCCAGTTGGGCCTTGTTGGAAAAAACCAAAAATCCTAAGATTAAACGTAGAAAGCTATCTGTGAAACTGCTTTCTGAAGTGTGGATTCACCTCAGAGAGTCAAAACTTTCTTTTGATTCAGCAGGTTGAAAACACTCTTTTTGAAGAATCTGCAAGGGAACATTTGGTAGCACATTTAGGTGTATAAGGAAAACAGAATATTCCCAGATAAAAACTAGAAGGAAGCTATCTGTGAACCTGCTTTGTGATACGCGGATTCATCTCACAGAGTTAAACCTTTCTTTTGATTCAGCAGATTGGAAACACTCTTTGCAGAATCTGCAAAGGGATATTTTAAAGCTTATTGAGGACTATGAGGAAAACCCGACTATACCCTGATGAAAACTAGAAACAAGTTACCTGTGAAACTCCTTTGTTAAGTGTGGATTCATCTCACAGAGTTAAACCTTTCTTTTGATTCAGCAGGTTGGAAACATTCTTTTCAAAGAATCTGTGAAGGGATGCTTGTGAGCCCATTGAGGCCTATGGGGAAAAACTGAATATCCCCAGATATAAACTTGAAAGAAGCTATTTGTGAAACTGCTTTGTGATATGTGGGTTCATGGCACAGAGTAAAAATTTTCTTTTGATTCAGCAGGTCGGAAACACTTTTTTTGGAGATTCTGTGAAGGAACACTTGGAAGCCCTTTGAGGCCTATGGGGAAAAACTGAATATCCCCTGATAAAAACTAGAAAAAAAGCTACTTGTGAAACTGGTTTGTGACTTGTGGATTCGTTTCACATATTAAACTGTTCTTTTGATTTAGCAGGTTGGAAACATTCTTTCTGGTGAATCAGTGAAGGGATATTTGGGAACCCATAGAGGTTAAAAGTTTCTTTTGATTCAGCAGATTGGAAACAGTCTTTTTTAAGAATCTGCAAAGAGCTATTTGGGGGCCCATTGTGGCTCTGAGGAAAAACAGAATGCCCCCAGATGAAAACTAGAAAGAACCTATCTGTGAAACTGCTTTGTGATGTTTGGATTCGTCTCACAAAGTTAAACCTTTCTTTTGAGTCAGCAGGTTGGAAACACTCTTATTAGCATATCAGCTAAGGGACATTTCAAAGCCCATTGAAGCCTATGGGTAAAAACAAATGCCCTCAGATAAAAAGAAGAAAGAAGCTATCATGAAACTACTCTGTTATGTGTGGATTAATCTCACTGACGTAAAGCTTTCTTTTGATTCAGCAGATTGGAAAAACTGTTTTTGGAGAATCTGCAATGAGATATTTGAGGAACAATTGATGTCTAAGAAGAAAAAGAGAATATCCCCAGATTAAAAACTAGACAGACACTGTCTGTGAAACTGCTTTGTGATGTGTGGATTCATCTCACACTGTTAAACCTTTGTTTTGATTCAGCAGGTTGGAAAATCTTTATTTGGAGAAACTATGAAGGGACATTTGGCCAGCCCTTTAAGGTCTATGGGAAAAAAACAGAATGTCCCAGATAAAAACTAGAAAGAAGCTATCTGTGAAACTGTTTTGTGATATGTGAATTCAACTCACAGAGTTAAACCTTTCTTTTGATTCAGCAGGTTAGAAACACTCTTTTTGTAGAATCTGTGAGAGGAAATTTGGGAACTCAATGAGGCCTATGGGGGGGGCGGGGAACAGAATATCCCCAGATAAAAATGGGAAAGAAGCAATTTGTGAAATTGATTTGTGATGTTTGGATTCATCTCATATAATTTAACATTTATTTTGATTCACCAGGTTGGAAACATTCTTTTCGAAGTATCTTCAAAAGGATATTTGGGAGTCCATTGAGGCCTACAGGAAAAACTGTATATCTCCAGATAAAATATAGAAAGAAGCTAGCTGTAAAACTGAATTCTGATGTATACATTCATCTCACTGATGTAAAACTGTTTTTTTATTCAACATGTTGAAAACACTTATTTTGTAGGATCTGCAAAGAAACATTTGGGAGGCCATTGAGGTTATAGGGAAAAACCGAATATCCCAAGAAAAAAATTAGAAAGATGCTATGTGTAAAACTGTTTTGTGATGTATGGATTCATCTCACAGAGTTAGAACGTTCTTTTGATTTAGCAGGTTGGAAACACTCTTTTTGGAGAATCTGTGAAGTGACATTTGGGAGCCCACTGAGGCCTATGGTAAAAAAACTGAATATCCCCAGATAAAAACTAGAAGGAAGATATTTGTGAAAACTGCTTTGTGATGTGTGGATTTATCTCAAAGAGTTAAACCTTTATTTTGATTCAGCAAATTGGAAACACTCTTTTCAGACAATTTGCAAAGGGACTGTTGGGAACCCATTGAGGTCTATGGGGTAAAACCAAATAGCCTCAGATAAAAACTATAAAGAAGCTATCTGTGCAACTGCTTTCTGATGTATGGATTTATCTCATGGAGTTAAACCTTTTTATAAATTTTTTTTTATTTATTTGGCAGGTTGGAAACACTCGTTTTGTAGGATCTGCAAAGAAATATTTGGAGGTCCTTTGAGGTCTATAGGGAAAACCAGAATATCCACAGATAAAAACTAGAAAAAATTGTGAAAAAAGTTGTGAAACTGCTTGAAGATGTGAGAATTAGTCTCACAGAGTTAAAGTTTTCTTTTGATAGAGCAGGATGGAAACACTCTTTTGGGAGAATCTGTAAAGGTATTTGGGAGCCCATGGTGGCCTTTGAGAAAAAAACCAGTATCATCAGATAAAAACTAGAATGAAGCTAACTGTGAAACTTCTTTGTGATGTGTGGATTCATTTCACTGAGTTAAACTTTTCTTTTGATTCAGAGGGTTGCAAACACTTTTCTTAGGGAATCTGCGAAGGGATATTTGGGAGCCCATTGAGGCCTAGAGGAAATACTGAATATCCCCAGATAAAAACTAGAAAGAAGCTAACTGTGAACCTACATTGTGAATTGTGAATACATTTCACAGAGTTAATTCTTTCTTATGATCCTTCAGGTTGGAATCACTGTTTTTGGAGAATCTGCGGAAAAAAACTGAATATTTCCAGATTAAAAATAGAAAGAATCTATCAGTGAAACTGCTTTGTGATGTGTGGATTCGTCTCACCATGTTAAACCTTTTTTTGATTCAGGAAGAATGTGCTAAAAGACATTTGGAAGCCCATTGAGGCTCACGGGCAAAAAACAAATATCACCAGATAAAAACTAAAAAGATGCTTTTGTGAAACTGTTTTGTGATGTGTGGATTATTCTCACAGTGTTAGAACTTGCTTTTGATTCAGCAAGTTGGAAACACTTTTTTTGGTGAATCTGTGAAAGGACATTTTGGTGCTCATTGAGTCATATGATTTAAAGAAAAGGACTATCCCCAGAGAAAAACTAGAAAGAAGCTGTCTGTGAAACTGCTTTGTGATGTGTGGATTCATCACACAGGGTTAAACTACTCTTTTGATTCAGCAGGTTGGAAACACTCTATTTGACGAAACTGCAAATGTACAGTTGGGAACCCATTGAGGTCTAGGGGAAAACCAAATATGCCCAGATTAAAACTAGAAAGAAGCCATCTGTGAAACTGCTTTGTGATGTGTGGACTCATCTCACAGGGTTAAACCTTTCTTTTCATTCAGCATTTTGGAAACACCCTTTTTGGAGTCTCTGCAAAGGGACACTGGGAGACCATTGATGCCTATGCGAAAAAACCAAGTATCTCCAGACAAAAACTAGAAAGAAGCTATCTGTGAAACTGCTTTGTTATGGGTGGATTCATCTCACCAAGTTAAACCTTTCATTTGATTCACCAGGTTGGAAGCACACTATTTGGAGTATCTGTGAAGGGGCAATTGGGAGCCCATTGAGGCCTGAAGGGAAAATCCGAATATCCACACATAAAAACTAGAATGAAGCTATTTGTGAGACTGTCTTGTGACGTGTAGATTCAGCTCACAGAGTTAAACCTTTCCTTTGTTTTAGCAAATTGGAAACACTATTTTTGTATGATCTGTGAAGGGACTTATTTGGGCCCATTAAGGCTTATGGGTAAAAAAAAAAAAAAAAAGTATATTCCAGATAAAAGCTACAAAAAAGTTATCCATGAAACTGCTTTGTGATGTGTGTATTCAACTAACAAAGTTAAACTTTTATTTTGATTCAGCAGTTGGATACTCTCTTTCTGGAAAATCTGTGAAGTGAAATTTTGCAGCCCATTGAGGCCTATGGGGAAAAGCTGAATATCCTCACATAAAAACTAGAAAGAATCTGTCTGTTCAACTGATTTTTCCTGTGCAGATTCATCTCACAGATTTAAACCTTTTGTTTCATTCAACAGTTTGTAAACTCTTTTTAGAGAATCTTCAAAGGTACATTTGTGAGCCCATTGAGGCATATGTAAGTAAAACAAACATCCCCATTTAAAAACTAGGAAAAAGCTATCTGTGAAACTGCTTTGTGATTGTGGATTCATCTCACAGAGTTAAACCATTCTTTTGATTCAGTAAGTTGGAAACACACTTTTTGGAGAACCTGCAAAAATACATTTGGGAGCCCTTTGAGGGCTACAGTGAAAAACATAATATCCCTCAAAAGAACTAGAAAGAAGCTACCTGTGAAACCACTTTGTGATGTGTGCATTCATCTCACAGAGTTAAATCCTTATTTTGATTCAGAAGGTTGGACATCGTCTTTTTATAGAATCTCTGAAGGGATATTTGGAAGCCCTTTGAGGCCTATAAGGAAAAACTGAATATCCCCTGATAAAAACTAGAAAGAAGCTATCTGTGAAACTGTGTTGCAATGTATGCATTCATCTCAAGGAGTTAAACCTTTCTTTTAATTCAGCAGGTTAGAAATTGTCTTCTTGTAGAATCTGCGGTGGGACATTTTAAAGCCCTTTGAGACCTGTAAGAAGAAAGCTAATATCTCCAGATAAAATCTAGAAAGAAGCTATCTGTGAAAATATTTTGTGATGTATGGATTCATTTCACAGAGTTAAACCTTACTTTTGATTCAGTCATTTTCATTTTCATTTTCAGTCATTCAGAAATACTCTTTTGATAGAAATTGCAACGAGACATTTTGGGGTTCACTGAGTCCCACAGTGAGAAACTGAATATCCCAACATAAAAACTAGTAAACTACCTGTGAATCTACATTGTAATGTGTGCAGTCAGCTCACATAGTTAAACTTTTCCTCTGATTCATCAGGTTGGAAACACTCTTTTCGTAGAATCTGTGAAGAAACATTTCAGAGCCCACCGAGGCTGATACTGAAAAACCTCATATTTGTAGATGAAAACTAGAAAGAAGCTATATGTGAAACTACTTTGTGATGTGTGAATTCAGCTCACAGAGTCAAACGTTATTTTGACTCAGAGGATTGGAAATATCCTTTTTCTAGAATCTGCAAAGGGACTTTCAAAGAGTATTGAGGCATATAGTGAAAAATTGAATATCATGCAACAAAATCTGAAACACGCTTTTTGTAGAATCTGTGAAGGGACATTTCAGAACCCTCTAGTCCTATAGTGAAAAACCAAATATGCCAAGATAAAAACTAGAAAGACATTATCTGTAAAACTGCTTTCTGATGTGTGCATTCAGCTCACAGAGTTACACCTCTCTTCCTTGTTTCTTTTTTTTTGCTTGTCTTTGAGATGGAGTTTTGCTTTTGTTTCCCAGGCTGGAGTGCCGTGACACAATCTCATCACACAGCAGCTTCTGCATTGCGGTTTCAAGTGATTCTTCTGCCTATGCCTCCCGAGTAGCTGGGATTACAGGTGCCCACCACCATGTCCAACTAATTTTTTTTTGTATTTTTAGTAGACACGGGATTTCACCATGTTGGCCAGGCTGGTCTCAAACTCCTGCCCTCATGATCTTCCTGCCTCGGCCTCCCAAAGTGCTGGGATAACAGGTGTGGGCCACCACATGTGGCCTAAACCTTTCTTTTGATTCAGCAGTTTGGAAACACTCTTTTTGTAGAATCTGTGAAGGGATATTTCAGAGCTCACTGATGCTTATATTGAAAAACTGAATATCCTGCAATAAAAACAAGAAAGAAGTAGGCTGTGAAACTGCTTTGTGGTATGTGCATACAGCTAACTGAGTTAAACCTTGATTTGAATCTGCTATTTGGAAACCCTATTTTTGTAGAATGTGCGAAGGGACATATTGCAGGGCCTTAAGATTATAGTGAAAAACTGAATATACCTCGATACAAACTAGAAAGAAGCTATATTTGTGAAATTGCGTTGTGATGCATGGATTAAACTATCAGAGTTAAAACTTTTTTTGATTTGGCATGTTGGAAACCCTCATTTTGTAGAATCTGTGAAGGGACATTTTGGAGCCCACTTAGGTCTGCAGTGAAAAACAAAATATCCCTGGAAAAAAACTAGAAATAAGCTATCTGTGAAACTGCTTTCTGATGTGTGGATACACCTCTAAGAGTTAAATTTTTCTACTGATTCAGCAGTTTGGAGAGACAGTTTTTGTAAAAGCTATGAAGGGAAATTTTGGAGTGCAGTGAGACCTACAGTGAAAAACAGAATATCCCATGATAAAAACTATAAAGAAGCTGTCTCTAAAACTGCTTTGTAATATGTGGATGCAGCTCACTGAGTTATGACTTTCTTTTTATTCAGAAGGTTAAAAATACTTTTTTTGTAGTATCCTTGAGTGGACATTTTGGAGCCAACTGAGGACTTAGTGAAAAACAGAATATTCCTAGATAAAAACGAGAAAGAAACTATCTGTGAAACTGCTTTGTGAGTGTGGCTTCAGCTCATAGAGTTAAACCTTCTCTTTGATTCAGCAGTTTGGAAACTTGTTTTTTGTAGAATCTGCAAAAGGACAATTTGGAGCACAGTAAGGAATATTGTGAAAAACCAAATATCCCGTGATAAAATCTATTAAAAAGCTATCTGTGAAACTGATTTTTGATGTGTGAATTCAACTTATGGAATTAAACCTATCTTTTGTTTCTGAAGTTTGGTGACACACTTTTTGTAGAATCTGCAGAGGGACATTTTAAAGCCCACTGGGGCCTAGAGTGAAAAACCATATATCCCTAGATAAAAACTAGAAAGAAACTTTATTTGAAACTGCTTTGAGATGTGTCAATTCAGCTCACAGAGTTAAACTTTACTTTTTTTTTTTTTTTTTTTTTTTTTTTTTTTATTATACTTTAAGTTCTAGGGTACATGTGCATAACGTGCAGGTTTGTTACATATGTATACTTATGCCATGTTGGTGTGCTGCACCCATCAACTCGTCAGCACCCATCAATTCATCATTTATATCTTGTATAACTCCCCAATGCAATCCCTCCCTCCTCCCCCCTCCCCCCTCCCCATGATAGACCCCAGTGTGTGATGTTCCCCTTCCCGAGTCCAAGTGATCTCATTGTTCAGTTCCCACCTATGAGTGAGAACATGCGGTGTTTGGTTTTCTCTTCTTGTGATAGTTTGCTAAGAATGATGGTTTCCAGCTGCATCCATGTCCCTACAAAGGACGCAAACTCATCCTTTTTTATGGCTGCATAGTATTCCATGGTGTATATGTGCCACATTTTCTTAATCCAGTCTGTCACAGATGGACATTTGGGTTGATTCCAAGTCTTTGCTATTGTGAATAGTGCCGCAATAAACATACGTGTACATGTGTCTTTGTAGTAGACTAATTTATAATCCTTTGGGTATATACCCAGTAGTGGGATGGCTGGGTCATATGGTACATCTAGTTCTAGATCCTTGAGGAATTGCCATACTGTTTTCCATAATGGTTGAACTAGTTTACAATCCCACCAACAGTGTAAAAGTGTTCCTATTTCTCCACATCCTCTCCAACACCTGTTGTTTCCTGACTTCTTAATGATTGCCATTCTAACTGGTGTGAGATGGTATCTCATTGTGGTTTTGATTTGCATTTCTCTGATGGCCAGTGATGATGAGCATTTTTTCATGTGTCTGTTGGCTGTATGAATATCTTCTTTTGAGAAATGTCTGTTCATATCCTTTCCCCACTTTTTGATGGGGTTGTTTGTTTTTTTCTCGTATATTTGTTTGAGTTCTTTGTAGATTCTGGATATTAGCCCTTTGTCAGATGAGTAGGTTGCAAAAATTTTCTCCCATTCTGTAGGTTGCCTGTTCACTCTGATGGTAGTTTCTTTTGCTGTGCAAAAGCTCTTTAGTTTAATTAGATCCCATTTGTCAATTTTGGCTTTTGCTGCCGTTGCTTTTGGTGTTTTAGACATGAAGTCCTTGCCCATGCCTATGTCCTGAATGGTACTACCTAGATTTTCTTCTAGGGTTTTTATGGTATTAGGTCTAACATTTAAGTCTCTAATCCATCTTGAATTAATCTTCGTATAAGGGGTAAGGAAAGGATCCAGTTTCAGCTTTCTACTTATGGCTAGCCAATTTTCCCAGCACCATTTATTAAATAGGGAATCCTTTCCCCATTTCTTGTTTCTCTCAGGTTTGTCAAAGATCAGATGGCTGTAGATGTGTGGTATTATTTCTGAGGACTCTGTTCTGTTCCATTGGTCTATAGCTCTGTTTTGGTACCAGTACCATGCTGTTTTGGTTACTGTAGCCTTGTAGTATAGTTTGAAGTCAGGTAGCGTGACGCCTCCAGCTTTGTCCTTTTGACTTAGGATTGTCTTGGCAATGCGGGCTCTTTTTTGGTTCCATATGAACTTTAAAGCAGTTTTTTCCAATTCTGTGAAGAAAGTCGTTGGTAGCTTGATGGGGATGGCATTGAATCTATAAATAACCTTGGGGAGTATGGCCATTTTCACGATATTGATTCTTCCTATCCATGAGCATGGTATGTTCTTCCATTTGTTTGTGTCCTCTTTGATTTCACTGAGCAGTGGTTTGTAGTTCTCCTTGAAGAGGTCCTTGACATCCCTTGTAAGCTGGATTCCTAGGTATTTTATTCTCTTTGAAGCAATTGTGAATGGAAGTTCATTCCTGATTTGGCTCTCTGCTTGTCTGTTGCTGGTGTATAAGAATGCTTGTGATTTTTGCACATTAATTTTGTATCCTGAGACTTTGCTGAAGTTGCTTATCAGCTTAAGGAGATTTTGGGCTGAGACGATGGGGTTTTCTAAATATACAATCATGTCATCTGCAAACAGGGACAATTTGACTTCTTCTTTTCCTAACTGGATACCCTTGATTTCTTTCTCTTGCCTGATTGCCCTAGCCAGAACTTCCAACACTATGTTGAATAGGAGTGGTGAGAGAGGGCATCCCTGTCTTGTGCCAGTTTTCAAAGGGAATTTTTCCAGTTTTTGCCCATTCAGTATGATATTAGCTGTGGGTTTGTCATAAATAGCTCTTATTATTTTGAGGTACGTTCCATCAATACCGAATTTATTGAGCGTTTTTAGCATGAAGGGCTGTTGAATTTTGTCAAAAGCCTTTTCTGCATCTATTGAGACAATCATGTGGTTCTTGTCTTTGGTTCTGTTTATATGCTGGATTACGTTTATTGATTTGCGAATGTTGAGCCAGCCTTGCATCCCAGGGATGAAGCCCACTTGATCATGGTGGATAAGCTTTTTGATGTGCTGCTGAATCCGGTTTGCCAGTATTTTATTGAGAATTTTTGCATCAATGTTCATCAGGGATATTGGTCTAAAATTCTCTTTTTTTGTTGTGTCTCTGCCAGGCTTTGGTATCAGGATGATGTTGGCCTCATAAAATGAGTTAGGGAGGATTCCCTCTTTTTCTATTGATTGGAATAGTTTCAGAAGGAATGGTACCAGCTCCTCCTTGTACCTCTGGTAGAATTCAGCTGTGAATCCATCTGGTCCTGGACTTTTTTTGGTGGGTAGGCTATTAATTGTTGCCTCAATTTCAGAGCCTGCTATTGGTCTATTCAGGGATTCAACTTCTTCCTGGTTTAGCCTTGGGAGAGTGTAAGTGTCCAGGAAATTATCCATTTCTTCTAGATTTTCTAGTTGATTTGCGTAGAGGCGTTTATAGTATTCTCTGATGGTAGTTTGTATTTCTGTGGGGTCAGTGGTGATATCCCCTTTATCATTTTTTATTGCATCTATTTGATTCCTCTCTCTTTTTTTCTTTATTAGCCTTGCTAGCAGTCTGTCAATTTTGTTGATCTTTTCAAAAAACCAACTCCTGGATTCATTGATTTTTTGGAGGGTTTTTTGTGTCTCTATCTCCTTCAGTTCTGCTCTGATCTTAGTTATTTCTTGCCTTCTGCTAGCTTTTGAATGTGATTGCTCTTGCCTCTCTAGTTCTTTTAATTGTGATGTTAGAGTGTCAATTTTAGATCTTTCCTGCTTTCTCTTGTGGGCATTTAGTGCTATAAATTTCCCTCTACACACTGCTTTAAATGTGTCCCAGAGATTCTGGTATGTTGTATCTTTGTTCTCATTGGTTTCAAAGAACATCTTTATTTCCGCTTTCATTTCAGTTATGTACCCAGTAGTCATTCAGGAGCAGGTTGTTCAGTTTCCATGTAGTTGAGCGGTTTTGATTGAGTTTCTTAGTCCTGAGTTCTAGTTTGATTGCACTGTGGTCTGAGAGACAGTTTGTTATAATTTCTGTTCTTTTACATTTGCTGAGGAGTACTTTACTTCCAATTATGTGGTCAATTTTGGAATAAGTGTGATGTGGTGCTGAGAAGAATGTATATTCTGTTGATTTGGGGTGGAGAGTTCTATAGATGTCTATTAGGTCCGCTTGGTGCAGAGATGAGTTCAATTCCTGGATATCCTTGTGAACTTTCTGTCTCGTTGATCTGTCTAATGTTGACAGCGGAGTGTTGAAGTCTCCCATTATTATTGTATGGGAGTCTAAGTCTCTTTGTAAGTCTCTAAGGACTTGCTTTATGAATCTGGGTGCTCCTGTATTGGGTGCATATATATTTAGGAGAGTTAGCTCTTCCTGTTGAATTGATCCCTTTACCATTATGTAATGGCCTTCTTTGTCTCTTTTGATCTTTGATGGTTTAAAGTCTGTTTTATCAGAGACTAGGATTGCAACCCCTGCTTTTTTTTGTTCTCCATTTGCTTGGTAGATCTTCCTCCATCCCTTTATTTTGAGCCTATGTATGTCTCTGCATGTGAGATGGGTCTCCTGAATACAGCAGACTGATGGGTCTTGACTCTTTATCCAGTTTGCCAGTCTGTGTCTTTTAATTGGAGCATTTAGTCCATTAACATTTAAGGTTAATATTGTTATGTGTGAACTTGATCCTGCCATTATGATATTAACTGGTTATTTTGCTCGTTAGTTGATGCAGTTTCTTCCTAGCCTCGATGGTCTTTACATTTTGCCAAGTTTTTGCGATGGCTGGTACCGGTTGTTCCTTTCCATGTTTAGGGCTTCCTTCAGGGTCTCTTGTAAGGCAGGCCTGGTGGTGACAAAATCTCTAAGCATTTGCTCATCTGTAAAGGATTTTATTTCTCCTTCACTTATGAAACTTAGTTTGGCTGGATATGAAATTCTGGGTTTAAAATTCTTTTCTTTAAGAACGTTGAATATTGGCCCCCACTCTCTTCTGGCTTGTAGAGTTTCTGCCGAGAGATCTGCTGTTAGTCTGATGGGCTTCCCTTTGTGGGTGACCCGACCTTTCTCTCTGGCTGCCCTTCAGATTTTTTCCTTCATTTCAACTTTGGTGAATCTGGCAATTATGTGTCTTGGAGTTGCTCTTCTGGAGGAGTATCTTTGTGGCGTTCTCTGTATTTCCTGAATTTGAATGTTGGCCTGCCCTACTAGGTTGGGGAAGTTCTCCTGGATGATATCCTGAAGAGTGTTTTCCAACTTGGTTCCATTTTCCCCCTCACTTTCAGGCACCCCAATCAGACGTAGATTTGGTCTTTTTACGTAATCCCATACTTCTTGCAGGCTTTGCTCATTTCTTTTTCTTCTTTTTTCTTTTGGTTTCTCTTCTCGCTTCATTTCATTCATCTGATCCTCAATCGCTGATACTCTTTCTTCCAGTTGATCGAGTCGGTTACTGAAGCTTGTGCATTTGTCACGTATTTCTCGTGTCATGGTTTTCATCTCTGTCATTTCGTTTATGATCTTCTCTGCATTAATGAGTCTAGCTGTCAATTCTTCCACTCTTTTTTCAAGATTTTTAGTTTCTTTGCGCTGGGTACGTAATTCCTCCTTTAGCTCTGATAAGTTTGATGGACTGAAGCCTTCTTCTCTCCTCTCGTCCAAGTCATTCTCTGACCAGCTTTGATCCGTTGCTGGTGATGGGCTGCGCTCCTTTGCAGGGGGAGATGAGCTCTTATTTTTTGAATTTCCAGCTTTTCTGCCCTGCTTCTTCCCCATCTTTGTGGTTTTATCTGTCTCTGGTCTTTGATGGTGGTGACGAACTGATGGGGTTTTGGTATAGGTGTCCTTCCTGTTTGATAGTTTTCCTTCTGACAGTCAGAAGGACTCTCTGTTGGTCTGTTGGAGATTGCTTGAGGTCCACTCCAGACCCTGTTTGCCTGGGTATCAGCAGCAGAGGTTGCCGAAGATAGAATATTGCTGAACAGCGAGTGTACCTGTCTGATTCTTCCTTTGGAAGTGTCCTCTCAGGGGTGTACTCCACCCTGTGAGGTGTGGGGTGTCAGACTGCCCCTAGTGGGGGATTTCTCCCAGCTAGGCTACTCAGGGGTCAGGGACACACCTGAGCAGGCAGTCTGTCCGTTCTCAGATCTCAACCTCTGCTTTGGGAGATCCGCGGCTCTCCCCAAAGCTGTCAGACAGAGTCGTTCGCGTCTGCACCGGCTCCGGCTACTTCCCCTGTTGGTCTTCAGCTGTGCGCTGTCCCCAGAGGTGGAGACTACAGAGACAGGCAGGCTTCCTTGAGCTGCTGTGAGCTCCACCCAGTTCGAGCTTCCCAGCGGCTTTGTTTACCTACTTAAGCCTCAGCAATGGCGGGCGCCCCTCCCCCAGCCTCGCTGCTGCCTTGCGGATAGATCGCGGCAGACTGCTGTGTTAGCAGTGAGGGAGGCTTCGTGGGCGTGGGACCCTCCCGGCCAGGTGTGGGATATATTCTCCTGGAATGCCTGTATGCTTACAGCGCAGTATTGGGGTGGGAGTTACCCGATTTTCCAGGTGTTGTGTGTCTCAGTTCCCCTGGCTAGGAAAACGGATCCCCTTCCCCCTTGCGCTTCCAGGTGAGGCGATGCCTCGCCCTGCTTCAGCTCTCGCTGGTCAGGCTGCAGCAGCTGACCAGCACCGATTGTCCGGCACTCCCTAGTGAGATGACCCCAGTACCTCAGTTGAAAATGCAGAAATCACCGGTCTTCTGTGTCGCTCGCGCTGGGAGTTGGAGACTGGAGTTGTTCCTATTCGGCCATCTTGCTCCGCCTAAACTTTACTTTTGATTAAGCAGTTTGGAAACATTTCTGCAGCATTTACAAAGGGACATTTCAAAGGGCATTGAGTCCTATTGTAAAAAATCTAATATCCCACAATAAAAACTAGAAAGAAGTTATTTGTGAAACTGCTTTGTGCTGTCTGTATTCAGCTCACAGAGTTAAACCTTCCTTTTGATTCAGCAGGCCAGAAACACTCTTTTTGTAGAATCTGGGAAAGGACTATTCAGAGCACAATGATGCCTAGAGTGAAAAACTGAAACTCCAGGTATAAAAACTAGAAAGAAGGGTTCTGTGAAATTACTTTGCTATGTGTGCATTCAGCTAACAAAGTTAAACCTTACTTTTGATTGAGTAGGCTGGAAACAATCTTTTTGTAGAATCTGGAAAGGGACATTTCAGAGTGTAATGAAGCCTTCAGCAAAAAACTGAATATCTCATGATAAAACTAAAAACAAGGTATCTGTGAAACTGCTTTTTGATGTGTGGATTCAGCTTACAGAGTTAAATCATTCTTTTAATTCAGCCATTTGGAAAATCCCTTTTTTGCAAAATCAGACATTTTGGAGCAGTGGAAGGCCTATAGTGAAAAATCAAATATCCATAGATAGAAACTAGAAAGAAACTACGTGTCAAACTGCTTTGTGATGTGTGGATTCAGCTCACAGAATTAAACTTTTGTTTTGATTCAACAGATTGGAGAATATGTTTTTGAGGAATCTGCGAAGAGACATTTCTGAGTGCTGTAAAGTCCAAAGTGAAAAACTTCATATCCCACGATAAAAACTGGAAAGAAGCTATCTGTGAAACTGTTTTGTGATGTGTGCATTAAACTTGCAGAGTTACACTGCACTTTTTATTCAGCAGTTTGAAACACTCTTTTGTTTAATCTGCTAAGGGACACTCAGAGCACACAAGGACTATCATAAAAAAAAAATATCTCTAGTTAACAACTAGAAAGAAGCTATTTGTTAAATATCTTTGTAATGTGTTGATTCAGCTCACAGAGTTAAACCTTTCTATTAATTCAGCAGTTTTGAAACATTCATTTTTGTAGGATCTGTGAAGGGATATTTCAGAGCTCAGTGAAACCTATAGTGAAACACTGAATATTCCA
Organism: Rhinopithecus roxellana; assembly: GCF_007565055.1. NCBI lineage: Eukaryota > Metazoa > Chordata > Mammalia > Primates > Cercopithecidae > Rhinopithecus > Rhinopithecus roxellana. The sequence continues at coordinate 4,446,957 of NC_044557.1, read as the reverse complement.
TGATAAAAACTAGAATAAAGATGTCTCTGAAACTGCTTTGTGACGTGTGGATTCAACTCAAAGAGCTAAACTTTTCTTTTGATTCTGCGATTTGGAAACACTGTTTTTGTAGAATGTGCAAAAAGACATTTCAGAGCACAGAGAGACATACAGAGAAAAATGACATATCCCATGATAAAAACTAGAAAGATGCTATCTGTAAAACTGCTTTGTGATGTGTTGATGCAGCTTGCAGAGTTAAACCTTTCTTTTTATTCAGCAGGTTGAAAATACTCTTTTTGTAGAATCTGTGAAGAGACATTTCGGAGCCACTGAGGCCTATAGTGAATAACCAAACATACCAAGATAAAAATTACAAAGAAGCCATCTGTGAAACTACCTTGTCGTGTGTGCATTCAGCTCACAGAGTTAAAACTTTATTTTGATTCAGCAGATTTGAAACTTTTTTTTTTTGTAGCATATGCGAAGGGACATTTTAGAGCCCACTATGACTACAGTGAAAAACCGAATATCTATAGATAAAAACTAGAAAGAAGATATCTGTGAACTTGCTTTGTGATGTCTGTATTCAGCTCACAAGAGTTAAACCTTACTTTTGATTCAGCAGTTTAGAAACACTGTTTTTGCAGAATCTGCAAAGGGACATTTCAGAGCACAGTAAGGAATATAGTGAAAAACAAAATATTCTGTAATAAAAACTAGGAAGAATTTATTGTGAAACTTCTTTGTGATTTCTGCATTCAGTTCACAGAGTTAAATCTTTCTTTTGATTCAGCAGTTTGGAAACACTCTTTTTCTAGAATCTACAAAGTGACATTTCAAAGCACAGTGACACCTATAGTAAAAAAGCAAATATGCTGTAATAAAATCTAGAAAGAAGCTGTGTGTGAATCCGCTTTGTAATGTGTAGATTCTGCTCACAGAATTAAACCTTTCACTTAATTCAGCAGTTTGGAAACACTCTTTTTATAGAATCTGTGAAAAAACGTTTCTGAGCCCTCCAGGCCTATAGTTAAAAGCTAGATATGCCTAGATTAAAAACTAGAAAGAAGCTATCTGAGAAACTGCCTCATGGTGTGTGTATTAAGCTCAAGGAGTTAAGCTTTACTTTTGATGCAGCAGTTTGGAAACACTCTTTTTCTAGAATCTGTGAAGGGATATTTCAAAGCTCACTAGTACTATAGTGAAAAACTGAATATTCCTAGATACAAACTAGAAAAAAAGCTATCCATGAAACTGCTTTGTGATGTGTGTATTCAGCTCATAGAGTTAAAACTTCCTTTTGATTCAGCAGTTAGGTAACACTTATTTTCTAGAATATGTGAAGGGACATTTCAAGGCCCACAAGACCTATAGTGCAAAACCAAATAATTCTAGATGAAAACTAGAAAATAGCTACCTGTGGAACTGCTTTATGATGTGTGCACTCAGCTCACAGAGTTACACATTAATTTTGTTTCAGCAGTTTGGAAACACTTTTTTTGTAGAATCTCTGAAGGGACAGTTCAGAATGCAGTGAGGCCTGCAGTGAAAAACTGAATATCCCATGATAAAAACTGGAAAGAAGCTATCTGTGAAACTATGTTTTCATGTGTGTATGCAACTTGCAGAGTTAACCTTTTCTTTTGATTCAGAAGTTTGGAAAAACTATTTTTGTAGAATCTGAAAAGGGACATTTCTGAGCACACTCAGGCCAATACAAGGCCTGATACCAATTATCTCGCAATAAAAACTAGAAATTATCTGTGGCACTGCTTTGTGATGTGTGCATTCAGCTCACAGAGCTAAACCTTTCTTTTGATTTAGCGGTTTGGAAAAACTCTTTTTGTAGGATACACGAAGGAACATTACAAAGCCCACAGAGGCATATAGTGAAAAACCAAATATCCTCAAATAAAAAATAGAAAGAATCTATTTGTGATACTGCTTTGTGATGTCTGCATTAAGCTCACTGAGTTAAACCTTTCTATTCATTCAGCAGATTGGAAACACTCATTTTGTAGAATCTAAAAAGGGGCATTTCAGAGTGCAGTGAGGCCTACACTGAAAAGTCGAATACCCCATGATACAAAATAGAAAGAAGCCATCTCTAAAACTGCTTTGTGATATGTGGATTCAGCTTACAGAGTTAAAATTTTCTTTTGATGTGGCAGTTCAGAAACATTTTCTTTGTAGAATCTGCCAAGGCATATTTCAAATCACAGTGAGTCCTATAGTGAAAAATCAAGGATCTCACAATAAAAATAGAAACAAGCTCCTTGTGAAACTGCTTTGAAACGCATGCATTCAGCTTACAGAGTTAAACCTTTCTTTTGATTCAACAGTTTGCAAATGCTCTTTTTGTAGAATCTGCAAAGAAATATTTCAAAGCAAACTGAGCCCTCTAGTGAAAAACTGAATATTCCGTGATAAAAACTAATCAAATTGCTTTTTAATGCCTTCATTCAGTTCACAGAGTTAAACAATCTTAATGATTCAGCAGGTTGGAAACATTCTTTTTGTATAAACTACGAAGTGACATTTTGGAGGAAACTGAGGCCTATAGTGAAAAAACAAATATCCCACGGTAAAAACTACAAAGAAGTTATCTGTGAAACTTTTTTGTGATTAGTGCATTCAGCTCATAGAGAGAAACCATTCCTTTGATTAATCAGGTTGGAAACACTCTTGTTGAATCTGTGAAGTGACATTTCAGAGCCCACTTAGGGCTATGTAAGAAACCAAATATCCCACGATAAAAACTTGAAAACAACTATCTGAAACTTCTTCGTGGTGTGTGGATTCCACTTACAGAGATAAACCTTTCTTTTGATTCAGCAGTTTGGAAACACTCTTTTTTAAAATATGCAAAGGAACATTTCAGCAACCATTGAGGTCTATAGTGAAAAACGAAATAAACAGTGATAGAAACTAGAAGGAAGCTACTTGTGAAACTGCTTTGGATGTGTACATTAAGCACACAGAGTTAAACCTTTTTTTATTCAACAAGTTGGAAACATTCTTTTTGTAGAATCTATGAGGGTATATTTGAGGACTATAGTGAAGAAAAAAATCTTCTGCAATGAAAACTACAAAGAAGCTATCTATGAAACTGCTTTTGGTGTATGGATTCAGGTCACATAGTTAAACCTTTCTTTGATTCATCAGGTTGCAAAAACTCTTTTTGTAGAATAAGCAAAGGAACATTTCAGAGACCATAGAGGCCTATAGAGAAAAACTGAGTATCCTGTGGTAAAAACTAGAAAGAAGCTACCTGTGAAACTGCTTTGTAATGTGTGTATTCAGTTCAAAAAGTTAAACCTATCTTTTGATTCAGCAGTTTGAAAACATCTTTTTGTAGAATCTGCAGAGACATTTCGGAGCTCACTGAGGCCTATAGAGAAAAATGGAATATCTTGTGATTAAAAACTAGAAATAAATCATGAGTGAAACTGCTTTATGATGTGTGGATTCAACACACAGATTTAACCTTTCATTTGATTTATCAGGCTGGAAACAATCTTTTTGTAGAATCTGCAAAAAAACATTTTGGAGAAAACTGAGGCCTATAGTGAAAAACCAAGTATCCCACAATAAAAACTACAAAGAAGCTATTTGTGAAACTGCTTTGTGATGTGTGCATTAAGCTCATAGAGTTAAACCTTTCTTTTGATTCAACAGTTTGGAAACCCTCTTCCTATTGAATCTGCGAAGAGACATTTCAGAGACCACTTAAATCTACAGTGAGAAACTGAAAATCTTGTGATAAACACTCTAAAGAAGCTATCTATGAAACTGCTTCATAGTGTGCCAATTCAGCTCACAGAGTTAAACCTTGCTTTTGATTCTACAGATTAGAAACACTCTGTTGTAAAATATGCAAAGGGATATTTCAAAGACCATTGAGGCCTATAGTAAAAAACTGAATATCCTGTGATAAAAACTAGAAAGAATTTGTCCGTGAAATGGCTTTGTGATGTGTGGATTCAGCTAACAAAGACAAACTATCTGTGGATTCAGCAGGTTGAAAACTCTCTGTATGTATAATCTGTGAATGTACATTTCAAAGCCCAGTGAGGCCTATAGTAAAAAACTGAATATCCCACAATAAAAACAAGGAAGAAGCTATCTGTGAAACTGCTTTGTTATATGCGAGTTCAGTTCAAAAAGTTTAACCTTTCTTCTGAATCAGCAGCTTGAAAATACTCTTTTTGTAGAATCTGTGAAGGGACATTTCAGAGCCAAGTTAGACCTATAGTGAAAAGCCAAATATCTCATGATAAAAACTAGAAAGAATCTATCTGTGAAACAGTTGTGATGTGTGATATTGTGGTATATTTCATTTTTCACTATAGGTCTCAGTGGGCTGTGATATGTCCCTTCACAGATTCTACAAAAAAAAAAGTGTTTCCAAGCTGCTGAATCTAAAGAAATGTTTAACTCTGTGAGCTGAATCAGCATATCATAAAGTAGTTTCACAGATAGCTTCTATCTAGTTTTTATCACCTGATATTCTTTTGATTCTGCAGGTTTGAAACACTATTTTTGTAGAATCAGCGAAGAAACAGGAGGTTGAAAACACTCTTTTTGTAGATCCTGTGAACAGACATTTTGAAGCACACTGAGGGTTATTGTGAAAAATTGAATACCCAGTAATCAAACAGTAGAAAGAAGCTATCTGTGAAACTACTTTGTGATGTGCAGATTCAGCTCACAGAGTTAAACATTTCTTTTGATTCAGCAGGTTGGAAAGACACTTTTTGTAGTATCTGTGAAGGGATATTTGGGAGCCCTTAGAGGCCTGTAGGGAAAAACTGATTATCCCCAGATGAAAATTAGAAAGAAGCCATCTGTGAAAAAGCTTTGTGATGTTTGGATTCATCTCACAAAGTTAAACCTTTGTTTTTATTCAGTAGGTTGGAAAAATTGTTCATGTAGAATCTGTGAAGGGATATTTGGCAGTCCATTGAGGTCTATGAGAAAAAAACAAATATCCCCAGATAAAAACCAGAAATAGTCTATCTGTGAAACTGTTTTGTGATGTGTGTGGATTCATCAAACAGAGTTAAACCTTTCTTTTGATTCAGCAGGTTGAAAAGACTCTTTCTGTAGTATCCATGAAGGGACATTTGGAAGCCCTTAGAGGCCTATAGGGAAAAACTGAATATCCCCAGATAAAAATCAGAAATAAGCTATCTGTGAAACTGCTTTGTGATATTTGGATTCAACTCACAAAGTTAAACCTTTGTTTTTACCCAGTAGGTTGGAAACACTCTTTATGTAGAATCTGTGAAGGGACATTTGGGAGCCCATTGAGGCCTATGGGAAAAAAAAAAAAAAAAAAACAAATATCCCCAGACAAAAACTAGAAATGATCTACCTGTGAAACTGCTTTGTGATGTGTGGATTCATCACAGTTAAACCTTTCTTTTGATTCAGCAGGTTGGAAAAACACTTTTTGTAGAAAATGTGAAGAGACATTTCAGAGCCCCCTGTGGCCTGCAGTGAAAAACTGAATATCCCACGATAATATTAAGAAAGAAGCTATCTGTGAAACTGCTTTATGATGTGTGCTTTCAGCTCACAGAGTTTTACCTTTCTTTTGATTCAGCAGTTTGGAAACTTTTTTTTTGGTAGAACTTGCTAATGGACATTGAAAAGCCCACTGAGGCCTATAGTGAAAAACCAAAATCCCACGATAAAAACTAGTAAGAAGGCCGGGCATGGTGGCTCAAGCCTGTAATCCCAGCACTTTGGGAGGCCGAGACGGGAGGATCATGAGGTCAGGAGATCGAGACCATCCTGGCTAACACGGTGAAACCCCGTCTCTACTAAAAAATACAAAAAACTAGCCAGGCGAGGTGGCGGGCGCCTGTAGTCCCAGCTACTAGGAAGGCTGAGGCAGGAGAATGGCATAAACCCGGGAGGCGGAGCTTGCAGTGAGCCGAGATCTGGCCACTGCACTCCAACCTGGGTGACAGAGCGAGACTCCTTCTCAAAAAAAAAAAAAAAAAAAAAAAAACTAGTAAGAAGTTATCTGTGAAACTGTATTGTGATGTATGCTTTCAGTTTACATTGTTAAACCATTCTTTTTATTCAGAAGGTTGGAAACACTCTTTTTGTAACATCTGTGTAGGGACATTCTGAAGCCCACTGACGTCTATAGTGAAAACCTAACTATTTTGCAATGAAAACTAAAAGGAAGTGGTCTGTGAAACTGCTTTGTGTTGTGTAAATTCGGTGAACAGAATTAAACCTTTCTTTTGATTTGGCAGGTTGGAAACACTCTTTTTGTTGAATCTACAAAGGGATATCTGGCAGAAAACGATATTTCACAGAAGAGGCAGGCAGGGGGAGAAGCGTTGATGCCTGAGCAGATGCTGGGTCCTACCAGGGACGTCTCTCTCTTTCCAGAACCCCTGGGGTGTCTTCTGGGTTGGGGATAGAGCCCCAAACTCCGGGCCAAGGTTCTTTTGTTTCTCAAGGAGGGCCCCCACTGGTAGGGGCGGGACCAAAGTTGGATATGTGTGGGCGTGCAGAAACTCAGGGGCACTTTGAGTCAGGCAATGGAAAAAAGACAAAGCAGGTGTTTGGTCCTCCCAGGAAAACCTCTTCCTTTCCAGAAGTCCCCATAGTGCCCCCCGGGTCAGGGCTAGAGTCCAGGGCTCTGGACCAGGGTGCCTGTATCTCTTATGGAGGGCCCCCATGGATGACCACTGGGCCACAGGCAGGCCTGTGCAAGCTGGTAGAAACTCAGGGGGATGTTGAGTGAGGCACAGTCAAGAAACGGCCAGGCCTTAGAGGGTGCTGAGTCATCCCAGGGAGGTCTTCACCTTCCCAGAAGCCCACAGTGCCTGCTGTGGGTGGGGTCTAGAGTCCCAGGCTCCACCCCAGGGTGACTTTGTCTTTTGCAGATGCCCCATATAGGTGATGGCAGGGCCGCAGATGGGCCTGTGTGGGTGGGCAGAAACTTAGTAGGACATTGAGGCAAGTAGAGGAAAGAAATGGCAAGGCCTGAGCAGGTGCTGGGTCCTCCCAGGAAGGCCTCCCCCTTCCCAGAAGTTTTTGGGGAGACCCCGGGTTGGGGCTATGGTCCTGGACTCCAGCCCTGGGTGCCCATGTCACTCGTAGGGCGCCCTCATGGGTGGCAGCACAGCTGCAGGTGGGACTAAGTAGGCCGGCAAGAGCACAGGGAAACGTTGAGGCAGGCAGATAGAAGAAGTGGTGAGACTTGAGAGGGTGCTGGGTCATCCCAGAGAGGCTACTCTTCTGCCAAAAGCCCCCAGGGTGCCCCCTGGGTGAGAGCTAAAGCCCCAGTCTCCTGTCCAGGGTGCCTATGTTTCTCACAGAAGGCACTGATGAGCGGTGGTGGGGCTGAAGGCTGGCAGGTGAGGATGGGCAGAAACTCAACAAGACTTTGAGGCAGACAGAGGGGAGTAGTGGTGAACCCTGTGCAAATTCTGGGCCATCCCAAGGAGGCCTCTCCCTTCCCAAAAGCCCCCCCCCGGCACTCCTCTGGTCAGCTCCGGGTTTCAGTTCAGGGTACCTGTGTCTCTATCAGAGGGCCCTCCAAAAGCCCACCTTAATAACTATAAAGAAGCTATCTGTTAAACTGCTTTGTGATGTGTGCTTTCACCTCACAGAGGTAAAACTTTCTTTTGATTCAGAAGGTTGGAAACACTCTTTCTGTAGAATCTGTGAAGGGACATTTCAGAGCTTGTAGAGGGCTATAATAAAAAAATGAATATCACATGATAAAAACTAGAAAGAAGCTATCTGTTAAACTCCTTTGTGATATGTGTATTCAGTTCACAGAGTTGAACCTTTCTTTTGATTCAGCAGGTTGGAAACACTGTTTTTGTAGAATCTGCAAAGGAACATTTCAGAACCCATTGAGGCATATGGTGAAAAATGTAATATCATGCCATAAAAACTAGAAAGATGTTCTCTTTCACACTACCTTTTGGTGTGTGGATTCAGCTCAGTTTTAAACCTTTCTTTTGATTCAGCAGTCTGAAAACTCTCTTTTTGTAGAATCTGCTGTGGGACACTTGGAGCTCACTGAAACCCTTAGTGAAAAACAGCATGTCCCATGAAAATATCTAGAAAGAAGCTATCAGTGAAACTGATTTCTGATGTATGGATTCAACGCAGAGTTAAATCTTTCTTTTGATTCAGCAGGTTGGAAGCACTCTTTTTGTGGAATCTATGATGTGACATTTTGGTGTCCAAGGAGGCCTAAAGTGAAAACCAAATATCCCACAATAAAATGTAGAAAAAGTCTATCTGTGAAACTGCTTTGTGAGGTGTGGATTCAACTCATAGGGTTAAACCTGTTTATTAATTCAGCAGGTTGTAAACACTCTTTTTGTAAAATCTGCGAAGGGACATTTCAGAGTGAACTTAGGCTTGTAATGAAAGAACTAAAATTTTGTGATAAAATCTAGAAAGAAGCTATCTGTGAAACTGCTTTGTGATGGTTACCTTCAGTTCACAGTGTTAAACCTTTCTTTTATTTTAGCAGTAGGAGGCCTCTCCATTCGCAGAAGCCCCAGAGTACCCACAGGGTCTGGGTAGTCCACGGTCTCCAGCCAAGGGTGCCTGTGTCTCTCACAGAAGGCCTCCATGGGTGGTGGCTTGGCCACAGTCAGGCCTCTGTGAGTGGGCAGAAACTCCACAGGATGCTGAGGTATGCAGAGGGGAGAAGCGATGAGGCCTAAGTGGGTGCTAGATCTTCCCATGGAGGCCTCTCTCCTTCGAGAAGCTCCCGTGGCACCACCCAGGTTGGAGTAGAGCCATGGAGTAAGGCCCAGGGTGGCTCTGTTTCTCATGGAGGGCCCCCAGGGTGGCGATGGGAAAGCAGGCAGGCCTGTATGGATTGGCAGAAATTCAGGGGGATGTTGAGGCAGGCAGAGAAGAGAAGTGGCTTAGCCTGAACGGGTACTGGGTCCTCCCTGGGAGGCCTCTTTTTTCCCAGAAGCACCGGGGCATCCCCCAGGTTGGGGCTAAAGCCATGGGCTTTAGCCAAGTATGCCAGTGTCTCTTGTGTAGGTCCCCCACAGGCACGGGTGAAGCTGCAGTCTGGTTGTGTAGGCAGGAGAAACTCATGGGGATGTTGAGGCAGGCAGAGGGGAGAGGCAGCAAGGCCTTGGGTTCTGGGTCCTCCAGGGAGGACCCTCCCTTCCTAGAAGCCCCTGGGGCATTCCTGGGGTGGTGACTGGAGCCCCAGGCTCCAGCTCCGGGTACCTGTGTGTCTCTAGGATGGCCCCCATGGGCAGGCGGTGGGGCTGCAGGTGGGCCAGTGTGGGCATGCCAAAACTCAGGGGAACATTGAGGCAGGCAGAAGGGAGAAGCAGTGAGGACTGAGTAGATGCTGGATCATCCCAGGGAGGTCTCTCTCTTCCCAGAAGCCCACAAGGCACCCCCCGGGTCAGGGCTAGAACCATGGGTTTTAGTCCAGGGTGACTGTGTCTCTTGGGGAGGGCACCCGTGCACAGTGTCAGGGTCACAGGTGGGCCTTTTCTGGAGGGCAGAAACTCAGGAAGACATTGAGGTAGACAGTGAGAAAGTCAGGAAGATATTGAGGAGAGAAGCAGTGAGGACCGAGCAGGTGCTGGGTCATCCCAGGGAGAGATCTCCCTTCCCAGAAGCCCCTGGGGCACCCCCCATGTAAGGTCTAGAGCCACAGACTCCAGCCAATGGTGCCTTTATCTCTGGTGGAGGGCACCCACGGGTGGCGAGGGGCTACAGGTAGGCCTATGTGGGCAGGCAGAAACTCAGGGGGAGGTTCAGGCACACAAAGGGTAGAAGCAGTGAGGCATGAGAGGGTGCTGGGTCATCCTAGGGAGGCCCGTCATTTCCCAGAACCCCCCAGAATGCCACCTGGGTCCGGGCTTCAGCCCAGGATGACTGTGTCTCTCATTCAGGGTCCCTAAGGGGAACGGGGAGTATGCAGGTAGGCCTGTGTGGGTGAGAGGAAACTCAGGGGGACATTGAGGCAGGGAGAGAGAAGTGGCAATGCCTGAATGGGTTCTGGGTACTCACAGGGAGGCTTCTCCCTTCCCAGCAGACCGTGGGGCACCCTTCAGAATGGGGATAATGCCCCAGACTCTGGCCCAGGGTGCCTGTGTCTCTTGCAGAGGGCCCCCACTGGTGGCGGTGGGGCCACAGGTGGGTCTTTGCATGCAGGTAGAAAATCAGGAGAACATTTAAGCACATAAAGGGGAGAAGCAGCAAGGCCTGAGCAGGTGCTGGGTCATCCCAGTGGAGGCTCTCCCTTTCCAGGATACCCCGGGGCACCCCACAGCTCAGGCTAGGCCACGGGATCTGGCCCAGGGTGTCTGTATCTCTGGCAGAGGGCCACCATGGGCAGTGGCAAGGCCACAAGTGGGCATGTGTGGGAGGGCAGAAACTCAGGGAGATGTAAAGGCAGGCAAAGGAGACAAGTGGCAAGGCCTGAGTGAGTGCTGGGTAGTCTCTCAGAGGCCTCTCCCTTCCCAGAAACCCTCAAGGTGCTTCCCGGGTGGGAGCTAGAGCCCCAGGCTCCATGCCCAGGGTGACTGTATCTCTCCCAGATCGCCCCCTTTGGTGGTGGTGGGGCCGCAGGCAAGCCAGGGTGGGCAGGCAGAACTTCAGGGGGATGCTGAGGCAAGCAGATGAGATAAGCAGCAAGGCCTGAGAGAGTTCTGGGTCATCTCACAAAGGCCTCTCCCTTCCCAGAAGCCCCCAGGGCACCCACAGGTGGAGTCTAGAGCCTCAGACTCTGGCCCAGGGTGCCTGTGTCTCTCAGAGGGCCCCCATGGGCTGTGGCAGGACCGCAGACAAGCATTTTTGGGTGGGCAGAAACTCAGAGGGATGTCGAGACACTCAGAGGGGAGAAGTGGTGAGGCCTGAGCAGGTGCTGGGTGATCCTATGGAGGTCTCTCCTTTCCCAGAAGTCCCTGGGTGCCTCCCTTGAGGCTACAGCCATGGGCTCTGGCCCATGGCACCTGTGCCTCTTGCGGTGGGCACCCACAGGCAGCAGCAGGGCTGTGTGGGTGGGCAGAAACTCAGGGGGGACTTTGAAGTAGGCAGAGAAGAGAAGAGGAGAGGCCTGAATAGGAGCTGGGTCATCCCAAGGAGGCCACTCCCTTCCCAGAAGCCCCTGGGGTACCCTCCAAGTAGGGTCTAGAGCCACACGCTCCAGCCCAGAGAGCCTGAGTCTTTCGTGGAGGGCCCCCATAGACAGCAGCGGGGCTGGAGGCAGGCCTGTGCAAGCTGGCAAATCTCAAGGGGATGATGAGGCAGGCAGACAAGAGAAGTGGCAAGGCCTGTGTGGGTCCTGGGTCATCTCAGGGAGGCCTCTTCCTTTTCAGAAGTCCCTGGGGTGACCACAGGTGGGGGCTAGAGCCCTGGGGTCTGGCACAGGGTGCCTGTGTTCCTTGTGGAGGATAGTCACAAGTGGCAGCAAGGCCGCAAGTGGGCCTGTGCAGGCAGGCTGAAACTCAGGGGGACATTGAGGCAGGCAGAGGGGAGAAGCGGTGAGGCCTGAACTGGTGATGGGTCCCCAAAGGGAGACCTCTCAGTATCAGGGGAAACCCCACCCCCGATATTCAATGTGGATTCTTTTCTATTTCCCTAATTGTGGGCTGGTCTGAGAAATAAAGGGAAAGAGTACAAGAGGGAGAAATTTTAAAATTGGGTATCCAGAGGAGATATCACATACCGGCAGGTTCCATGATGCTCCCTGAGCCGTAAAATCAGCAAGTTTTTCTTAGCAATTTTCAAAAGGGGAGGGAGTGTACAAATAGGGTGTGGTTTTTTATTCAGCTGGGAGCATCAGCAAATTCCTAGCCCTTTTAAGGGCTTACAACTCTAAGGGGTCCACATGAAAAGGTCATGATAAGTCAAGTAAGCATGAGGAAAATGACTGGAGGCTACATACATTGGCTAACAGAACAAAAGTTTTACAGTGCTTTCTCATATGATGTCTGGAATTTACAGATAGCACCAGTAGTTTTGATCAGGGGTTAATTATTATTATTATTATTTTAACCACCAGTGCCAGGTTGTGGCACCAAGGTCATCTAACTATTTATCTTACTTTTGTGTCTTTCCAACTTTTTGCTTTCTCCCTTCTCTCCTGTCTTATAAACTAGGGAAAGGGAGAGGTGGGAGAGAAGCTGGAAAGGACAGCAGGAGAAGTGGTGGTCTCATTCCATATTTACCCCCTTTGAGAAGAGACTGTGTCTCTTGTGGAGGGCCCCCAAGGGTGGCGGTAGGTCCGCTGGTGGGCCTGTGTGGGAGGGTAGAAACTCAGGGGGGCATTGAGGCAAGCAGAGGGGAGAGGCAGTGAGGCCTGAGCAGGTGCTAGTTTGTCAGGAATGCCTCCCCCTTCTTAGAAGCACCTGGGGAGACCCCCAGGTAGGGGCTACAGCCACGGGCTCTCTCCCAGTGTGCCTATGTCTCTCATAGAGGGCATTCACAGGCAGTGGTGAGGCCACAGGTGAGCCTGTGCAGGGAAGCAGAAACTCAAGGGGACATTGAGGCAGGCAGAGAGGAGAAGTGGCAAGGCCTGAGTGGGTGCTGTGTTGTCCCAGTGAGGCCTCTCCCTTCCCAAGGGACCCCCGGGTGCACCCCATATTGGGGCTAGAGCCACAGGCTCTGCCCCAGGGTGTCTGTGTCTCTGGAAGAGGACCCCCACAGGTGGTGACAGGGCCACAGGTGGGACTGTGCAGGTGGGCAGAAACTCAGAGGGAGTTTGAGACAGGCAGAGGGGAGAAGCAGCGAGGCCTGAGTGAGTGTTGGGCCATCCCAGGTAGGCCTCTCCCTTCACAGAAGCCCTGGGTCACCCCCCGGTTCAGGGCTAAAGCCTCAGGCTTCAGGCCAGGGCACCTGTTTCTCTTGCTGAAGGCCCCTAAGGGCAGTGGCAGGGATGCAAGCAGCACTGTGTGGGTAAGCAGAAACTCAGGGGAACGTTGAGGCACACAGAGGGTAGAAGTGGTGAGGCCTGACGAAGGCTTGAGGAAGTGCTGGGTCATATCAGAGACCCCAGAGCTCCCTTCGGGTGAGAGCTAGTGCCTTGGACTCTGGCTAAGTGTTCCTGTGTCTTTGGCAGAGATACCCCCACGAGCAGTGGCAGGGCCTGTGTGGGCCTGTGCAGATGGGCAGAAACTCAGGGGGATGTTGACACAGGCACAGGGGAGAAGCAGCGAGGCCAGAGTGGGTGCTGGGTCTTCCAAGGGATGACTTTCCCTTTCCAGAGGCCCACAGGGCTCCCCCTGGATGGGGGCTAGAGTCCTAGACTCCAGACAAGGGTGCCTGTGTCTCTTGCTGAGGACCCCTAAGGGTGGCAGCTGGGCAAGTGCAGGTGGGCAAAATCTTAGGGGGAGGTTGAGGAAGGTAGAGGTGAGAAGTGGTGAGAACCTGAGTGGGTGCTGTGTCTTCCCAGGGAGACCTATCTTTCCTCAGAAGTCCTGGGGAGGTCCCCGGGGCAGGGGATAGAGCCCCAGACTCCAGTCCAGGGTGTTTGTGTCTTTTCCAGAGGGCCCTCATGGGAAGCAGTGTGAACACCAGGGGGCCTGTGTAGGCAGTCAGAAACTCAGGGGGACATTGAAGCAGGCAGATGGGAGAAACAGCGAGACCTGAGTGGGTGCTGAGTCATTTCAGAAATGCTTGTCTTTTCTTGGAAGCCCACAGGACACCCCTGATGGGAGCTAGAGCCCCAACCTCCGACCCAGGGTGCCTGTGTCTCTCTCCGACCCAGTGGCGGGGTTGCAGGCAGACCTGTGTGGGTAAACTGAACCTCAGGTGGACGTTGAGGTAGGCAGGGCAGAGAAGTGGTGAGGTCTGAGCTGGTGCTGGGTTATCCCAAGGAAGCTTCTTCGTTCCCAGAAGCCCCTGGGGCATTATTTGTGTGGGTGATAGAGCCCTGTGCTCCGGACAGGGTGCCTGTATCTCTCTCAGAGGGTACCTGTGGGCAGCAGCGGGGCTACAGGAGGGCTTCTGCGGGTGAGCAGAAACTCAGGGAAATGTTGAGGCAAGGAGATGGAAGAATCGGCAAGGCCTTAGCAGGTGCTCGGTCCCCCAGGGAAGCATCTCTTTTACCAGAAGCCCCTGGGGCATCCCCCAGGTCAAGGCCAAAGCCACAAACTCTGACTCAGGGTGAATGTGTCTCTCCAGATTCCTGTCTGGTATGACTCAGCACCTGCTCAGGCCTCACCGCTTGTCTCCTCTGCCTGCTTCAATGCTCCCCTGGGTTTCTGCCAACCCACACAGACCCGCCTGTGACCCCACTGCTGCTGTGGGGGCCCTCCCAGAGACACAGCACCCTGGGCTCTAGCCCCCATTTGGGGGCGCCCCATGGGCTTCTGCAAAGGGAGAAGTCTCCCTGGGAGGACCCCTGGGTCCAATCTAGATCCACGGGCTCCAGCCTAGGGTGCCTGTGTCTTTCACAGAGGGCCCCAATGTTCAGCGACAGGGCTGCATCTGGGCCCACTTTGGCAGGCATAAACTCAGGGGGACATTGAGGCAGGCACAGGAATAAAGAAGCCAGGCCTGAGGGGGTGCTGGGTCTTCCCACGGAGGTCTTTCAATCAACAGGAGCCCACTGGGCATCCCCCAGGTAGGGACTAGAGCCAGGGGCTCCAGCCCAGGGTGCCTGTTTCTCTCATGGAGGGTCCCGACGATTGGTGGCGGGGTCGCAGGTGGGCCAGTGTGGGTGGGCAGAAACTCTGGGGGACAGTGAGTCAGGCAGAGGGGAGAATCGGCGAGGGCTGAGCAGGTGTTAGGTACTTTCAGGGAGGCCTCTCCCTTCCCAGAAGCCCCCAGGGCGCCCTCCAGGTCATTGTTGGAACCACGGGCTCCAGCCCAGGGTGCCTGTGTCTCTCGCAGAGGGCCACCACAGGTGGTGGTAGGGCCACAGGCAGGCCTGTGAGAGCCAGCAGAAACTTAGCAGGACGTTGAGACAGGCAGAGAAAAGAAGCAGCAAAGCCTAAGCAGGTGCTGGGTCATCCCAGGGAGGCCTCTTCCTCTGCATAAGTCACGTGGGCACCCTCTGAGTGGGGCCTGAAGCCCAGGGCTTTCATTCATGGTGCCTGTGTCTCTTGAGGAGGGTCCCTATGGAAAATGATGGGGCCACAGGCGGGCCTGTGAGGGCGGACAGAAACTCAGGTGGATGTTGATGCATGCAGAAGGGAGAAGAAGCGAGGCCTGAGCAGGTGCTGGGTCTGCCCAGGGATGTCTCTTTTCCCAGAAGCCCCTGGGGTACGACCTGGGTGATGATTAGATCTGCAGACTCCAGCCCAAGGTACCTGTGGTTCTGGGGGAGTGCTCCCATGGACAGCGGTGGAGCCATAGGCAGTCCTACGCAGGCAGGTGGAAACTCAGGGGTTCTTGATGCAGGAAGAGGGGAAAAGCAGCAAGGTGTGAGAGAGTGCTGGGTCCTCCCTGGGAGGCCTCTCCCTTTCCAGAAGTTCTTGGGATGCCCCTTGGGTAAGGTCAAGAGCCGAGGCTCCAGCCCAGGGTATCCTTTGCAGAGGGCCCCCAAAAGCGGTGGAAGGGCCACATGCAGGCCTGTGTGAGGGGGCAGAAACTCAGGGGTCCTTGAGGCAGGAAGACGGAAGAAGTAGTGAGGCGTGAGTGAGTGCTGGGTCCTCCCAGGGAGTCCTCTCCCTTCCCCAAATCCCCCAGGTCATGCCCCGTGAAAGGGATAGAGTCTCAGGCTCTGAGTAAAAGTGCCTGTATCTCTCACAGAGAATACCTATGGGTGGCGGCGGGGCCGCAGGTGGGCCTGTATGGGATGAAAGAAACTCAGGGGGAGCATTGAGGCAGAAAAATGGGAGAAGTGGCAAGGCCTGAGTGGGTGCTGTATCATCGCAGGGAGGTCTCTTCCTTCCCAGAAGCCTGTGTTGGAAAACTTTTTTTTTGTAGAATCTGAGAAAAGACATTTCAGAGCCCAATGCAGCTGAATATTCCACGATAAAAACTACAAAGAAGCTATGTGTGAAACTGCTTTGTGATGTGTGAATTCATCTCACAGAGTAAAACCTTTCTTTTGATTCAGCAAGTTGGAAACTCTTTGTACAATCTTAGAAAAAATATTTCAGAGCCCACTGAGGTCTATAGTGAAAAACTGAATATCCCATGATAAAAACTAGAAAGAAACTATCTGTGAAACTGCCTCGTGATGTGTGCATTCAGCTCACGGAGTTAACTCTTTTAATTCAGAGGGTTGGAAACAAACTGTAGAATCTACGAAGGAACATTTCATAGCCCACTGTGGCCTGTAGTGAAAAACAGATATCCCATGATAAAAACTAGAAAGAAACTATCTGAAACTTTCTTGTGATGTTTTTATTCAGCTCACAGAGTTTAACCTTTCTTTTGACTCAGCAGGTTAGGAAAATTTTTTTTCTAGAGTCTACGAAAAGACGTTTTGAAGCTCACTGAATCATAAGTATAAAATTCAACATACCACGGCAAAAACTAAAAAGAAACTATCTGTGAAACTGTTTTCTGATGTATGCATTAAGCTCACAGTGTTAGACCTTTTTTAAAAATCATTTAGCAGGTTGAAAACTTTTTTTTGTAGAATCTGAAAAAGGATATTTCAAAGGCCACTGGGGCCTATAGTGAAAAACCAAACATCCTGCAATAAAATCTAGAAAGAAGGTATCTGTGAAACTGCATTGTAATGTGAACATTCAGGTCAAGAGTTAAATCATTCTTTTGATTCAGCAGGTTTGAAACACTCTTTTTTTAGAATCTGCGAATGGACATATTGGAGCCCACTGAGGACTACTGTGACAAACAGAATAACCCACTATAGTGACTACAAATAAGCTATCTGTGAAACAGTTTTGTAATTTGTGGATTCAGTTAGCAAAGTAAAAACTTTTCTTTGATTTAGCAGGTTTGAAATACACCTTTTGTAGAATCTGTAAAGGGACATTTCACAGCCCATTGCAGTCTATAGTGAGAAACCAAATATCCCACAATACAAACTAGAAAGAAGCTATATGTGAATGTGGTTTGTGATGTGTGCATTCAGCTCACAGAGTTAAACACTTCTTTTTATTCAGCAGGTTGGAAACACTCGTTTGTGGAACCTGTGAAGGAGCATTTCAGAGCCCATTGAGGCCTGTAGTGAAAAACAGAATATCTTGTGATAAGAATAAGAAAGAAGCTACCTGTGAAACTCATATGTGAGGTGTGCATTCAGCTTACAGGGTTAAATTAACCCTTTCTTTAGATTCAAGAAGTTGAAAACACTCTTTTTTGTAGAATCTCCAAAGGGACATTCAGAGCTCCTTGATGCCTATAGTGAAAAATTAGATATAGCACCAGAAAACTTAGAAAGGACCTATCTTTGAAACAGCTTTGTGATGTATGAATAAAACTCACATAGTTAAACCTTTCTTTTGATTCACTATGTTTGAAATACTCTTTTTTTAAAATCTGCAAATGGACATTCTGGATCCCACTGAGGTCTATAGTGAAAAAGTGAATATCCTGTGATAAAATAGAAAAAGGCTATCGGTGAAACTGCTTGTGATGTGTGCATTCAGCTCACAGCATTTAACCTTTCTTTTCATTCAGCAGTTTGGAACACTCTTTTTGTAGTATCGATGAAGGGACATTTCAGAGCTCACTGAAGTCTCTAATGAAAAACCAAATATCCCGTAATAAAAACTAGAGAGAAGATATCTGTGAAACTGCTTTGTGTTGTGTGGTTTCAGGTCACAGAGTTAAACCTTTCTTTTGATAAAGCAGATTTGAAACACTCTTTCTGAAGAATCTGGGAAGGGACATACCAGATCCCACCCTGGCCCATGGTGAAAACCCGAATATCCCATGACACAAAGTAGAAAGAAGCTATCTGTAAAACTTCTTTAGGTTGCTTTCATTCAGCTCAGAGTTAAATCTTTCTTTTGATTTAGCAGGTTGAAAACACTCTTTTTGTAGAATCTACAAAAAAACATTTTGGAGTCCACTGAGACCTATGGAGGAAGACTGAATATCTCATGATAAAGACTAGAGAAGAGCTACCTGTGAAACTGCTTTGTGATGTGTGCATTAAGCTCGCAAAGTTAAACCTTTCTTTTTATTCAGCAGATTGGAAACACTCTTTTTGTACAATCTGTGAAGCGACATTTCAGAGCCCTCATAGGCCTATAGTGAAAAATCATATATCCAAAGACAAAAACTGGAAAGAAGATATCTGTGAAACTGCTTTGAGATGTGTGCATTCAGCTACGAGAGTTAAACCTTTTTTTTTTTTTTTTTTTTTTTTTTTAAACTAAACAGGTTGGAAACACTCTTCTTGTAGAATATGTGAAGGGACATTTCGGAGTCCACAGTATAAAACCGGATATCCCATGATAAAAACTAGAAACAAACTGTCTGTGAAACTGCTTTGTGATGTGTTAATTCAGCTTACAATGTTAAAACTTTCTTTTAATCCAGCATTTTGGGAACACTCTTTAGTAGAATCTGTAAAAGGACATTTTGGAACCCACTAAGGTGTATAGGGAACAAAAAAAGTATGTTGCAATAAAAACTAGAAAGAAGGTATCTGTGAAACTCCATTGTGATGTGTGGATTCAGCCCACAGTGTTAAACCTTTCTTTTGATTTAGCATGTTGGAAACACCTTTCTTGTACAATCTGTGAAAGGACATTTTGGAGTCCACTGAGGCCTAGAGTGACAAACGGAATATCCCACAATAAAAACTAGAAAGAAGCTATTTGTGAAATGGCTTGGTGATATGTGGATTCAGCTCACAGAGGTAAATCTTTCTTTTGATTCAGCAGGTTGAAAAAACTGTTTTTGTAGAATCCACGAAGGGACATTTCTGAGCCCCCAGAGGCCTACAGTGAAAAACTGAATATCCCATTATAAAAACCAGAAAAAAGCTCTCTGTGAAACTTTGGTGTAATGTGTGTACTCAGCTCACACAGTTAAAACTTTCTTTTGGCTTCGTAGGTTGGGAACTTTTTTTTGTAGAATCTGGAAAAGGACATTTCGGAGCCCGCTGGGGCCTATATGGAAAAACAAAATATCCAGTGACAAAAACTAGAAAAAAGCTATCTGTGAAATTATTATGTGACGTGTGCTTTCAGCTCACAAACTTGAACTTTTCTTTTGATAAAACAGATTGGAATCACTCTTTTTGTAGAATATATGAAGGGATATTTCAGCGCCCACTGAGGCCTTAATATAAAACCAGATATCCCATAATAAAAACTAGAAAGGAACTGTTTGTGAAACTGCTTTGTGATCTCTGAATTCAGCTTACAGTCTTAAAGCTTTGTTTTTATTCAGCAGTTTGGAAACACACTGTTTGTAGAATGTACAAAGGGAAATTATAGAGCCCTCTGAGACCTATAGTGAGAAACAGAATATTCCATGATAAAAAACTAGAAAGAAGCTACTTGCAAAACTAATTTTTGATGTGTGTATTTAGCTCCCAGGCTTAAAACTTTCTTTTGATTCAGCAATTTGGAAACACTCTTTTTTTAGAATCTGCAAATGGACATTACTGAGCTTACAGAGGTCTACAGTGTAAAGACACATATGCTGGCATAAAAAGTAGAAAGAAGCTACCTGTGAATCTGTTTTGTAAGGCGTACGTTCAGTTCAGAGAAGTTAATGTTTCTTGTGATTCAACTGATTAGAAACTCTCTTTTTCTAGAATCTGTGAAGGGACGTTTCAAAGCCCACAAAGGCCTATAGTGAAAAGCATAATATCTTGTGAAAAAAAAAAAAACTAGAAAGAAGCTAACTGTGAAACTTTCTGGTGATATGTGCATTTAGCTCACAGAGTTAAACATTTCTTTTCATTTGGCAGGTTGTAAACACTCTTTTTGTATAATCCCCGAAGGGACATTTAAGATCCCACTGATTTTTCTATTAAGAAACCAAATATCGTGTAATAAAAGCTAGAAAGAAGCTAACTGTAAAACTTCTTTGTGATTTGTGAATTCAGCTCACAGAGTTAAACTTTTCTTTTGATTCAGCAGGTCTGAAACATTCTTTTCTTTTTTTTTAGAATCTGTCAAGGAATATTTCAGAATCCAATGAGGACTATAGTTAAAATCTGAATATCCCATGAAAAAAACTAGAAGAAAAGCTGTCTGTGAAACTGCTTTGTGATGCATGGATACAGCTTACAGAGTTAAACATTTTCTTTGATTCATCAGTTTGGAAACACTCTTTTTGTAGTACCTGCCTAGGGACATTTCAAAGCTGATTTAGGCATATATTGAAAAGCTGAATATCTTCTGACAAAAACTAGAAAGAAGGTATCTGTGAAACTGATTTGTGATGTGTGGATTCAGCTCACAGAGTTAAACCTTTGTTTTGATTCAGCAGCTTGGAAACACTCCTTTTGTAGAATCTGTGATGTGACATTTCAAAGTCCACTGAGGCCTATAGTGAGAAATAGAGTATCCTATCATAAAAACTAGAGAGAAGGTATCTCTGAAACTGTTTCATGATGTGTGCATTTATCTCACAGAGCTCAACCTTTTTTTATTCCGTAGGTTGGAAAAACTCTTCTTGTAGAATCTACAAATGGACATTTCAGAGCCCACTGAGGCTACTAGTGAAAAACCAAATATCTCGTGATAAAAACTAGAAAGAATCTAGGTGAAACTACTATGTGATGTGTGCATTTAGCTCACAGACATAAAAGTTTCTTTTGATTCAGCAGGTTGGAAGCACATTTTAGTATATTCCACGAAGAGATAATTTGGAGTCCAATGAGGCCTATAGGGAAAAACTGAATACCCCATGATACACACTACAAAGAAACTATAAGTGAAACTACTGTGTGATGTGTGGATTCAACTCATAGAATTAAATGTTTCTTTTGATTCACCAGATTGCTAACACTCTTTTTGTAGAATCTGCGATGGGACATACCAAAGCCCACTGAGGCCTCTAGTGAAACACCAAAACTCCCACAATAAAAACTAGAAGAAAACTATCTTAGAAACTGTTTTGTGATGTGTGTATTTACCTCACAGAGTTAAACTTTTTTTTTTTTTTTTTAATTCAGCTGGTTGGAAACACTCTTTTAGGATCTGCAAAGGGACATTTCAAAGTCCAATGTGGTTTATAATGAAAAACCAAATATCCCAAGGTAAAAACTAGAAGGAAGCTATCTGTGAAAGTATATTGTGATGTGTGGATTCAGCTCACATATTTAAACCTTTCTTTTGATTCAGCAAGTTGGAAACACTCTTTTTGTAGAATCCTCAAAGGGACACTTCAGAGCTCACAGTGGCCTATAGTGAAAACCAGAATATCTTTTGAAAAAAACTAGAAAGAAGTTATCTATGAAATTGCTTTGTGATGTGTGCATTCAGCTCACACAATTAAATGTTTCTTTTGATTCAGCATGTTGGAAACACTCTTTTTGTAGAGTCTGTGAATGAACATTTCGGCACCCACTTAGTCCTAAAGTGGAACAAGAATATCTCATGATAAAAACTATAAAGAATCTATCTGTGAAATTGCTTTGTGATATGTGCATTCAGCTCACAGAGGTAAACCTTTCTTTTGATTCAACAGGCTGGAAACACTTTTTTGTATAATCTACAAAGGGACATTTCAGATTCAGTAAGGCCTATATTGAAAAACCGAATATCCCATGATAAATGCTAAAAAGAAGCTATCTGTGAAACTGCTTTGTGATGTGTGGATTTAGCTCACAGAGTTAAACCTTTCTTTTGATTCAGCACGTTGAAAATGCTCTTTTTGTAGAATCTGCCAAGGGACATTTCAGAGCCCACCAAGGTCTATAGTGAAAATCCAAAACTCCTACCATAAGAACTACAAAGGAACTATCTTTGAACCTGCTTGTGATGTGTGCATTTTGCTCACAGACTTTTAACTTTCTTTTGATTTAGAAGATTGGAAACATGCTCTTCATGGAATCTGCGAAGGGATATTTCATAGTTCACTGAGGCCTATAGTGAAAAACTGAATATCCCACAGTGAAAACAAGAAAGAAGCTATATGTGAAACCGCGTTCTGACGTGTGGATTCAGCTCACATAGTTATTTCTTTTTATTATTCAGTAGGTTGGAAACACTCTTTTTGTAGAATGTGCGATGGGACATTTTGGATCCCACTGACACCTATAGTGAAAAGCCAAACATGTCACAATGAAAACAATAAATGTTCTGAAGTGTGGGTTCAGCTCACAGAGTTAAATTTTTCTTTTGATTCAGCTGCGTGGAAACCCTCTTCTTGTAGGATCTGCGAAGGAACACTTGGGAGCCAACTAGGCCTATAGAATAAAACTGAATATCCTGTGATAAAAACTAGAAAAAAGCTTTCTGTGAAACTATTTTGTGATATTTGCATTCAGTTCACAGAGTTAAAACTTACTTTTGATTCAGTAATTTGGAAACACTCTGTAGAATCTGCAATGGGATATTTTAGTGCCCACTGAGGCTTATAGTGAAAAACCAAATATCCCATGATAAAAACTAGAAAGAAGCTATCTGTGAAATTGCTTAGTGATGTGTGGATTCAATTCACAGATTTAAACCATTCTTTTGATTCAGCATGTTGAAAACACTCTTTTTGTAAAATCTACAAGAAGACATTTCAGAGCCCACTGAGACCTCTAGTGAAAAACAGAATATTTCGTGATGAAAACCAAAAAGAAACTGTGAAACTGCTTTGTGATGTGTGAATTCAGATCACTGATATAAACCTATCTATTGATTCAGCAGCTTTATACACTCTTTTTGTAGAATCTGTAAAGGGACATTTCAAAGCCCAGTGAGGCCTATAGTGAAAACCCAATATCCAGCAATTAAAACTAGAAATAAATTATCTGTGAAACTGCTTTATGATATGTGGATTCATATCACTGAATTAAACCTTTCTTTTGATTCAGAAAGTTGGAAGCACTCTTTTTGTAGAATCTGTGAAGAAACATTTTGGAGCCCACTTAGGCCTATAGTGGAAATCCGAATATTCAACGATAAAAACTAGTATGAAGCTATGCATGAAACTGGTTTGTAATGTGTGCATTCACTTCACAGAGGTAAAACATTATTTTGATTCAGCAGGTTAAAAATACTCTTTGTAGAACCTGCGAATAGATATTTCAAGCCAACTGAGGCCTATAGTGAAAACATGAATACCTTGTGATAAAAACTAAAAGAAGTTATTTGTGAAACTCCTTTGTATTTTGTGGATTCAGCTAACAGAGATAAACCTTTATTTTGATTCAACAGGTTGGAAGTGCTCTTTTTGTAGAATTAGCAAAGAAACATTTTGGAACCCACAGAGACTTATAGTGAAAAACTGACTATCCTGTGATAAAAACTAGAAAGCAGCTATGTGTGAAACTGCGTTGTGATGTGTGGACTCATCTCACAGAGTTAAACCTTTATTTTGATTCAGCAGTTTGAAAACACTCTTTTTGTAGAATCTCCAAAAGGACATTTCGGATTCCATTCTGGCCTATAGTGAAAATCTGAGTATCCCACAAAATAAACTAGAAAGAAGTTATCTGTCCAACTGCTTTGTGATGTGTGGATTCAGCTCAGAGAGTTAAACCTTTCTTTTGATTCAAAAGGTTGGAAACACTCTTTTTGTAGAATCTATGAAGGAACATTTCAGTGCCCACTGACGCCTACAGTGAAAAACTGAATGTCCTGCAATAAAAACTAGAAAGAAGCTATGTATGAAACTGTTTTATGATGTGTGCATTCAGTTCACAAAGTTAGAACATTCTTTCCATTCAGCAGATTGGAAACACTCTTTTTGTACAATCTGCAAATGGACATTTCGGAGCCCACTGTTTGAGGCCTATAGTGAAAAACTGAATATCTAGCGATAAAAATGAAATTCTCTGTGAAACCACTTTGTGATGTGCGGATTCATCTCACAGAGTCAAACTTTCCTTTTGATTCAGCAGGCTGGAAACCCTTTTGGTAGAATCTGCAAATGGACATTTCAGAGCCCACTAAACCTATAGTGAAAAACCGAATATCCCACGATAAAAACTAGAAACTGTGAAACTTCTTTGTGATATGTGGATTCAGCTAAAATAGTTAAACTTTTCTTTTGATTTAGCAGATTGGTAACACTGTTTTTGTAGAATCTGTGAAAGAACATCTCGCAGAAATGGACATTTCATAGAAGTGTTAAGCAGAGTGGAGAAGGAGCGAGCCCTGAGCTTGTGCTGGATCCTCCAGAAAGGCGTCTAACTTTCTAGAAGCCCCATGGGCACCCCATGGTTGGAAGCTAGCGCCCTGGGCTTTGGCCCAAAGCGCCTGTATCTGTCACAGAAGCCCCCATGGATGGTGGCAGGGCCACAAATGAGCCAGTGCAGGTGGTCAGAAGCTAAGAGGGACATTGAAGCCTGCAGAGGGGAAAACCAGTGAGGCCTGAGCGGTTGCTGAGTCTTCCCAGGGAGGCCTTTATTTTCCCAGAAGCCCCTGGGGGTGTCTCCCGTGTCCGGGCCAAAACCTCGGGCATCGTACCAGTGTGCCTGTGTCTTTCATGGAGGGCCCCATGGGCCTTGGCAGGACCACAGGCGGGCTTGTGCAAACAGGCAGAAATTCAGGTGGACGTTGAGGCAGGCAGTGGTCAGAACCTCCGAGGCCTGATTGGGTTTTGGGTCATCCCATGGAAGCCTCTCCCTTCATAGAAGTTCCTGGTGTGGACCTCAGTTGGATGTTAGAGCCACGGTTTCTGGTCCAGGATCCCTGTGTTTCTCTTGGAAGGCCTCCACGGGCAGCACTGGGGCCTCAGGCAGGCCGGTTGAGGTAAGCAGAGGGGTTGAGTGGCAAGACGTTCGCTGGTGCAGGGTTCTCCCAAGGAGGCCTCTTTCTTCCCAGAAGCCCCTGCGGCATTCCCTGCATTGGTGTTAGAGCCCCTGACTCCAGACCTGGGTGCCTGTATCTCCCACAGAGGGCCTCCACAGGCATTGGTGGGGTCACAGGCAGGCATGTGCAGGCAGGCAGAAAGTCAGGGGGACATCGAGACAGGCAGAGGGGAAAAGCGGCAAAGCCTGAACTTGTGCTGGGTTCTCCCAGGAAGTCCCCTCCCTTCCCTGAAGCTCTCCCTTTGTGTGAGCTAGAGCTCTAGGCTCCAGCCTGGGGTGAATGTGTCTGTTACAGAGGGCCCCCTTGAGTGGCCCCCTTTGTTGGTGGGCAGAAACTCAGGGGGATATTGTGGAAAGCTGAGGGAAGAAGTGGCGAGGCCTGAGCTGGTGTTGGGCTTTCCCAGGGAAGCCTCTCCATTCCCAGACTTCCCTGTTGGCTCTTCAGATGGGGACTAGGGCCCCTTGCTCTGAGCCAGGGTGACTGTGTCTCTCGCTGAGGGTCCTCACAGATGGCAGCGGAGCTTCATGCGGGCCTGTGTGGGTGGGCAGAAACTCGGGGGGACATTGAGGCCGGCAGAGGGGAGAAGCGGTGAGGCCTGAGCAGGTGCTGGGTCGTCCCAGGGAGGCCTCTCCCTTCCCCTAGGCCCCAAGGGCTTTCCCCAGGTGAGGGACAGAGCCTCAGTCTTTGGCCCACGGAGTCTGTGTCTCTTGTGGGGGAACGCCACGTACGACAGTGGCGGGGCTGCAAACGGTCCTGTGTAGTCAAACAGAAACTCAGGGGACTTTGGGGCAGGCAGAGTGGAGAATCAGTGAGACTTGAGCAGGTGCTGGGTTCTCCCAATGAGGCCTCTCCCTTCCAAGAAGACACTAGCTTCGCCCCCGCCTGCCCCGGATGGCGGTTAGAGTCCCAGACTCTGGCCCAGGGTGTCTTTCTTTTGCAGAGAGCCTCCACGGGCAGTGGGTGGGCCATAGGCAGGTTGGTAAGGGTGAGCAGAAACTCAGTGGCACGTTGAGGTATGCAGAGGGGATAAGCAATTAGGCCTTAGTGGATGTAGTGTCAACCCGTGGAGGCCTCTCCCTTCCCAGAAGCCCCCAGGGCTCCCTCCAGATCGGGGTTACAGCCCCAGGCTCCATCCCAGGGTGTCTTTGTCTGTCACTAAGGACCCCACATGCGGTGGCAGGACCGCAAGCGAGCGTGTGCAGGCAAGCAGAAACTCAGGGGGCCTTGAAGCAGGCACAGGGGAGAAGCGACGTGGCCTGAGCAGATGCTGGGTCAACCCAGGGAGGCCTCTCCCATCCAAGAAGCCCCCAGGGCATCCGCAGGTTTGGGCTAGAGCCCTGGGATCTGACCCCAGGCAATGGTCTCTTGCGGAGGGCCCCCACAGACATTGGTGGGGCAGCAGGCAGGCATGTGCCAGCTGGCAGAAACTCATGGGGACTTTGAGGCAGTCAGAGGGGTGAAGCGGCAAGGCCTGAACAGGTGCTGGGTTATCCCAGGGAAGCCTCTCCCTTCCCAGACACCCCTGAAGATCTCACCTTTTGTGAGCTAGATCCCCGAGCTCCGGCCCAGGGTTCCTGTGTTTCTCACAGAGGGCCCCCTCGGGTGGTGGCGGGCCCTCCGGCAGGCCTGTGTTGGCGGATAGAAACTCTGAGGGACTTCGAGGCAGGCAGAGAGGAGAAGTGGTCAGGCCTGAGCAGGTGCTGAGTTTTCCCAGGGAGGCCTGTTCCTTCCCAGAAATCCACAGGGCCCTCCCTGCATGGGCACTATAGCCCCGGGCCCTGGACCAGGGTGCCTGTGTGTCTCTTGGAGAGTCCCCCAGAATCTCCAGGGATGCCCCCTGAATGGAGGCTTTCTGCGAGAGACACAGGCACTCTGCTTTAAAGCCTGGGGATTTAAAGCCCACCGGGGACACACTTGTGGGCTTCTGGGATGGGAGAGGCTCCCAGCATTCCCTGCGGTCTCGCCGCTTCTCGCGTCTGCCTGCCTGAACGTATTCCTGAGTTTCTGCAGCCCGACCACGCCATCCTGCAGCCACGTTTTCTCTTGTGGGGGCGTTCTGCGAGAGTCAAAGCCACCCTGCTCAAAAGCATGGAGCTTTACAGTCCTCTTGGGACAGCTGTGGGGGGCTTCCGGGATGAGAGCGTCATCCTTGGGGGGCTTGGAGTATGCCCTGAGGTCTCACCGCTTCTCCACTCTGACTGCCTCAACGTCCCTCTGAGTCCCTGCGCCCTGCCCATGCAACCCTCCGGCACCGTTTTTTCTTGTGGGTAACTTCTGCGAGAGACACATCACTCTGCTTTAAAGCCTGGAGCTTTAGAGCCGGACCAAAACACCCCTGGGGGCTTCTGGGACAAGACAGGCATCCTTGGCAGGCTCCCAGTATTCCCTACGGTCTCGCTACTTCTCGCCTCTGCCTCCCTCAACATGCCCTTCAGTAGCTGTGGCACACCATGCCAACTTGTGGCCCTGTTTTCGTATGTGGGGGCCTTCCGTGAGAATCACAGGCACCCTGCTCCAAATCCTGTGGCTTTACAGCCTGCCCAGGACAGCCCTGGGGGCTTCTGGGATGAAAAAGGCCTCCTTGGGAGGCTCCCAGCATTCTTTGTGGTCTCACCGCTTTTCTTCTCTGCCTGCCTCAACATCCCCCTAAGTACCTGCGGCGAGCCCACGACATCTTCTGACTCCATTTTTGCGAGTGGGGGCCTTCTGCTAGAGACACAGTCACCCTGCTTCGAAGTTTGGGGCATTACAGCCCACCTGGGACACCCTGGGAACTTCTGGGAAGGGAGAGGCCACCTTGGGAGGCTCCCAGAATTTCCAGCCATCTAGCTACTTTTTCACTCTGTCTGTCTCAGCGTCCTTCTGAGTCACTTTGGCCCGCCCACACCATGCTGCGGCCACGTTTTTGCTTGCGGGGGCCTTGTGCTAGAGACACAGACACCCTGCTCCAAAGCCTGGGGCTTTACTTCTGCCCTGGACAGATCTGGGGGCTTCTGGGATGTGAGAGGCCTCTTTGGGATGCTTTCAGCATTCCCTACAGTCTCGCTGTTTCTCCCCTCTGCCTGCCAAAATGTCTCACTGAGTACCTGCGGCCGGCACACGCCACCCAGCTGCCCCATTTTCCCGAGTGGGGCCCTTCCACAAGAGACAGAGGCACCTTACTCCAAAGTCGGGGGCTTCACAGCCCGTCAGTGACAGCGGTGGGGACTTCTGGGATGAGAGAGGCTGGTGAGGGAGACTCCCAGCATTCCATGCGGTCTCACCACTTCTCCCATATACCTGCCTCAATGTCCTTCTGTGTTTCTGCTGCCTGCCCATGCCACCCTGTGGCCCCGTTTTTGCTTGTGGTTCCTTCCACAAAAGGCACAGGGACCCTGCTCCAAAGTCGGAGGATTTTCATCCCACCCGGGATAGCCTTGGGAGCTTCTGGTTTGGAATAAGCCTCCTTGGGAGGCTCCCAGCATTCTCTTTGGTCTCGCTGCTCTTCCTCTACGCCTGCCTCAGTGTCCCACTGAGTCCCTGCAGGGTGCCCACATCACCCTGCGGCCACATTTTCTCCCTGAAGGAGGCCTTATTGGAGAGACACAGACACCCTGCTCCAAAGACTGTGGTTTTACAGCCCTCTTGGGATAGTCCTGGAGGCTTCTGGGATTGGAGAGGCTTTCTCAGGATGCTCTTAGCATTCCATTCGATCTTGCCGCTTCTCCTCTCTGCCTGCGTCAACTTCCTCTGAATCCCTGACGCCTGCCCATGCCATTCTGTGTCCCCATTTTTGCATGTGGGAGTCTTCTGCGGGAGACACAGGCATCCTGCTCCAAAGTCTGTGGCTAGGCAGCCCACCCTGGACAGCCCTGGCGGTTTCTGGGATGGGAGAGGCCTCCTTTAGGAGGCCCCAGCATTCCCTGCAGTCTCACCACTTCCCTCCTCTGCCTGCCTCAAGGTCTTCCTGAGTACCTGTTGCCTGCCAACGCCACCCTACGACCTTTTGTTTGCTTGTCGAGGCCTTCTGCATGAGACACAGGCACCCTGCTCCAAAGCCTGGGGCTTTACAGCCCGCTCTGGACAAGCCTGGGGGATTCTGGGATGGACAAGCATCTTTGGGAGACTCCCAGAATTTCCTACAGTATTGCCACTTCTCCCCTCTGCCTACCTCAACATCCCCCTGAATGCCTGCAGCTTTCCCACACACCCTACGGCTTCGTTTTTGCTTGTGTTGGCCTTCCATGAGAGACACAGGCACCTTGATCCAAAACCTGGAACTTTACATCTTGCCTGGGACATTGCTGGGGGATTCTGGGATGGGAAAGTCTTTCTTCGGATAATCTTAGCATTCCCTTCGATCTCACCACTTCTCCCCTCTGCCTGCCTCAACTTCTTTCTGAGTCCCTGAGTTCTGCCAAAGCCACCGTATGGCCCCATTTTTACTTGTGGGGACCTTCCGTGAGAGACAGGGGCACCCTGTTCCAAAGCCTGGGGGTGAACAGCTTTCCTGAAACAGCCCTGGGAGCTTCCGGTCTGAAAGAGACCTTTCTGGGAGGCTCCCAGCATTCTCTTCAACCCTCTGCCTGTCTCAATGTCCCCATGAGTCCCTGCTGCCCGCCCACGCCACACTGCTGCCCATTGTCACTTGCAGGGGCCTTCCATGAGAGACAGACGCACCCTGCTCTAAAGGCTGTGGCTTTATAGCCCCCTTGAGACACCCCTGGGGGCTTCTGGGATGAGAGAGTCTACCTTGGGAGGTTTGCAGCACTCCCTGCGGTCTCGACACTTCTCCACTCTGCCTGCCTTAACATATCCCTGAGTCCCTGCAGCCCGCCCACGCTAACCCACGTCCTTATTTTCTCATCTGGGAAACTTTTGCGAGAGACACAGTACCTTGCTTTAAAGCCTGGAGCTTTAGAGCCCGCCCAGAACACTCCTGGGGGCTTCTGGGATGGGAGAGGCCTCTTTGGAGGCTCACAGCATTCTCTTCATTCCAGTCACTTCTCCCCTCTGCCTGCATCAACACATCCCTGAGCCCCTGCCGCCTGCCACGCCAACCTGAGGTCCCATTTTTGCTTCTAGGGGCCTTTCAGGAGAAACACAGGCATGATGCTCCAAAGTCTGGGTTTTTAAACTGCCTGGGTGAGCCCTGGAGGCTTCTGGGATGGGAGAGGCCTCCTTGGGAGGCACCCAGCATTCCCTGCGGCCTTGCCTCTTTTCACTTCTGCCTGCCTTAACGTCCCCCCGAGTCCCAGCAGTCAACCCAGATGACCCTCTGACCCCATTTTTGCTTCTGGGGGCTTTCCACGAGAGACACAGTCACTCTGATCCAAAGTCTGGTGCTTTACTGCCCTCCCGGGACAGACCTGGGGGCTTCTGGAATGGGAGAGGCCTTTTTGGGAGGCTCCTAGCATTCCCAGCGGTCTGGTTAATTCTCCCCTCTGCCTGTCTCAATATCGCCCTG
The DNA here is from genome assembly GCF_007565055.1 of Rhinopithecus roxellana. Lineage (NCBI taxonomy): Eukaryota > Metazoa > Chordata > Mammalia > Primates > Cercopithecidae > Rhinopithecus > Rhinopithecus roxellana. The sequence continues at coordinate 4,416,696 of NC_044557.1, read as the reverse complement.
CATCCCTGGCACCCCCTCACACCAATCTGTGGCCATATTTTTGCATGTGGGGGCCTTCCAAGAGAGAAAATGGTACCCTGCTCCAAAGCCTGGGGCTTTACATCTTGCCTGGGATAGCCCTGGGAATTTCTGGGAAAACAGAGTCCTTTTTGGGAGGCTCCAAGCATTCCCTGCGGTCTTGAGACTTCTCTCCTTTTCCTGCCTCAATGTCCCCCGAGTCTTTGAGGCCCACCTATGCCACTCTGCGGCTCCGTTTTCGCTTGTGGGTGCCTTCCGCGAGAGACACAGGCACCGTGCTTCAAAGCCTGGGGCTTTACAGGCTGTCTTGGATAGCAATGGGAGATTTAGGGATGGGGGAGGCCTCTTTTGAAGGCTCCCAGCATTCTCTGCGGACTAGCCACTTCTCTCTGCTTCAGCGTCGCCCCGAGTCCCTTTGACCTGCTCATGCCACCCTGCTGCTTCGTTTTCTCTTATGGAGGGCCTTCCACGAGAGACACAGGCACTCTGAACCAGACTGGTGCTTTGCAGAATGCCCTGGACAGCAGTGAGGGCTTCTGAAATTGGAGAAGCCTTTGTGGGAGGCTCCCAGCATTCCATGCAGTCTCGCCGCTTTTCCTCTCTGCCTGTGTCAACATCCTCCTGAGTACCTGCGGCCCATCCTGGCCACTCTGCAGCCCCATTTTTGCTTGTGGGGACCTTCCGTGAGAGACACAGGCACCCTGCTCCAAAGCCTGGGGCTTTACAGCCCGCCCGGGACAGGCTTAAAAGTTTCTGGGATGGGAAAGACCTCTTTGGGATGCTCCCAGCATTAACTATGCTCTCACCACTTCTCGCCTCTTCCTGCCCCATCATCCCCATGAGTGCCTGCGGCCCTCCTGCACCACCCTGCTGCTTCCTTTTCTCTTGTGGTGGCCTTCTGCAGCAGACACAGGCACTCTGTTCCAAACCCTCAGGCTTTACAGCCTGTCCAGAACAGCTCCCTGAGTCCCTGCTGACCACACCACCCTGCGGCCCCTTTTTCACCTGTGGGAGCCTTCTGCTAGAGACACAGACACCCTATTAAAAAGCCTGTGGCTTGACAGCACCCAGGGACACACCTAGGGGCTTCTCCTATGCCAGAGGGCTCCTTAGGAGGCTCCCAGCATTCTCTGCGGTCTTGCCACTTCTCCCCTCTGCCTGCCTCAATGTGCCCCTGAGTGCCTGCCATCTGCTCACGTCACCATGCGGCTCCGTTTTTGCTTGTGGGGGCCTTCCGTGAGAGACACAGGCACCCTACTCCGAATCCTGGGGCTTTCCAGCTTGCCTGGGACAGCCCTAGAAGGTTCTGGGATGGGAGAGACCTCATTAGGAGGGTTTCAGTGTTTCCTGCGGTTTCACTGCTTCCCCCTCTGCTAGTTTCTACATCTTCTTAAGCCTTTGCGACCCACCCACGCCACTCTGTGGCTTCGTTTTCACTTTTCATGGCCTTGTGCGAGAGACACAGCCACGCTGCTCCAAAGCCTGGGGCTTTACAACTTGCTTGGGATAGCACTGGGGGCTTCTAGGATGGAAGAGGCCTCCTTGGGAGGCTCCCACCATTTCCTGCTGTCTCGACTCTTCTTCCCTCAGTCTGCCTCCACATTCACCTGAATCCCTGGGACCTGCCCGGACCACTCCTTGGCCCCTTTTCTGCTTGCAGGGACAGAGGCAACGTGCTCCAAAGCCAGGGGCTTTATAGCTTGCCCAGGACAGCCCTGTAGGTTTCTGGGGTGGGAGATGCCTCTCTGGGAGGCTCCCAGCATAAACTGCAGTCTCGTCATTTCTCCCCGTGCCTGTCTCAACCTCCCCCTCAGTACCTGCTGTGTACCCATGCCACCCTGCTGCCCCGTTTTCCCTTGTGGGGGCCATAAGCCAGAGACACAGACATACTGCTTCAAAGCCTGGGGCTTTACTCCCACCCAAGGCAGTTCTGGGGCCTTCTGGGATGGAAGAGCAATTTATGGGAGGCTCCCAGCATTCCCTACAGTTTTGTCACTTCTCTGCTCTGCCTGCCTCAATGTCCCTTTTAGTCCCTGTCACCTGCCCACAACACTCTGCCACCTTGTTTTCGCTTGGGGGTCCATCTGTGACAGACACAGGCACCATGTTCCAAACCCTGGGGCTTTACAGCCCTCCTGGGATGGTCCTGGGGGCATCTGGAATGGGAGACGCCTTCTTGGAAGGCTCCAAACATTTACTGTGGTCTCGCCACTTCTCCACTCTGCCTGTCTTAGCGTCCACCTGAATCGTTGCACCCCTACCCCTATTACCCTGTGGCTCCATTTTCGCTTGTGGGGGCACACCACGAGAGACACAGGCAACCTTCTCCAAAGCCTGGGGCTTTACAGCCTGCCCAGGACAGCCCCGTTGGCTTCTGGGATGGGAGAGGCCTTCTTGAGATTCTCCCAGCATTCCCTGAAGTCTCGCCACTTCTCCATTCTGCCTGCCCAACGTCTTGAGTGGCTGTGGCCCGCCCATGTCACCCTGCTGCCCGTTTTCTCTTGTTGGGGCCTTCCACGAGAGACAGGGTCACCCTGCTCTAAACCCTGTGGCTTTAGAACCTGCCCGGGACAGACCTGGGGGCTTCTGGGATGGGAAAGGCCTCCTTGGGAGGCTCCGATTTTCTGCGGTCTTGCCGTGTCTCCCCTCTGCCTGCCTCAATGTCCCCCTGAGTCCCTGAGATCCACCCATGACAACCTGCGGCCCCATTTTCCTTCGTGGGGGCCTTCCACGAGAGACACAGGAGCCCTTCCCTGAAGCCCAGGACTTTAGAGTCCTCCCGGTACAACCTTGGTGGCTTCTGGGATGGGAAAGGCCTCCTTACAAGGCTCCCAGTATTCCCTGCAGGTGCGTGTTGCCAATTCTTCCCTTGCCCTGCCTCAACATCCCACTGAGTCCTTGCCGCCACCCCACGCCATTCTGTTGCTTCAATTACCCTTGTGGGGGCCTTGCACGATAGAAACAGTCACCCTTCTCCAAGGACTTTTCAGGCCGTCTGTGACAGCCACGGGGTTTTTGAGACAAGGAAGGCCTTTTTGGGAGACATGCAGCATTCCCTGCAGTCTAGCCGCTTCTCCCCGCTGCCTGCCTCAATGACCCTCTGAGTCCCTGCGGCCTGCCCACGCCACCTTGCAGCCCCGTTTTCGCTAGTGGGGGCCTTCCACAAGAGACACAGGCACACTGCTCCAAAGTCTGAGGCTTTACAGGCCTCCTGGGGCAGCCCTGAGGGCTTGTGGAACGGGAGAGGCTTCCTTGGGAGGTTCCTAGCATTCCCTGCAGTCTTGCTGCTTGTTCAATCTGCCTGCCTGAACGTTCCCATAAGTCCCTGCACCCCTTTCACGCCAACCTGCAGCACCATTTTTGCCTGTGGGAGTTTTCTGGTAGAGACAAAGGCATCATTCTCCAAAGCCTGTGGCTTTACAACTCGCCCCAGATAGCCCTGGGGGCTTCTGAGATGGAAGAGGCATTATTGGGAGGCTCCAAGCATTTCCTGCATTCTCACCGCTTCTCCCTTCTGCTTCCCTCAACGTAACCCTGAGTCCATGAGGCCCGTCCGCGCCACCCTTGCCGCCCTGTTTTCACGTGTTGGGGCCCTCTGCGAGTGACACAAGCACCCTGCTCCAAAGCCTATGGCTTTACAGCCCACTCCTGACAGCCCTGAGAGATTCTGGTATGGGAGTGGGCTTCTTGGTGGACTGCCAGCACTCCCTGCAATCTCGCTACTTCTCCCCTCTGCCTGCCTCAACGTCCCCCCAAGTCTCTGCCACCAGCCCACGCCACCATGCAGTTCCGTTCTTGTCTGTGGTGGTCTTCCAGGAGACACACAGGTAAACTGCTCAGAAACCTGGGGCTTTATAGCCCGCCCGGAACAGCCCTGGGCGCTTCTGGGAAGGAAGCCGCCTCTTAAAGAGTCTTCCAGCATTCCCTGCTGTTTCGTCGCTTCTATTTGCCTGTCCCAATGTCCCCCTGAGTCCCCAAGCCCCTCACACTCCAGGCTGCCGCCCTGTTTTTGCTTCTGGGGGCACTCTGCTCCAATGTGTGGGGCATTACAGCCGGTCCAGTATAGCCCTGGGGTCTTCTGGGGTAAGAGGGACATCATTGGTATGTTCCCACCATTTCTTCCCGTCGTGCCGCTTCTCTTCTCTGCCTGCCTCAATGTCTCCCTGAACTTCTGGGACCTGCCCACGCCACCCTGCGACCTTGGTTTCACTTTTGGGGGCCTTCCACAAGAGACATCGGCACCCTGCTCCAAAGCCTCGGGCTTTATAGCCTGCCAGAGACAGTCCTGAAGTCTTCTGGGATGGGAGAAGTCTTTTGGGGAGGCGCCCAGCATTCCCTGCAGTCTTGCTGCTTCTCGCTTCTCCCCTCTGCCTGCCTCAATGTCTTCCAGTGTTCCTGTGGCCTGCCCACGCCACCCTGCCATCCCGTTTTTGCTTGTGGGGGTCTTCTGCGAGAGACACAGGCACCCAGCTCCAAAGCCTGGGACTTTACAGCCCACTTGGGACAGCCCTGAGGGCTTCTTGGTTGGAAGAGGCCTCCTGGGAAGGCAACCAGCATTCCCTGCGATCTCACTGCTTCTCCCCTTTGCCTGCCTAAACATCCCCCTGAGTTCCTGTGGCTCACCCACACCACCTACCCAATCCATTTTTGCTTGTGGGGCCATCCGCAAGAAACACAGGCCTTCTCCTCCAAAGCCTGGGGCTTCATAGCATGCGTGGGACTGCCTGGAAGCTTGTGGGTTGGGAAAGACCTTTTATAGAGGCTCCCAGCCTTCCCTGTGGCCTCGCTGCTCCTTTTCTCTGCCTGCCTTAATGTCACCCAGACACCCTGCGGCCCGCCAACGCCTCCCTGCAGCCCCGTTTTCGCTTGTGAAGGCCTTCCGCGAGAGAGGCAGGCAGCCTACTCCAACAACTGGGGCTTTACCGCCCACCTGGGAGAGACCTGGGGGCTTCTGGGATGGGAGAGGCCTCCTTGGAAGGTTCCCAGTATTCCCTGCAGTGTCTCCACTTCTCCCCTCTGCCTGCCTCAACATCCCCTTGAGTTCCTGCAGCCCGCCCAGTAAACACTGCAGTTCAGTTTTTGCTTGTGGAGGCCTTCCACGACAATCACAGGCACTCTGTTCCAAATTCTGGGGCTTCACAGCCCGCCCAGGGCAGCCCTGTGGGCTTCTGTGATGGAAGAGGCATTCTTGGGAGGCTTTCAGCATTGTCTGCAGTCTTGCTGCTTCTCCCCTATGCCTGCGTCAACATCTCCGTGAGTCTCTGTGGACCGTCCACGCCACACTGCGCCTCCATTTTGGCTTATGGGGGCCTTCCGTGAGACACACAGGTACCCTGCTCCAAAGCCTGGGGCTTTACACCCCGCTTGGGACAGCCCTGGACTCTTCCGGAATGAAAGAGGCATCCTTGGACTACTTCCAGCATTCCCTGAGGTCTTGCCTCTACTCCCATCTGCCAGCCTCAACAACCGCCTGAGTCCCCGCCGCCCGCCCACTCCCGACTCTTGCCGTGATTTTGCTTATAGGGGCCTTTCTTGAGAGACACAGTCACCCTACTTCAAACCCTAGGGCTTTACAACCCACCCATATCAGCCCTGGGGACCTCTGGGATAGGAACAATCTCCTTGGGAAGCTCCCAGCATTCTGCTCTGTCTCTCCGCTTCTCCCCTCTGCCTGCTTAAAAGTCCCCCTGAGTCCCTGCGGCTCTCCCAGACCACAATGCGGCCCCGTTTTTGCTTGTGGAAGCCTTTTGCGAGAGACACAGTCTCAGTGCTCCAAAGCCTGGTGCTTTATAGCAAGGCCGGGACAGATTTGGAGTCTTCTGGGATGGGAGAGTCGTCCATGGGAGATTCCCAGCATTCTCTGAGGTATCACCACTCCTACCCTCGGCCTGCCTCAACACCCCCATGAGTCCTTGCGGCCCTCCCGCGCCAGCCTGTGTTTCTGTATTCACTTGTGGGGGCCTTCCACGAGAGACACAGGCACGCTGCTCCAAAGCCTGGGGCTGAAGAACCTGCCTGGTAGAGCACTGGTGTCTTCTGGTATGGGAGAGGCCTACTTGGGAGGCTCCCAGCATTCCCTGCTGTCTTGCCGCTTCTCCCCTCTGATTGCCTCAATGTCCTTCTTTGTTCCTGCTGCTCACCCACGCCACCCTGCGGCCTCATTTTTGCTTGTGGTGGGCTTCCTAGAGAGACACAGACACCCTGCTGCAAAAAAGCATGGGTATTTACAACCCTCCCCGGACAGCCCTGGGGATTCTGGGGTGGGAGAGGCCTCCTTAAAAGGCTCCCAATATTTTCTGTGCTCTCGCCGCTTCTACCTGCTGTCTGCTTCAACTTCCCCCTGAGTCCCAGTGGCCCGTCTACACCACCGTGCATCACCGTTTTCACTTGTGGGTGCCTTTCGCGAGAGACACAATCCTCTTGCTCCAAAGCCTGGGGCTGTACAGCCTGCACAAGACAGCCTGATGGCTTCTGAAATGTGAGAGGCCTCCTTGGGAGGCCCCCAGCATTCCCTGCATTCTCCCCTCTTCAACCCTGTGTCCCCTTCAACCTCAACATCTGCTGCCTGCCCACGCCAATGTGCTGCCCCATTTCTGCTTGTTGGTGCCTTCCCCGAGAGACACAGACATCCTGCTCCAAAACCTGGGACTTTACAGCCTGCTACAGATAGCCCTTTGACTTCTGGGGTGGGAGAAACCTTCTTGGGAGGCTCCCAGAATTATCTGTGGTCTGGCCTCTTCTCCACTCTGCCTGTCTCAATCTCCCTGAGTCCCTGCCACCCAGCCACACTACCCCGCAGCCCCGTTTTTGCTAGTGGGTACCTTTGGTGAGAGACACAGCCATTGTGCTCCAAATCCTGGGGCTTTAAGCTCACCCGAGACACCCTGGGATCTTCTGAGATGGGAGAGGCCTCTATGGGAGAATCCTAGCATTCCATGTGGTCTCGCGGCTTCTCCCAGCTGACTGCCTCAACGTCCCCATGAGTCCCTGTGGTCCGCCCAAGCCACCCTGCAATGTTGTTTTTGCTTATGGGGGCATTCCGCAAGAAACACAGGCACCGTACTGCAAAGCCGGGGGCATTTTAACCCGCCCGGCATAGCACTGAAGGCTTCTGGGATGGAGAGGCTTCCTTAAGAGGCTCCCAGAATTCCCAGCGGTCTTGACGCTTATACCCTCTGCCTACCTCAATGTCACCCAGAGTTTCTGGCGACCACCCACACCACCCTGAGGTCCCATTTTCACTTGTGGGGTCCTTCCGACAGAGGCACAGGCAACCTGCTACAACCCCCTCCCCAGGACAGCCCTGGGGGCTTTTGGGATGAGAAATGCCTCCTTGGGAGACTCCCAGCATTCCCTGCAGTCTCGACACTTCTCCCATCTGTCTGCCTCATCGTCCAATGAGTCACTGGGGCCCGCCCAGACCACCCTGCAACTTCATTTTGGCTTGTGGGGATCTTCTGCTAGAGACACAGGCACCCTGCTCCATAACCTGGGGCTTTGCAGTCCACTTGGAACAGCCCTGGGAGATTCTGGGATGGGTAAGGCGTCCATAGGAGGCTCCCAGCCTTTCCTGCCATCTCGCCACTTCTTCCCTGTGACTGCCTCAACTTCCCCCTGTGTCCCTGTGGCCCACCCACCCCACCTTGCTGCCATGTATTCACTTGTGGAGGCCTTCTATGAGAGATACGGCCACCTTGCTCCAAAGTCTGGGGCTTTACGGCTCGCCAAGGATAGCCCTGGGTGCTCATGGGGTGGGAGGGACCTCCATGGGAAGCTCCCAGCATACTGGGTAGTCTTGCAGCATCTTTGCACTGCAAGCCGCAACGTCCTGCTGAGTTTCTGCGGCCCACACATGCCACCCAGCATCCACGTGTTCGCTTGTGGGGGCCTTTTGCGAAAGACACAGGCAACCTGCTTCAATGCCTGGGGCTTTACAACCCACCCGGGACAGCACTGGTAGCTTCTGGGATGGGGGTGGTTTTATTGGAGGCCCCCAGCATTCCCTGCGGTCTCACTGCTTCTCCCCTCTGCCTGCCTCAACGTTCCTGAGTCCACGCAGCTTTCACACGCCAAACTGTGACTCCGTTTTCACTTTTGGGGTCCTTCCTCGAGAGACACAGGCACCATTCTCCAAAGCCTAGAACTTTACAGTCTGCCATGGATGGTCCTCGGGGCTTCTGGGATGGGAGCGGCCTTTTTGGGAGGCTCCCAGCATTCCCTGCGATCTCGCCACTTCTTTCCTATGCCTGCCTCATTGTCCCCCTTAGTCCTTGCAGCCCGTTCATGCCAGCCTGTGGCCCAGTTTTCACGTGTAAGGGCCTTCTGCAAGAGGCACAGTCTCCCTGCTCCAAAGCCTGGGGCTTTACAACCCATGCAAGACAGTCCTGGGGGCTTCTGGGGTGGGAGAGGCATCTTTGGGATGCTTTCAGAATTCCCTGCGTTCTTCCACATCTCCCTTCTTCCTACCTCAAGATCCTCATGAGTCCCTGTGAATGGCCCACCCCACTTTGTGGTCCCATTTTCACCTGTGGGGGTCTTCAGAGAGAGGCACCCTGCTCCACAGCCGAGGGCTTAACAATCCGCCTGATATAGCCGCGGGGTCTTCTGGGATAGGAGAGGCCTCCTTTTGAGACTCCCAACTGTCTCCCCACTTCTCCCCTCTGCCTACCTCAATGTACCCCTTTGTCTCTGCCACCCACCCACGACACCCTGTGGCCCCGTTTTTGCTGTGGGGGCCTTCTGAGAGAGACACAGCCACCCTGATTCAAAGCATGAAGATTTACAGCCCGCCCAGGAGAACCCTGGTGCTTCTGGGTGGGAGACGCCTCCTTGGAGGCTCCCAGCATTTCCTGTGATCTTGCCACTTCTTCCCTCTACCAGCCTCAAAGTCCCCCCTGAGTCCCAGCGGCCAACCAACGCCATTCTGCATCGCCGTTTCCGCTTGTAGGTGCCTTCTACGAGGGACAGTCACCCTGATCTTTAAAGCCTGGGGCTTTACAGCCCACTCAAGACAGCCTCCGGGCTTCTAAAATGGGAGAGGCCTTTGTGGGAGGCTCCCAACAGTTCCTGCAGTCTCACTGCGTCAACCCTTTGCCTGTCTCAGGCACCCTGCTCCAAAACCTGGAAGTTTACAGTCCGCCCAGGGCAGTCCTGGGGCATTCTGGTATGAGAGAGTTCCCCTTGGGAGGCTCTCAGCATTCCCTGATGTCTCACCGCTTCTCTCCTTGGCCTGCCTCAATGTCTCCCTGAGTCACTGTGGCCCTCCCACACCACTGCATAGCCCCATTTACTTTTGGAGCACCCTGCTCCAAAGCCTCAGACCTTACAACCCACCCAGGACAAACCTGGGGGCTTGTGGGATGGGGGAGGCCTCTTTGGGAGGATCCCAGCATTCCCTATTATCTCGCCACTTCTCCCCCTACCTCTCAGAACGTCCGCATGAGTCTCTGCAGCTTGCCTACACCACCCTGTGAACCCGTTGTCGCTTGTCAAGGAGTTCTGTGAAAGACACAGGAACCCTGCTCCAAAGTCTCGGACTTTAGAGCCTGCCCAAAACAGCTCTGGGGGCTTCTGAGATGGAAGAGGCCTCTTTTGGAGGTTCCCAGCAATGGCTGCAGTCTCGCTGCTTCTCCCCTCTGCCTGCCGCAATGTCCCTCTGAGTTACTGTGGCCCGCCCACGCTAACATGTGGTCCCGGATTTGCTTCCAGGGCCTTCCCTGAGAGACACAGGAACCCTACTCCAAAGCCTGGGGCTTTACAGTCCGCCCAGGACAGCCCTTGAGGCTTCTGGGATGAAAGAGGCCTTTTTCCCTAGGCTCCCAGCATTCCCCACTGTCTCGCCACTTTTCCCCACTGCCTGCTTCAACGTCTTGAGTTACCTCCTCCCTCTGAAGCCATTCTGCAGCCAAGTCTTCACTTGTGGGGGCCTTCTACGAAAGACGCAGGCACCCTGCTGCAAAGCCTGAAGTTTTACATCCCTCCCAGGACAGCCCTGGGGGCTTCTGTGATGGGAGAGGGGATCTTTGGAGGCTCCCAGCGTTTCCTGCAGTCTCGCCCCTTCTCCCCTCTGCCATCCTGATCATACCAATGAGTACCTGTGGTCCACCAACGCCATACTGTGACCCCGTTTTCGCTTCTAGGGGCCTTTGGCGAGAGACACTGACCACCTGCTCTAAAGCCTGGGGCTTTACAGCCCGCCTAGAACAGTGCTGTGGGCTACTGGGATGGGACAGGCCTCCTTGGGAGGCTCCCAGCATTCCCTGTGATCTCGTCGCTTCTCCCCTTGGCCTGCCTCAATGTCCCCGAGTCCCTACGGCCCACCCAGGCCACCCTCCAGCCCCGTTTTCACTTGACGGGGCCTTCCGCAAGAGACACAGCCACCCTGCTCCAAAGTCTGGGGCTTTACCCAATGCCTGGGACAGCCCAGGGGGCTTCTGGGATGGAACGGGCCTCCTTTGGAGGTTCCCATCATTCCCTGCGGCCTGGCCGCTACTCCCATCAGCCTGCCTCAACAGCGCACTTGTGGCCCTGTTTTGCTTCTGGGGGCCTTCCACAAGAGACACAGGCATGCTGCTCCAAACCTTGGAATATTACAACATGCCCCAGACAACCTGGGGTCTTCTTGGATGAAAGAGGGTGTCTTGGAAGGCTCCCAGCATTCCCTCTTTTCTCACTGCTTCTCCCCTCTGCCATTCACAACATCCCCATGAATCCCTGCGGCCAGCCCACGCTAATTTGTGATCTCATTTTCGCTTATCAGGGCATTCCGTGAAAGACACAGGCAACCTGCTCCAAATCCTGGGGCTTCTTTGATGAAAGAAGCCTCTTTGGAAGGCTCCCAGCATTCCGTGTGTTCTTGCTGCTTTTCCACTCTGCCTGGCTCGAAGTCCCACTGAGTCACTGAGGACTGCCAATGCCACCCTACGTCCCCGTTTTCACTTGTGGGAGCCTTCCGTGAAAGACACTGGCACCCTGCAAAGCCCGCCCAGGTAAGCCTAGGGGTCTTCTGGGATGGAAGAGGCCTCTTTGAGAGGCTCCCAGCACTCCCAGTGATTTCGCCGCTTCTCCCCTCTGCCTAATTTAAAGTCTTCCTGAGTCCCTGCGGCCCACCAACACCAATTTGCAGCTCCTTTTTCGCTTATGGGGTCATTCCCCAGAGATATAGGCACACTGCTCCAAAGCCTGGGGCTTTACAGCCCGCTTGGAACAGACCTAGGGGTTTCTGAGATGGGAGAGGCCTCCTTGGAAGGCACAAAGCATTCCCAGCCATCTTGCTGCTTATCTCCTCTGCCTGCCCAATATCCCCATGAGACCCTGTTGCCCACCCATGCAACCTTGCCGGTCCATTTTTGCTTATGGGGGCCTTCCCAGAGGGGCACAGTCACACTGGTCCAAACCTGGGCTTTAAAACCCGTTTGGTTCCGCTCTGGGGGCTTCTGGGATGGGAATGGCCTCTTTAGGAGGCTCCCAACATTCCCTGCGGTCTTGCCGCTTCTCCTCTCTGCCTGATTTAACATCCCCCTGAGTCCCTGCATCCCGGCCATGCCACACTGTGGCCCTGTTTTTGCTGTGGGTGCCTTCCGCAAGAGACACAGACACTTTGCTCTAAAGCCTGGGATGTTACAGCCCGCCAGGGCCAGCCCTGGGGGATTCTGTGATGAAAGAAGCCTCCTTGGGAGGCTCCCAGCATTCCCTGCAGTCTCCCTGCTTCTCCTCCCTGCTTGCCTCTATGTCGCCCTGAGTCCCTGCGACCAGCCCACGCCACCCAGGGGGACTTCCGCGACAGAAACAGGCACCCGACTTCAAAGCTCCTGGGAAA